>NC_086097.1:93628068-93990568 GCF_963921235.1 Mobula hypostoma
CAATTTACTTTGAACTTTGAAGTTGGATATGTCACCCTATTGTGGTGTCTGAACCACCTTTCAAATGAATGTTACGCTGTTGTTGCAAAGTGCTGGTCTTAACAATAATGTGATTAAGTACTGCTTTCAACAGAAGAAGAGATCCCAAGGCACTTGACTTAATCATGTAGAAATTTAACCCAGATTACTCAAGGAGACTGGACCGAGGAGCGGTGATTTAAGAGAGGCAGGTAACGATAGGGATGGGATTTTTGGAATTTGGGTACTAGGTAGCTTAAATCAGTGGTCCCCAACCACCGGGCTGCAAAGCATGTGCTACCTGGCCGCGAGGAAACGATATGATTTGGCGATATGAAACGATATGAGTCAGCTGCACCTTTCCTCATTCCCTGTCACTCACTGTTGAACCCCGCCCCCCCAGTTGGCAAAAATATTGTCAATATTAAACCTGCCTGCGGTGCAAAAAAGGTTGGGGACCTCTGGCCTAAAGCACTACCACAATAACCAGGGGAAGGAGATTACTGGGTGCACAAGGGACCAGTAGTGGAGGTTACAAAGTTAGTTAGAGATGAGATTGTTCTGGGATTTGTACACAAGGATAAGAAATTTGAAGGCATTTAGGTATTTGAGTTGTTGTTAACAAGGACAAGAGTGTATGTAACTTGGTTCAAGTTTTGGCTGAAATAGATTTACAAACAAAAATAGTAGAAAGTGGTGATAACGCCTTGTCAAATCTGACTGCATTACAGATTATGATTGCTGTAGTTGATCTCCAGACCAAAGCAGAAGATGCACTGTTTGGTGTAACTCCCCCAACCTGATGCAACTGACATATAGTCATTGTAAGGGCATGATCATAGCCAGTCTCCTTCTTGTCATAATCTGCAACTGGTTCTTCTTTTCTCCACAGGTGACTTTGGAGAAGGTTCTGGGTATCACAGTCTCTGGCAGCAGTGGGCTTGCGTGTGACTCGAAGACGGGGTTGGTGGCCTACCCATCAGGGTGAGTGTTTGAATGGTGATTTCTGTCCCCAGTGAACTATGTTCGTCCATCCTGGCATCACAAGATCAAAGTCAAGTTTATTGTTAAATGCACAAGTGCAATGAAAAACTTACTTTCAGCTGCATCACAGTCACATCACATCAATAAACACCATTCAAAAGAGAAACAAACATACATTAAACACAATCTTCACAAGAAAGAACACAAGTAGAACAAAAATAGTCTAATTGCAAAGTGACCAAAGTGGTCATAATTTGGCTAAATGCAAATGCAGTGGCTCCCAAATACTTTTGGGCATTTTTGGGGATTTTTGGCTCCCAGACCACACCCTCAATGCCCCCCCCCTTTCCCTTTCCGGCCATAACATAAAAGCTATAAGGAATTTTGACTTATGATGCACAGTGAATAAAACTAGGAACTGCAAGTTCAAAGCAGTAATATAATTGCAAAAATTATTCAAATCTATTTAAAGCAAAAATACAAAATCAATTTTATGTAATTACAGTAAAGACAATTTTTAGAGTGTACGTTAATAGTCCAACTATTCATTGCTTTTTCACCTTTCAATGTGACAGATGGGCTTGGTGCAGTGATATCAGCTTCTCCATATCAGGCTGAGTGTCACTCAGAAGGAGTCTCAGATCCCCACGTTCAGTAATTTGCAGTCTGTTTCGTTGCTTTGAAAGAAGTTGGGCGACTTCACTGAAACCGTGCTGCACTAAATTTGATGTTGGAAAAGCAATAAAGAACATTTTGACCATTTCCCACAGTGCAGGATAACATTCTTTCTGCAACCAAAAAGTCTTGATATGATTTTTTGCACCTTGGCTTCAGCTCAAAGTCAATTCGTAGTGAGATCAGTTCCTCCTCCATCCTTCCTGTTAATTCCTCATTACAAGTGTTTAGGAATATATTTATTATCCAATCTGGCATCTGGATCGATAGAAGATCCTGAAATCTCTCTGACATGTTTTTATGCAGCACACCATGTGGGTACAGTATACTTGAAGATCATCATCTGGTATTCTTCCAACTCAGTGAGGCCCAGAAATTGGAAAAGGTCGTGGCAGCCATTGTTACACTTAAATAGGATTAACTTGGACAGAAATGTTGAGACAACTGACTTGACTTTGATAAGTCCTTGCAATTGAAGAATGGTTTCATTAATCTGTGTGAATTATTCTGACAAATAAGCAATCTCATACCTAATATTCTTGAGTTGTTTACTGAATGAAATGAGTCTTCAAAGAGTTTTATCACAATTTCAAAAAAGTGCATAAAAGACTCTTGGGCGGTTTCCTTTTGAGGGCCATCTGAGTTCTGTGCACAACAGCAAGTATTCAAACTCTTCATCATTCTCAATACAAAGCTCTCGAAATAGTCGAGAGTAGAGAGCATGGGACTTGGTTTTATTTACCGCTGTGATAGTAGTATTTAATAATTTGTGCAGCTGATTACTTAGGCTTTCTGCAACAAAATGTTGTCTGCGAATTATACAGTGAATGGTAAATTCGTTAGATACGGCATTTTTGAAGAAATAGTAATCCCATGTTGTGTCCTATCATTGATAGTGTCCCACCTGTTGGTGAGTGCAATGTCTTCCCCTTTGAAAAACAACTCAACAACCTGAAATATTGACTCCCCCTTTGTATCTGTTTCTATTTCCCTTGCAAACAACAATTCTTGAACCATACTTTCATCTTTCATGAAGCAAACATAACCAAGAAGCAAAGATTTGTTGCCTGGCAAAGTTAACTAATCCAAATGCAGAGTGAATTTGTTTGTCCTAAGTACTTTTCACAATGTGTCTTCCACACTCTGACATTTCTTCTTTGAACAGAGTTGTTGCTGAGTGGAATTACTTTAATTATTTGGTCTGGTGACTTATATAAAACCGTACTCAGAAACTCCCTTACTGCTGGCAGAATCAGTCCTTCTCCAATTGTATAGGGCTTTCCAGATTTAGCAATGAGCAATGAAATGTATGAAGCACGTAAACCATCACTGTTTTGTTGTAAAGTGCTGGCAAAAGGGTTTTGAAGTGTGTTCCATTTCTGAAAATTTTCATGGAACAACTGAAAATAAGCCAGGTTCTTATTTGCTTTATTAAAGTATATTCTCAACAAATGTTCAAGGGGCTTGGATGATCTCATTGTCTCATTTGTAAATACTTCTTCATACGACAGACACATTGGCTGCTGTTGGTTGCTTGATACCGGTATAAATCTATATTTCAGATATTCCGCACTATACTGTCTACAAACAAGAGAAAATCTGCAGATGCTGGATACTGTCTAGACTTCTTTTCCTTTTCAACTGCTTCTGCCATTTTCATAATGGATTAACTATTATGATGAATCGCCTATTGTTTAAGTCCAACCTTAAGTTCCGCGATCATTAAAGGGGAAAGTTATGATGTCATCCTAACTTAGGCAAAACTTCACTCACTGTCTGGAGGTACACAAAGTGGTACAGCGATATCTCGGTTGGGTTGTGGGCTGAAGAAATGTGGTCAAGGCAGTTTGTAAGGGCAGATTCTGAACTTTATCCCATTGAATGCCGTATCCTCATTCACAGGAATTGTGTCACTGGGAATTGAACTAGCTAATACTGTACATCAGTAGTAAATGGCAATAATGCTGGGGCCAGCCCAGAAATAACATGATTTCTTCAGCCTAGATTTCTCATGATTTGCCAAGTTCAACAACTATAATGCGCTTTGAACAAAGTTTAAGATAAATGTGTGTCAGCGAGAGATGGGGTGATTATGTGATTGTTCTGATCAATTATGAGGCACTGAGAATCAAATGCTTATAATTGCTAAGTAATTCATTCCTTAAACCTGTAATCCCTCAGCTGCCCCCCCTTAGTATCAAGTGCCCCTCTCCCACCACACCTTTTATCACCCCTTTAGAAACTCCCACCACCCCTGGGGGGAGTGATTTTGCCCACTTTGGAAACCACTGCTCTAGAGATTAGTGTGGTATGAGTCGGTTCAAGAACCCATGGTTGAAGGGAAGTAGCCATTTTTGAACCTGGTGGCGGGGGCTCCTGATGGTAACTGTGAGAAGATATCATGGGTTGGATCTATGGTATTTGTTGCATTTTTCAATTAATTTTGCTTGTCAACAGTTTGTATCACTGGAGTATGTATGGTTCTGCTTGGGTAATTTGTGTGTGTATATTTGGAAAGTTTAAGTACATGAACCTGGAAGGAACGAGTTACATTCTCATAGCACCCTGTGCATCCACTTTAGAGTGAATGAAGTATTATTTGCAATTGTGGACACCAAAAACATAATGACTAGATTCATCTGGTTTTGTAATGTTCTCTGAAAGGTAGACGTTGGCCAGTGTATTGCAGGTAATCTTACAGCTCTTAAAATCCTATGAACTCGAGAAGCAAGGGTGTCTAAAACAGCGTCTTCGAGCCTGCTGTGCAATTCATTATTACGACTGATGTTTGACCTGAAGTTCTCGCAGACTCTGATTCTGTGAAATCAAAACAATGATCTATCTCACCCTTAAGTATGCTCAATATCTAAGTGTGCTGCCCTTCAGGAGGGTTTCCGCCATTCTGCGTGAAAAAAGAATTCTACTCAGGTCAACTTGCAAATGACAGGTCTTCAGAGAGCGCCCTCCAGTTGGAGAAAGCAGATTGGTGGCATTGACTCTGTCAATTCCTGTGTCTCAATAAGATCACCTCTTATTCTTTGACATCCTAATATTACATCTTCATCGGATAACCTGCTCATTGTTGGAATCATGCTTGTGAGTCAGCACTGACCTAGTGCATGCCTCTTTACAATCAGTGTGCCCTTCTTTAAGGACTGAGCAAAACTAAACTTCACAATACTCTAAATGAGAGGGATTAATGTCTTGCATTATCTCATTATGGCATTTTACTCCATCCGCCGAACCGCTTGCATTACCTGCCTGTTTACTTGGAAGTTCATGTACAAGGATGCCCAGACCTAGTTGACCAAAGAAACACTAATTGGGTTCTGCTGATTTAAGTGGTATTTTGTTCTTCTGATTTAACCTCTGAAGTGTCTGATGTCGCAGAACATGTGGCAGAGTGGTGTGGCAGAGTGGTGTTGCAGGTAAGGCAAATGTCTCTCAGCTCCAGTGGCCCAGGTCAGATTTTGACCTCTGCTTCTCCTGTTTCTACGGGCGTTTACCCCTGGTGCTCCAGTTTTCTCCTACATCTCAATGACTGGCTGGGGGTTAAATGGCTCTGTGTAGGTGTGTCTAGTAACCCCGATGGATTCCAGCGTTTTGCCAACTGCTGATACTGCTACCAAACATTCTGTACTGGTTTCCCTCTATTTACATGTTTCAAATTTTCGTTCTAAAGCCGTTGTGTCTTTAGGGTTTGCAAATTCAGTTTCTGAACTTATTTTCTGCTATAATGAATAATGTGCCTCTCTCTTCCCTCGGAAATGCATTGGAACAAAATTCGTGAGTCTCATTTTGATCGGGTGTTTTAGCAAGATTTCAGTGAACAAGATATGTTCAAGAAATGCTTTGCCTTCACAAATCAAAGAATGGCTTCTATTGTCTTCTCTATTGTTATTCTCTCCCTGCTTCCCTAAATATTGGCATTTTAGTTGCTACCTTGCATTTGGTTGTGACTGATACAGAAATTTGGAAGAACTCCTTTTTATGTGCATTGTTTCTGTAGGTAGCCTGAGATGCGGGCAGGAGTTTTAGGAGGATTTGTCTCGTTTTAATCCTTTTAATGTCTCCAGTACTTCCTTTTCAATTCTGCTACCTGAAGCACAGAAGCAGGCCCTTCTGCCCATCAAGTCCATACTGCTCATTAACTACCTTTGGATACCAGCATTTACCACCACTTGGTCTGTAGTTTTCTTTGACCTGCTGATTCAGGTACTCATTTAAAATGCTTTGTTAATGTCATGGACATCTCTGCAGCCACCACCTGTCAGACAGTGCATTCCAGATTACACCTCGGCCCTCTTCTTTACCTGAAACTTGTGACCTCCTGTTTCATATGGGGCAAAGTTTCGTATTAAAAGCCCCATCTATGTCCCTCAAAATTAATTTGTTATTCCCTTCTTTATTTCCAGGAATTACAATTTCACATAAGCTATAGAAAATATTAACTTTTTAAAAAGTTAAAAATGGTCATGTATTTAATATTTCAATAATACTTGAGTAATCTTGTGTGTGTGTATGTGTGTGTGTGTGTATATATATAGTTAGACCCATATTTCGGACTCCCATGTTTTGTTTTGAATTAGTTTTGAGGTTATAAAACACACCACCAGGCAATGTCAAACACGATCATTTTCTTGACATAGCCTGAACAGCTCAGTGATAAGAAAATTTGTTAGTAAAGTTCTCTTAACCTGCTATCAGGATTACATGGGATTTCCCAGCTTGTACTCCATAGGTATTTAAAGGTCCAATGAGGTTTCAGTTTTGCCAGCATTTAGTGGCTCACACTCTCTCATGGTGTTTTGTATGGAGTTGCTGTTTATTCAGCAGGGTAAAGGGTTATTTGCTGAGTAACTGTGGCATGCTGTTTGTTCTATAGGGCATGGGTTACTCATAGTGTAACTCTACACAGTTCCTGCTCAGTTTACATGGAATAAAGATGATTGTTTACCTACCCATTCAGATTCCAGTTTAATTGAATATGTGTGTATGTGTATGTAGGGGTGTGTTTGTGTGTGTGTGTCTGTGTGTGTGTGTGTGTTTTACACAGCGTTCGTAGCGAAAACATTAATTCACAGGTCACACAGCTGGAGCAGGAGGGCTGGGGGAAGGGTGAGTGTGATAAAGGCTTCAGTGTGGTACGGAGCAAATGGAAATTGGTGAATAATTGAAGAGTGTTTTGCACTTCATCTAAGTCTGCTCTTTCAGATTTAGAAGTAGGCCACAAAAACGCTGCACTTGTCACTGAGTGACAGATCTATATCATTAGCCCACACTCCACTCTCCCCCACATATTGCTCCCGAGAGTTTTTTTCCACCGGCGAGATAATTATGTATACTGTGTTGCTTTTGCGAGTGTGTGGGCTCAAATTCTGAGTGTGAGGGCCCTCAAATTGTGAGTGTGTGTGTGTGATGGTCCTCACGTTACGAGAGTGTGTGTGTGTTTGTATGTGTATATGTGTGCGTGTGTGTGTGTTCAAAGATTCACGGGTAATTTATTATCAAACTATACAACTCTGAATTTATTCTTCTCTGGCTAGCCGCAGAACCAAGAAAGAAAAGAACGGCAGCAAGATTATCAACCCCCAATTTCTCCCTCCCCACACAAAAAAAAACAAGCAAAAGCGGAACAGGCATATTGACCCCCAAATCCCCCTCCTGCACACATAATAACCTGAAAAAGATCAGGCAAAAAACACAGAATATAAAAAACTATAAGACTGAAAAAAAGTCTATAGTCCAAGTCCAAATCCAAAACACAGAAAACCTGAATAACATTCTCCAGATACAGTAGCAGGCCTTTTTCTCTCCAGCGCAGAGTGATTCCACCAGTGGTCAAAAGACAATCTCCCCTCTCCACAGCAGAGCGATATTAGCAGCGATCAAAAGGCAGGCAGCCAGCGCTCACCTTCCACATTCACCTCGGTGTTTCAATCTCGTCACTTTAATTGGCAAACAATGGAAGCTTTAATTGGCGAAATGGAGTTGAACATCAGCCCACGCCCCATCCCGTAGCCTTCTTCCTATGAGAGTTTGGGACACTGCCTCTGCCTCCCAGAATCCCCTCGGAGACTACAAAGTGCTGCAACACCCAACCGATCTCTAAACAGCAAATCACAGGCTCCAACAGTTCCAGAATCACAATCAAAATGAAAAACAAATGTAAAAGCCACGAAAGAAATGAAATATATGGTTTCATTATCTTTCCAGAAGATGTGGACTGAAGCTGCGCTGTACGCAGGCGCCATCTTGACCGGGAGTCAAGATGTGAGTGTGTGTATGTTGGCACTTGCTGTCTTTCTCTTCACCATTCAGTCTTTCTGTGCAATTGTGGGAGCAAGTGTGAAGTGGGAGACAGAGGTGTACATCTTTCCAGGCTCAAAGTTGTGCAGATCTGTCAGATGTGATGATAGAAGGCTTGATTTTTCACAGCAACACACACAAAACGCTGGAGGAACTCAGCATTCAAGTGATTTTTCACAGTACGGAAATAAAGAAGGATTATTTTAAAAATGTGACTAAACCATTTTGTAAAGATGCAGATCAGCTACAATCTTACTGAATGGTAGAGTGGCCTCCTCCTGTTCTAATTTATTTACTTGTAAATGGAGTGAGTGGTAGAGGAGAGAGAGAGAGAGATATGCTCTTTTGCACATCGAGAATTCCCTGCAGCTCACTTCTGATCTTTGTAATAATGTGCCTGTGATTATATTAAGGATGATGTAATAGTGGATTTGCAGAGGTAGAGATTATATTTACTTCAGCAGAGAAGGAACTAAAATGGGGTGCGATGGCTTGGGTGGGGAGCCAAAGGTCGAAGCTACTCTTAAACATGTAGCTATTACCTTTCACGGCCTCATGCCAGCCCTCCTGGTTCAGGAGATCACAGTCAGAGGCTGTGAGTTCTTGTCAAGACTGGTACTGCTGAAAACGGGACTTTCAGCTTCAGTGTTACCCTTGTACATTGACAGGTCTTGGAAGTGCATCGGTCCTCCTGGTGCCCTTCCTGAAAGCACTGTCACTAAACAAGGCCCGCTGTTTATTATCTCTTTGGAACCTCGCCGCTGTGTTTCCTGTCAGCAATTACAATAGGAACAATACTTCTAAAGTAAAGTAGCTGCAAAGTATCCTAATGCTATGAAAGGCACTTTTTTATAAATCCAAAGTAACGCACACAAAATGCTGGAGGAATTCAGCAGGCCAGGCAGTTTCTATGGAAATGAGTCCAGTCGACGTTTCTGATGGCTGAGGCAATGTCCACACTACGCCGCATAATTTTGAAAACGAAGCTTTTTCTCTTCGTTTTGACCCTCTGTCCACATTGAAACGGCGTTTTCATCCCCCGAAACAGAGCTTTTCTAAAACACTCTCCAGAGTGTGTAAATTTGAAAACGATTGTTGCGCGTTGTAGTGTGGACGGGGTAAATGGAGATATTTTAAAACGCTGTCATGACAACATCACAACAACAATGCTTTTTCTGCTTGTGCTTGGTACTGCGTAAGCACTGCCGGACGGCTGTTATAACGCACAGTCGGTGTGAACGGCGTGAGAGTTAAATTGTAAAGTGAGCTTTTTTGACTAGATCCCCTAAATTGATTTGATTGAGTCTATCTTTAAAAATATCAATGACAGAAATACATACGGTCTGGCGGCAGAAGATTCCACTCTCTTGTTGATCTTGGGTAGAGGACGGCTTCATGCGTGTGTTGTTTACTTTATTGTCTACGTTAATAGCTTGTTTGGAGTTAAACATCTCCACTGCTTTGCTGACTTTGTAGTCGTTTATAACTCGCAGAAACAGCTCGACTTCATTGTCTTGTCTAAACGAAGAAGTCCGGTCTGCTTTTTCCAGTGGAGGTTTTCTTTGTATTCCTCGAAGACATTGTTGAAAACTTTCTTTCGCTGTTGTTGTTGGTACTCTAGTTTTTAACCAATGGAAATAGTAAAATGCCGCCGCGGAAACGTAAATATTATACCGTTTCCTCTTCACTTGTTTTCTGTAGATGTGTCTGTGCATGCCCAGTAGGAGTAGATTTGTCCAAATATCCGTTTTAATGTGGACAGAGATATTTTGAAAAACGCCTAGTGTGGACGCCTGTCATTTTTACTTGAAACCGGCGTTTTCAAAATTATTTGGTCTAGTGTGGACGTAGCCTCAGTCTTGATGAAGGGTCTCAGCCCGAAACGTTGAGTGTACTTTTTTACCGTAGATGCTGCCTGGCCTGCTGAGTTCCTCCAGCATTTTGTGTGTGTTGCTTGGATTTCCAGCATCTGCAGATTTTCTCTTGTTTATAAACCAGAACTGTTTCAGTCCTCCTTCCAATATGTCTCTTCAAGTATGCTGGGAGCTACTTCTCAACGCAGGACACCTTGAGACTGTTCTCTTGGTGACTGTCGCCAGCCTGGATTATGTTCTCTAGAGGGGAGCTATACTTAAGTTTGCTGATGACACCACTGCCATTGGCTGAGTCAAAGGTGGTAACGAATCAGCATACAGGAAGGAGACTGGAAATCTGGCTGAGTGATGTCATAACAACAACCTCTCACTCAATGTCAGCAAGACCATAGAGCTGATTATTGACTTCAGGAGGAGGAAACCAGAGATCCATGAGCCAGTCCTCAATGGGAGATCAGAGCTGGAGAGGGTCAGCCATATTAAATTCCTCTGGGTTATCATTTCAGAGGATCTATCCGGGGCCCAGCACGTAAGTGCAGTTACGAAGAAAGCACAACAGCGCCTCTACCTCCTTAGGAGTTTGTGAAGATTCAACATGACATCTAAAACTTTGACATAATTCTTTAGATGTGTGGTGGAGATATCACAGCCCGGGAACAGAATCACAGTCCAGGAACGGAATCACAGCCCAGGAACGTATCACAGCCCAGGAACGGAATCACAGTCCAGGAACGGGATCACAGCCCAGGAACGGAATCACAGCCCAGGAGCGGAATCACAGCCCAGGAACGGAATCACAGCCCAGGAATATGATCACAGTCCAGGAACGGGATCACGGCCCAGGAACGGAATCACGGCCCAGGAACAGAATTGTGGCCCAGGAACAGAATAACAGCCCCGGAACGGGATCACAGTCCAGGAACGGGATCACAGTCCAGGAACGGAATCACAGTCCAGGAACGGAATCACAGTCCAAGGACGGGATCACAACCCAGGAACGAGATCACATCCCAGGAATGGGATCACAGCCATGGAATGGAAAATCCTACAAAAAGTAGTGGATACAGCCCAGCCCGTCATGGGTAAAGTTCTCCCTATCACTGAGCACGTCTGCATGGATTGCTGTCGCAGAAAAAGAGCACCCATCGTCAGGGACCCCTCCCCACCCGGGTCACGCTCCCTTCTCACAGTTGATATCAGGAAGAAGGTACAGGGGCCTCAGGACTCACACTACGAGGCTCAGGAACAGTCACTACCCCTCAACCATCACGCTCTTGAACCAGAGGGAATAACCTGACTCAACTTCACTTGCTCCATCATTGAGTTGTCCCACAACTAATAGACCTACTTTCAAGGACTCTTCGTCTGATGGTCTCGATATCTATAGCTTATTTATTACTATTATTTTTATTTCTTTTCTTTTTTTATTTGTGCAGCTTGTTGCCTTTTGGTTGTCCGCCTTTTTGGTGTGGCTTTTGATTGATTGTATTATGGTTATTGGATGTATTGAGCATGCCCGTAAGAAAACAAATCTCAGGGTTGTAATTACCTTGAACTTTGAGAACTTGATAGAGGATCAGGGTGATGGGAAGTTCATCAGTCTAGTGGGCTGAAGGAACAAGGACCAAAACGTGACCAGAAGTTAATATGAGGAGCTTGAGAGCCAAATCTGGCCCGGCTGCGGTCACAGTGATCTTTGAGGGGTGAGGTGTAACATCAGAGGGACTGGTCAAACAGAACATTAGTGGCTCTGGACTTGTTACATTTGCACTCCATTGTACTTTGTGGATCTGATGAGGCTGAGGCAATGGTTGGGGCAAGGAAGTGAGCTTCAGTCGTTGTGAGGGAGAGCTCAATGAAAGAGCTGGCCTGGATTGGAAGCCCAGAGAAATGAACTTAGAAATCCCAATGCACAATTCCAAATAATACTGTGCTATACATTTGAAAATCAGTTTAACTTAAGGCCGTATGTAGAGCCAGTGGGTGGAGTGGGAGGGCTGTTCTTTAGCAGTTTGGACAGTCCCAGGACCCACTAGGAGCATTTTCCCTTTCACCTACATCCCCATCATTGTGACATCAATTCGTGAAATCGGTACGCTTCCCTGCAGCAGCGAGACTTCTTGTATTCCACAGAGTTTCTTTAAGGACCAGCTGCAGAGATTATATCTGCAAGGCAAAGTGCTGGCAGCTGCAAGACCTCGCAATAAACCAACAGAGAACATCACACTGGAACTAATGTGTTGCATAAGGAAATCTTAAAACACTGTCCTGTGAATCTCACAAATAAAAGATCGTTGGTCTGTATGGAATTTCCAGCAGAGGTGTTTCAATACCTCTAAAAGGTGACATGAAGCCTGAATGTAGAGACAGACAGTGAGCTTGGTGTTTAAGGACATCACATCAAGAAATTTCCACTGACGTTTAGTTTGGTTGATGTGCTGATTGGCCGTTGCTGTAGCTCCAGGTGGGAGGCCAAGGGAATAGAATCTTGGGCTGGTCTTAGCACCAGGCTCAATGGAGAGAGGCAAAGATTAGAGACAGGTTTTGCTGTTATTATCACAAATTAATTATCAGTTAATCCATTATTTACATTGGTGTTTGAGGACTGGATTCAGGCATGCACAAAACTGCTGTCACTTACAGAAACTTAAGAAAATCACAGTACAAGATTTCAGGTTGTGTTTGCCATTTCTTCATCGTTCCACTTTCTTCGTAATAAATTAAGAAACAAACAGTTTATTTTATAAGAGTTGGAAAATTGCTGAGCTTTGTAAAGAAAGAAATCTTCATTTATCAGAGGTTTGTTTGGCGATTAGCATCGATTCTGAGTTGAGTGAGAATCACATGAGGATTAAATTACTGTATATGTTTGGCATTTCCTTAACCATCTCAAAGCAGGCCTTGCGAATCATCGTTTAATACTGCATGTGTTGAGCATTAAGTGTGTGTTTCAGAGGAAACCTTGCTGACTCATGTGGGGTCATCGCATTGCCAATTACAAAGCGTTATTGGAAGAAACTGAGAAGTTTGTTGGAAGGATCTGTAATAGAGTGCCTTATCAGAAGACTGAAGTTTAAAATTAAGTGAAGGGGTTCATTACCATCAGCCCTGTGATAACGGAACTCACGGGGTTAAAGAGGCATAGCTTCCTCATTCTTCATTAATTTGGAGTGAACACATGATTTAATTCCATAAATACCTGACTGCAGTTCAGTTGAGCAAGCACGTTTGGTACATGGTGGCTTAATATTGTGGAGGGTACTTCTGATGGGAAACTCTTAATTTGCTCGTCAGATTGTTGCCATCACACTTTTCAGCCTTATGAATGGCCTTGAATGGCACTTCAGTGCTTCTGAAACTTGGACTACCCATAGTAGGTGTTGTTGTAGGCAGTGGGGGGGACACCACCAACACCATCTCTGCAAATTCCTGCAAATCCAGTGAGAGGCCAAGGAGAACAGTATCAGTATCTTCTCCCAGGCCAACATCTCCAGTGCCAAAGCTCCAGTTATCGTCCACATGCCCCATACCAGACTCCCAAAACAGGCACTCTTTTGAGTCCTGTCACAAGAAGTAGTTAGCAGGGAAAAAGATATGGAGGTGTGCGATTAGCCTCCCTGAAATGTTGCAATATCTCCACTGACTCCAGGGAATCTCAAGCCAATGATCGCTGAAAGTGGAGCAAGAGGATTCATGGTAGCAGTGAGAACTTTGGGTCCATGTATTGACATCACATGGGCACCCCACATGAGTGACAGAGCCTGTGCACTCTCTCACAAACTACACACCTACCAGCTTCTGTCCTATCTGTGGAAGGGTCTGCAGTTCCCACATTGGCCTTATCAGCCAACTTGGATCAGACAGAGCCAGATTGCAGGCAGTTCAACATCAGTCCCCAGGGACTGGAAAAGATGTTGTTACAGAATTCACCTGCCATTGGCTTAGCCCCAACTTGTTTCATAATCAAGAAGGATGTAAAGAGGCTTCAAGGAGACGTGGTCTTGTTAAGTGAGCCAGTGACAACATGGTAAATGGAAATCCAGGTGGAAAAAATTTTACTTTGAAATACAAAACAGAGAAGTAGAGTCAAAAAGTCACAGAGAACTACAGCACAGAAACAGGCCCTTCGGCCCATCTAGGCTATGCCAAGCTATTTTAAACGGCCTATTCCCGTCGACCTGCACCTGGACCATAGCCCTCCACATCCCTCCCTTCCATGTACCTATCCAAAATTCTCATAAATGTTGAAAACAAACTCGCATGAACCACTTGCTTTCCAGCTCATTCCACACTCTCACCACCCTCTGAATGAAGTTTCCCCTCATGTTCCCCTTAAACTTTTCACTTTCACCCTTAACCTGTGACCTCTAGTTGTAGTCCAACCCAACCTCAGTCGAAAAAGCCTGCTTGCATTTACCCTATCTACACCCCTCATAATTTTGGCTACTTCTATAAAATCTCCCTTTAATCTTCTATGTTCCAAGAAATAAGGTGCTAACCTATTCAATCTTTCCTTATAACTCAGGCCCTCCAGTCCCAGCAGCATCCTCGTAAATTTTCGCTGTATTCTTTCAATCTTATTTATCCCTTTCCTGTAGGCAGGTGACCAAAACTGCATACAGTACTCCAAATAAGGCCTCGCCAGTATTTGTTAAATGGTGAGATATTGGTTAACTTAGAGGGACTCAAATACTCTTGAGCTTATCACTGAAGGTCAGCATAGAGTTGTAGCAAGCAATCAGGAAGGCAGATGGTATGTAAATGATTATTACAAGATGATTTGAATACTGGAAATTCCTACTTCAGCTGCACATGGTACCGGTGAGAATAGAGCAGCAGTATTGTGTATAATGTTGACATCCTTCCCTAGGAAAGGCATGTGCTTGTTTCGAGCGGGGGTTCTCAACCCGCGGTTCACGGGCCTCTCGGTTAGTGGTAGGGGTCCATGGCATAAAAAAGGTTGTGAACACCTGCCGTAGAGTGAGTGCCTCAGATACTCACTAGTCTAGTTCCAGGCATTGCAGGTATGTCATATGACAAGCAATTGAGCAGACTGGGATTGTATTCTCTAGAACCCAAACTGGGAACCCTTGCACTAAAGTTCAGAAGAATCAGAAGAGGTCTTGTGAAGTTTATAAAATTTTTGTAAGGTTTTACATGCTGGATTCAGGGAGGACATATTTCATGGCTGAAGAGTTTTAAATCAAGAGAAACAAATAAACAGTAAATTGCTTAGGACTGAGATGAAGGTAATTTTATTCACTAAAATGATGCAATTTTTGGAATTCTGTACCCTCGAGGGCTGTGGAAACTCAGGTGCAGTTAATTCAAAACAGAGTTAAGACATTTTTAGTTATTTGGGGGATCAATCAGTGTGGGGACAGCGCTGGAAAATGGTGCAAACATTGGAACAGTCACGTCTCAGTGAATGGTGGAGCAGGGTCAAAGGCCGGATAGCTTACGCCTCCTCATGATCTCTTCAGAGCCTGCATCCATAAATACAGTATGTCACAAATCTCTTATTCCAACATCATGGCATTGTGCCATGGTCACCAATGACTGCCAAACAAAACCTGCAAATACAGACAGCACAGCATCCCTTGGCAAAAGGATTGAGTAAACTATGTGGTTATTTAACTGTCTGATAAATGACAGTGTTTCTTTTAGATCACATCTCTCAACAATATCCTGGAAATTTTCGCAAACAGTAAATCGTTTTGTATGAAAAAAGAACTGGAATGATGAAGGAGTGAGAAATTAAATAAAAACTAATGCTATATTTTTGTAAAGTTTCTGACACTGACAGTGAACATTCTTCTCAGTGTCGGCACCCATAGGTGTCATCAATGGATCATGGGAATTTTCAGATGCGTGAAAGTTCAAAGTACATTTATTATTGAAGTATGTATACATTATACAACCTTGAGATTTGTCTCCTAACAGGCAGCCACAAAACACAGAAACCCAAAAATAAACCCCATGTATCTGAAAAAAGACTGACACCCAATGTGCAGGGAATAAATAAAACGTATCATGTCCATAAGAAAATAAAAAAAATAACCAATAAAAAAGACTGCGGAACACTCAATCTGCAGTTAAAAAAACATCATGCAAACAGTAACCATGAGCAAATAGTGTTTCTGAACTGAAGCCCGCAAGAGAGTCCCATAGTGCAGCACAGAGCCGAGTAAATGTGTGGAGCAGCGACCTGAACTGGCCCCACCTTGCCTCGGACCCCGACACCCTGACCTTGTCAGTCTGACCCAGCACTTAACTCTCTGACTGAACCAGGTCCTGCTGCTTCTAGCAGCGATCTGAACCAGGCCGTACCTCAACACCCTGCCCTTTTCAATCTGGCCCGATCTGAACCAGGCCGTACCTCAACACCCTGCCCTTTTCAATCTGGCCCAGCACTTAACTCTCTGACTGAACCAGGTCCTGCTGCTTCTAGCAGCGATCTGAACCAGGCTGTACCTCAACACCCTGCCCTTTTCAATCTGGCCCAGCACTTAACTCTCTGACTGAACCAGGTCCTGCTGCTTCTAGCAGCGATCTGAACCAGGCCGTACCTCAACACCCTACCCTTTTCAATCTGACCCAGCACTAACTCTCTGACTGAACCAGGCCCTGCTGCTTCTAGCAGCGATCTGAACCAGGCCGTACTTCAACATCCTGACCTTTTCAATCTGGCCCAGTACTTAACTCTCCGTCTGACCAACAGGTTCTGCTGCTTGGATACGCTGCACTTCGCTGCTTCGATGTAGTCTGTAAATTTCCGTTCATAGATTGTGCTCAGTCACATCTGGTGCCTGGACCCTACGGCTTCGATTAGGCCTGTGCCCGACCCTTCATGCTGTTCCACGCACTCAGTGACAGGCCAGCCACTTGCCTTATCCTGGTTCTGCCACATCGAATTGCCTCCAAGCCCAAAGGGAAGTTATAGACCAGTGCTTGTGATGATCGTTTGTCAGAAAAAGTGTGATTAATGAGGTATTTAGTTGCTCTCTTTGTTTCATTAGCTACCAGCCAGATTCGCAAGTACCATCTAAACTGGAAGATCTGAGGCCCACCCATTTCCCTCTCTGTGCTGCTGGTGACCTCAGTGGGGATATTGGTTAATGGTAGGAAAGGGTCTCCTGTCACGTAATCAATACCAACCCAGCCGTGAGATGAGCAAAGGTTATTGGTGGAGAGCATTGAGAATGGAGGTCAGAAAATTAGTTCATCGCAGCGATTTGGGATTTGAAAAGGTACATATAATGGAGTAAAATGTTCCAGTCACCATTTCTGAATTGTTTGGCATCTCTCTGGTAATTTGAACTGGAACTTCCCAGCAGGAGTTTTATTATTGATTTATTGAGAGATACGGCATTTCTGCTCCCTGAGCTGCAATGCCCAGCAACCCACCTAACCACAGGACAACTTCACCTACTAACCGGTGTGTCTTTGGACCGTGGAAGGAAACAAGAGGACCTGGAGGAAACCCTTCTGCTCATGAGAAGAACATGCGAACTTTCTTACTGACGACGTCAGAATTGAACTCTGAACTCTGATGCCCCGTGCTGTCATAGTATCGCACTAACCGCAAAGCCTTATTTGCATGTCCGAGGTTATCTCTGTGCTACGGGTGCGTGGAATTATGTTATCACCCCCTCCCTTTGTTTTGGAGTATTTCTGTGTCTTACACAGTAAAACAGGCCACCTGCCCTCTCAAGCCGATCTCACCACTGTATGAATCACAGCTGATCTTCCCCAAACTTCATATCTCTTCTGTGCTGATTCCCAACAATAATCAATTCCTTGGCTTTTTCAAATATTTTTCTACCTCCTCATGAAACAGTGATTTAATCTCCACAACACACATAAAAGTTGTTGGTGAACGCAGCAGGCCAGGCAGCATCTCTAGGAAGAGGTGCAGTCGACGTTTCAGGCCGAGACCCTTCGTCAGGACATTTAATCTCCACAACCTTCCTGGATAGAGAATCCTGAAGACTTGTCATCCTCTGTGAGAAGAAATTCTTAGGCACTTGGGATTGAACTGCCTGCTCTGTTATCTTGTACCACTATTCCTTAGTTTGAGATTCCCCTGCTTGTGGAAACATCTCAATATCTGCATTGTCATTCTCTGTCAAGATCGTATATGTTTCAATAAGATCACCCCTCAGTCTTCTCCATGTGAAAGATTTACAGATCTAACTTACTTATCCACTGATGATAGGACAACCCTCACATTCCAGATTTATCCTATTTATCCTCTTCTGCACTGCCTCCAATGGTGGGAACAGAAAAAAAATACATAGTCATGATAAACACATGAACTTCTGCAGAGGCTGGAAATCTAGAGCAACATGCATAAAATGCTGGAGAAACTCAGCAGATCAGGCAGCATCTATGGAGAAGAATAAACAGTCAACGTTTTGGGCCGAGACCCTTCTTCAGGACTGTAGAGGAGGAAGGAAGAAACCATAATGAGAAGGTGGGGGCAGGGGAGAGTGTACAAGCTGGCAGGTGATAGGTGAGGGGGAAGATAGGTGGGTGGGGGAGGCGGAATGACGTGAGAAACTGGGAGGCGATGAATGGAGGAGGTAAAGGGTTGAAGAAGAAGGAATCTGATAAGAAAGGAGAATGGACCACTGGTGAAAGGGAAGAAGGAAGGGCACCAGAGGAAGATTATGGGCAGGTGGGGAGAAGGGAAGGGGTAAGAGGGAGCCAGAATGTGGAGTGGAAAAAGGGAAGTGGGGAGAACTTACTGGGTTAGAGAAATGAATGTTCATACCATCAGGTTGGAAGCTACCCAGACGCAATATGAGGTGTTGCTCCTCCAAACTGAGAGTGGCCTCATCGTGACAGTAGAGGACTGACATGTTGGAATGGGATGGAAAGTGGAATTGAAATGGGTGGCCACTGGGAAATCCCACCTTCTGTCGTGGATGAAGTAAAGGTGCTTTACAAAGTGGGCCCCCACTCTGAGTTGGGTCCCACCGATGTAGAGGAGGCCGCACTGGGAGCACCGGATACATGGATGACCTTAACTGACTTGTTGGTGAAGTGTTTGTTGCCTCACCTGGAAGGACTGTTTGGAGCCCTGAATGATGGTGAGGTAGGAGGTGTAGGGACAGGTGTAGCATTTGTCCTGCTCACAGGGATGTGCCTGGAGGGAGATCAGTATGAAGGGACAAGAGAGATGCAGAGAAAGGGATCCTTGCAGAACGCAGAGAGTGGAGGGGGAGGAGGGAAAGATGTGCTTAGTGGTGGAATTCCACTGAAGATGGTGGAAGCTAGGGAGAATGATGTGCTCGATACAGAGGCTATGGACTGCACAATCCAAGATTAATTTCACCAACACTCTGTAAAGTTGGAACAGCATCTGTTTTTAAACTCCAGCCCTCAGCAATAAGACGAATGTGCTATTTGCCTTAATGACTTTTGCACCTGCACCTGCATGCTATAAGTATCAGGCTGGGAACTATAGTAATACTTAACTTATAAGCTCTGAACCCTCAACCTCCACATACTACCCCATTTTTCTTTAGACCCACCTATGACCTCAGTTACCATACAGTGGGTGCTCAGTAATGCCTGAAACACTGAAACAGTACTGGGTGATGGACTCATTTCACGTCCAGCTTCTCTAGGTGCAGGTTGGCCTTCCATACGAGGATGTTGCCTGGATTGGGGAGTGTGCCTTATGAGAAAAGGTTGAGCAAACTCAGCCTTTTCTCCTTGGAGCGACGGAGGATGAGAGCTGACCTGATAGAGGTGTATAAGATGATGAGAGGCATTGATCATGTGGATGGTCAGAGGCTTTTTCCCAGGGCTGAAATGGTTGCCACAAGAGGACACAGGTTTAAGGTGCTGGGGAGTAGGTACAGAGGAGACGTCAGGGGTAAGATTTTTTACTCAGAGAGTGGTGAGTGCGTGGAATGGGCTGCTGGCAATGCTGCTGGAGGCAGATATGATAGGGTCTTTTAAGAGACTTTTGGATAGGTACATGGAGCTTAGTGAAATAGAGGGCTATAGGTAAACCTAGTAATTTCTAAGGTAGGGACATGTTCAGCACAACTCTGTAGGCCAAAGGGCCTGTATTGTGCTGTAGGTTTCTATGTTTCATACCAATGAGGCAAATTGGTGTTAACAGCTCCTGGTTTCTCTAGCGAGACCTTCGGAAAATGGACCTTGTGCAGCCGAACCTGTTTGCCAGGTGTACCCTGGGTTGCATGGTTGAAAACTCCAAGTGGATAAGGGCCCAAAACTGCTCACAATACACCCATGTGCGGTCTGACCAATGTCTTATAGGGCTGCAACGTTATACCCTTGCTGTTATATTCTAGTCCTCTCGAAATGAATGGTAGCATTGCATTTGCTTTCCTTACCACCAACTCAACCTGCAAGTTAACCTGTAGGGAATCCTGCACATCCTTTGCACCTCTGATTTTTAAATTTTCTCCTTGTTTATTATACAGTCTACGCCTTTGTTCCTTCTACCAAAGTGATTGAACATACACCTCATACTCTATATTCAATCTGCCACTTCTTTGCCCATACTGCCAATTTGTCTAAGTCCTTCTGCACACACCCTTGTTTCCTCAACACCACATGCCCACCTACCCATGTTCATATTGTCTGCAGACTTGGCCACAAAGCCATCAATGACATCATCCAAATCGTTGACATATAACATGAAAAGAATCAGACCCAACACAGACCCCTGTGGAACATCACTAGTCACCGGCAGCCAACCAGAAAAGGATCCCTTAATTTCCAGTCTTTGCCTCCTGCAAATCAGCCAGTGCTCTATCCATGCTAGTATCTTTCCTGTAATACCGTAGCATCTTGTTAAGCAGCTTCATGTGTGGCAGCTTGTCAAAGGTCTTCTGAAAATCCAAGTAAAGAACATCGACTGACTCTCCTTTGTCTATCCTGCTGTTATTTCCTCTCAGAAATCCAACAGGTTTGTCAAGCAAGATTTCCACTTAAGGAAACCATGCTGACTTCGGCTTATTTTATCATGTACCGCATAAGACCTCAAAACCTCATCTTTAAAAGTGGACTCCAACATCTTCACAACCATTGAAGTCAGGCTAACTGGTCTGTAATTTCCTTTCTTCTGCCTCCCTCCATTCTTAAAGAGCGTAGTGACATTTGTAATTTTCCAGTCCTCCGGAACCATTCCAGAATCTAATGATTCTTGAAAGACCATTTCTAATGCCTCTGCAGTCTTTTCAGCTCCCTCTCTCAGAACTCTGGGGTGTAGTCCATCTGGCCCAGGTGACTTATCCACCTTCAGATATTTCAGCTTCCCAAGCACCTTCTCCTCAGTAATAGAAACTACACTCACTTCTGCCCCTGACACTCTCAAATTTCTGGCATACTGCTAGTGTCTTCCACAGTGAAGACTGACACAAAGTACTTATTAAGTCTATCCACAATCTCTTTGTTCCCCATTACTACCTCTTTGGCATCATTTTCCAGCGGTCTGATATCCACTCTTACCTCCCTTTTTATATATCAGAGAAAAAAACTTCTGGTATCTTCTTTGGTATTATTGGCTAGCTTACTTTCATATTTCATCTTTTTATGGCTTTTTAGTTGCCTTCTGTTGTTTTGTAAAAGCTTATCCTTTTATTTCCCACTAATTTTTTTGCTACAGTATATTATATGCCCTCTCTTTTGTTCTTATGCTGCCTTTGACTTCCCTTGTCAACCATGATTGCCTCATCCTCCATTTAGAACACTTCTTCATCTTTGGGATCTACGTTATCTATTCTGCGCTTTCCAAACCAGTTATTGTTGTTCTCTGTTATCCCTGCTAGTGTCCCCTTCTGGTCAATTTTGGCCAACTCATCTCTCATGCTTCTGTAATTCCCTTTACTCCATTATATTACTAATACAGTACAGCCGACCTTTATCTCCTCTCTCTCAGAATGCAGGGTGGATTCTGTCATATTATGATCACTGGGTTCTTTTACCTTATGCTGTCAAATCAAATCTGGTTCACGCAATCCAGAATTGCCTTTATCCTAGTAAGCTCAACCACAATCTGCTCTAAGAAGCCATCTCATAGGCATTCTACAAATTCCTTCTCTTGGGATCCAGCACCAGCCTGATTTTCCCAATGTTCCCGCAAATTGAAATCTCCCATGACTATCGTAACATTGTCCTTATTACACGCCTTTTCTATCTCCCATTTCAATTTATATCCCAAATACTATTCGGAGGCCCAAATAAAACTCCCATCAGAGTCTTTTTACTCTTGCAGTTTCTTAACTCTACCCTCAAGGAATCTACATCTTCTGATCATACGCCACCTCTTTCTCAGAATTTGCTTTAGTTTTTTTGCCAACAGAACCACCCCTCCCCACTGCCTCCCTGCCTGTCCTTTTGATACAAAGTGTATCCTTGGATGTTAAACTCAGAACTACTTTCTTCTTTCGGCCACGACTCAGTGATGCCCACAACGTCATACCTGCCAATCTCTAACTGTGCTAAAAGATCACTCTACCTTATTCAGTATACTGTGCGCATTAAAATATAACACCTTCAATACTGTAAACAACACCCTTTTCAATTTTGCCCTTTTGTTATCATCTGCCTGTCCTTCCTCACAGTCTCTACACATTGCATCTACAGTACTTGTGTATTAACTGACCCGTCTTCAGCCTTATCACTCTGCTTCCCATCCCCCTACCAAATTAGTTTAAACCCTCCCCAAAAGCTCTAGCAAACCTGTCCGCAATGATATTGGTCCCCTTGGATTCAGGTGATCCATCTTTTTTGTACAGGTCACATACCTTCCTCAGAAGAGATTCCTGATGATCTAGAAATCTGAAACCCTGCACCCTACACCACTTCCTCAGCTACTCATTCATCTGTACTATCATCCTATTCCGGCCCTGACTAGCCTGTGGAACTGCGGGTAATCTAGAGATGACTACTTTGGAAGTTGTGTTCTTTTCTCTAACTCCCTATACTCACTGCACAGGACCTCTTCCCCTTTCCTACCTGCAAATGTGAGAGATGCCAATGTGCAACGATGGACTTTTGGCCACTTCTCTGAGGTTTTGGTCTCTTGTCCTGATTTCAAATCCTCTAATCTTGACCAATCTCTGTTTGATCAGAGTCCATCGGGTCACTACTTTAAAAGCTGTGCGTGTTCTACCCCTCCATAAATGATCATGTGCTGTTTCTGCTCTCATCCTTATGCCCTCTTGTCAGGTTCCAGATTTCCTTATAACACAGGAGGCCCCTTCTGCCCATCAAATCTGTGCCAGCTCACAGATCAATCCCTTCTGATTTTCTCTGTAACCTTTTGTTACACCCCCTGCCCCCATTCTTATCAACATTCTATCTACCAATTATGTACACATAAGACCAATTAACTTAGCAACCTGCACATTTTTAGAATCTGGGCGGGGGCACATTATAGGGCCGGGGGGTGTGGAAAGCTGGAGCACTCGGAGGAAATGCACGCCATAACAGGGAGAGCATGCAAACTCCACACAGTCAGTACCAGAGGTCAGGATGGAACCAGAGTTACTGGAGCTGTGAGACAGCAGCTCTGTTATCTGCACCACCATGCCCCTTTTCTGTCTCAGTTGTTGACACAAACCCATGTGTGTTCATTAGAATTCTATCCTTATGTGTTTTTCTTCTTCCAACATCTCCCACTGTTTCAGAGGAATGTGGTTTCCTGAAAATAAGGATTATTCATTGCAGATCATTTCCCGTGTTGCACACCAAGAGATTTTGATTGCATTAATCATCACCTCCCTGATAGGCTCCAGTTGCAAACATCAGTTGAGAATTTCTTTGTCTGCTGTTGCATTCATGGTAGAGGGAAGAAAGTGAAACCGTTTTGCTATTAATGCCTTTTACTAGCCTGGACTTCTCAAACTTCAGTTCAGTTTTTTTGGATATGGCTGATGCTGTCAAGAACGTTTTTTGCTCATGAAGACAAAAGAAGCAGCAGGTGGAATCTGGAACAAAGAAAGATAAGAACATTGTGAAGAGTTGGTGGGTCCAGCTGCGTCTTTGGAGGCAAAAAGTCTAAGTCGACATTTTGGGTTGAGACCCTGTTTCATGACTTAAGAGAAAAGATTGCCATTATACACCAGTATGAGGCAAAGGGCAGGGGAAGCTGGGGGGGCGGGGGAGTTGCGAGAGGAGGAGGATAGGGGATATTAAAGGATATCAGAAGTATTTTTTTCAGATACATAAAGAGGAAATGAGAGGCAAGAGTGGACTTGGGACCACTGTGAAATGACACTGGAGAGGGCGTATTGGGGACAAGGAAATGGCAGATAAACTATTATTTAGCTTTAGTCTTCACTGTGGAAGACACTAGCAGTGTGCTAGATATTTGAATAAGCCAGAGGGCAGAAGTGAGTGTAGTTGCTAGGGAGAAGGTGCTTGGGAAGCTGTAAGGTGTGAAGGTCCGTAAGTCACCTGGACCAGATGGTCTATACCCCAGAGTTCTGAAGGAGATAGTTGAAGAGATTGTGGAGGCATTAGTGGTGACCTTTCAAGATTCAGTAGCTTCTGGAAAGGTTGTAGAGGACTGGAAAAATGAAAATGTCACTCCCCTCTTTTAGAACCTATAGAGGGAAAAGACAGGAAATTATATGGCAGTTAGCCTGACTTCATTGGTTGGCAAGATATTGGAATCCATTATTAAGGATGAAGTACGTGATAAAGTAGGCCAAAGTCAACATTGTTTCCTTAAAGGGAAATCTTGCCTGAAATATCTGTTGGAATCCTTTGAGGAAATAACAGGCAGGATAGACAAAGGAGAGTCAGTGGATGTTGCTTACTTGGAATTTCAGAAGGCTTTTGACAAGGTGCTGCATATGAGGCTGCTAAACAAGGTAATAACCTTTGGTATTACAGGGATACTAGCATGGGTAGAAGATTAGATGGCTGGCAGGAGGCAAAGAGTGGGAATAAAGGGGCCTTGTCTGGCTGGCTGCCGGTGACGAGTGGTGTTAAGACCATAAAAACATGAGACATAGGAGAAGAATGAGGCATTCAGCCCATCGAGTCTGCTGCACCATTCCATCAATGGCTGATTTATTTCTCTCAACTCCCTTTCGTTGCCTTCTCCCCATGACCTTCGAAGACTTAACTAACCAAAAACTATTAACTTCCTCTTTAAATATACTCAATGAATTGGCCTCCACACTGTCCATAGCAATGAATTCCAAGGATTCACCACTTTCTGGCTAAAGAAATACCTTCTCATCTCTTTTCTAAAAGGATGCCTCTCAATTCTGAGGCTGTTCCCTCTGGTCCTAAACTCCCTCACTATCGGAAATCCTCTCCATGTCCACTCTATCTAGGTCTTTCAATACTAGATAAGTTTCAATGAGATTCCCCCTCATTCTTCTAAACTCCAGTGAGTACAGGCCCAGAGTGATCAAACGCACCTCGTACATTAACCCTTTCATTCCCAGAATCATTCTCGGGAACCTTCTCTGGATCCTCTCAAATACCAGCACATCTTTTCTTTGATAAGGGGTGCAAAACTGCTCAGAATACTCCAAATGTGGCAAGACCAATGCTTTATATCCAAAGCATTACATCCTTGCTCTTGTATTCTAGTCCTCTCGAAATGAATCTGACATTGCATTTGTTTACCTCACCGCTGACTCAGCCTGCAAGTTAACCTGTGGGGAATCCTGCACGAGGACTCCCAAGTCCTTTACACTTCTGATTTTTGAATTTTCTCCTCATTTAGTCAACAGAATATGCCTTTGTTCCATCTACCAAAGTGCATGACCGTGCATTTCCCTACGTGGTTTTCCATCTGTCACTTCTTCGCTCATCAGCTCAATATGTCCAAATCCTTCTGCAGACTCCCTGCTTCCTCAGCATTATCTGCCTCTCCACGTATCTTCACATTGTCTGCAAACTCGACCACAAAGTCATCAATTCCATCATCCAGAGTGTTGACCTCTAACATGAAAAGAAACAGTCCCAATACCAGCCCCTGTGGAACACCACTAATCACTGGCACCCAACAGGAAAAGGCCCCCTTTATCCTGACTCTCTGCCTCCTGCCAGTCAGCCAATCTCCTATCCATGCCGGTATCTTTCCTGTAATACTATGGCCTCTCATCTTGCTAATGCCAGCCAGAGGTGTAGTGACATCTGCACCGGACCGAGCTGAGGGAGCCTGGGTTCCGGTCGGTGCATGCTTTCCATCCGTGCTAGGTCAAGCATTGAGTGAGCACCACGGCCTTGTAAAAAAACAATAAATACTAAAGAGATGGCAAGGTTTCCGCCCAACGTGCCACTCAGCGCAGAGGGGAATAACATTATCTTGCTAAGCAGCCTCATGTGCAGAACCTTTTCCAATGCCTTCTGAAGATCCAAGTAAACAACATCCACTGACTCTCCTTTGTCTATTCTGCCAGTTACTTCCTCAAATAATTCCAACAGAATTGTCAGGCAAGATTTCCCCTTATGGAAACCATGCTGACTCTGGCCTACTTCACCATGCGCCTCCAAATACCCTGAAACCTCATCCTTAATAATGGACTCCAACATCTTCCCAACCACTGAAGTCAGGCTAACTGGCATATCATTTCCTTTTTCCTTCCCCCCTACCCCCTTGAAGAGAGGAGTGATATTTGCAATTTTCCAGTCCTCCACAACCATGCCAGAATCAAGTGATTCTTGAAATATCACTACTAATGCCTCCACAATCTCTTCAGCTTCTAGAAGATAGAACATAGAAACCTACAGCACATTACAGAGCCTTCGCCCCACAATGTTGTGCCAACCATGTAACCTACTCTAGAGACTGCCTAGAATTTCCCTACCGCATAGCCCACTATTTTCCTAAGCTCCATGTACCTATCTAAGAGTCGCTTAACAGACCCTGTTGTATCCACCTCTCCAGCATTACTGGCAGTGCATTCCACGCACCCACCAGTCATTGTGTGAAAAACTGACCCCTGACATCCTCCCTGTACCTCTTTCAGAACACTGGGGTATAAACCATTTGGTCCAGGTGAATTATCTGCCTTCAGATCTTCCAGCTCCCAAGCACCTTGTCCTTGGTATTAGCAACTACACTCACTTCTGCCTCCTGACACCGTTAAATACTGCTTGTGTCTTCCACAATGAAGATCGACGCAAAATATTTAAGTTCGTACGCCATCTCTTTGTCCCCCATAGCTACCACTCCAGTGTAATTTTCCAGTGGTCTCTTTTACTCTTTATATATCTGAAAAACATTTGGTATCCTCTTTGATATTACTGGCTTCATATTTCATCTTTTCTCTCCTTATTGCTACTTTAGTTGCTTTCTGTTGGTTTTTAAAAGCTTCCCAATCCTCTAACTTCCTACTAATTTTTGCTATATTATATGCCCTCTCTTTTGCTTTAATGCACTCTTTGACTTCCCTTGTCACCCACAGTAGCCTCATCACCTTTAGAATAGTTTTTCATCTTTGGGATTTACAGTTTCTATTCTGCGTCTTTTGAATTGCCCCCAGAAATCCAGCCATTGCTGCTCTGCCGTCATCCCTGCTAGTGTCCCCTTCCAATCAACTTTGGCCAGCTCCTCTCCCATGCCTCTTTAATTCCCTCTACTCCACTGCAATACTGACACATCTAACTTTATCTTCTCTCGCTCAAACTGCAGGGCAAGTTCTATCATATTACAATCACTGTCTCCTAAGGGTTCCCTTAGCTTAAGCTCCCTAATCAAATTTGGTTCCTTACACAACACCAGATTCGAAATTACCTTTCCCCTAGTAAACTCAACCACAAGCTGCTCTAAAAAGCTATCTTGTAGGCATTCTACAAATCCCCTCTCTTAGGAACCAGCACCAACTTGATTTTCCCAATCTACCTGCATATTGAAATCCCCATGACTATTGTAACATTGTCCTTATTATATGCCTTTTCTGTTTCCCATTGAAATGTATTTACCATATCCTGGCTACTGTTCAGGGGCCTGGATATAACTCCCATCAGTGTCTTTTTACCCTTCAGTTTCTTAAAATCTACCCACAAGGATTCTACATCTTTCGATCCTGTCACCTATTTCTAAGGATTTGATTTCATTTTTCACCAACAGAGCCACCCCAATATCCTAAACAACAGGAATTCTGCAGATGCTGGAAACTCAAGCAATACACATCAAAGTTGCTGGTGAACGCAGCAGGCCAGGCAGCATCTATTGGAAGAGTTTCAGTCGACGTTTCAGGCCGAGACCCTTCGTCAGCACTAACTGACTCTTCCTTCAGTTAGTCCTGACGAAGGGTCTCGGCCTGAAACGTCGACTGAAACTCTTCCAATAGATGCTGCCTGGCCTGCTGCGTTCACCAGCAACTTTGATGTGTGTCACCCCAATATCCTGCCTACTTGCCTGTCCTTTCAATACTATGTGTACCCTTGGATGTTCAGCTCCCAACTGTGATCTTCTTTCAGCCACGAAGCAGTGATGCCCACAACGTCATACCTGCCAATCTCTAACTGCGCAACAAGCTCATCTACCTTATTCCGTATACCGCCTTCAGTCCTTTATTCCTCACCCTTTTCGATTTTCCTTGCATGTTCCACTTCAGCTCATCTCACTGACTGCAATTTTGCTCTATCATCTGCCTGTCCTTCCTCACAGTCTCACTACACACTGCATCGCCTTGTATGCCAGCTGCCCCATCCGTAGCCATATCAGTCTGGTTCTTGTGCCCCCCGTGAACTTAATTTAAACCTTTCCCGACAGCTCTAGCAAACCTGCCTGCAAGGATTCTGGCCCCCCTTGGGTTCAGGTATAACCTGTTCTTTTGGCACAGGTCAAATCTTCCTCAGCAGTATCCACAGGTACACTTGTTGCTGAAGGAAATGGCCACTGGGGAACTCTTCACTAACTGCTTACTCCCCTTTCTTCTCCTGGTGGTCACCCATCTACTCTCTGGGTGTGACCACTAGAGTAAAGGTCTCATCTATGAGGTCTTTAGCCTCCTGGATGATCCTGAATACATCTAGCTCCAACTCCAGTTACTCGTCCTTGTCAGGTGATGAAGGAAGTTGGGTGCACTTCCTTCATCAGGGAGACCATTAACTGCCCTGAAATCCCACGTCTCATAGGAGGAGCATTCTGCCACCTTAACTACAATCCTGATGACACTTATTTTACCTCTAACATCTCAGACTTCAGTTCTACCCTGTGTTTGTTCTAGCCGAAGCCTGTTGAGCCAAACCTTTACCATTCTAACACTGTCAGCTCCACCAGTGACCGCTTTGCTTAAACCTTGTTTCTTTTTATTGGCCCCTGCTAAATTACTATTAATCCAAGTGATCTCCTGCTCCACGGACAAGACCCGAAAGGACCTGCTCACCTTTTACCCCATGTTCTGCAGGTGCTGGTGTGGAGGCTGCTTCTTGTCACGTTATATGTCAATGATTTGGATGACTCTGGAACTGATGGCTTTGTGGCTAAATTTGTAGGTTAGTGGAGATACAGGTCGTGTTGAGGAAGCAGCGGGTTTGCAGATGACCTTCTGCAGATTTTGAGAATGGGCAAAGAAGTGGCAGATGGAATCCAAAGCAACACACACAACATGCTGGAGGAACTCAGCAGGCTAGGTAGCATCTATTGAAAAGAGTAAACAGTCGACGTTTCGGGCTGAGACCCTTCATCAGGACTAAATACACCATAGGGAAGCGTATGCTCATGCACTTTGATAGCAGAAATAAGGGTCTAAACAATTTTAGAAATCAGAGGTACAAAGGGGCTTGGAAGTCCTTGTACAGGATTCTTTAAAGTTTAACTTGTAGGTTGGTGAAGAGGAAGGCAAATGCAAGTTAGCATTCATTTTGAGAGAACTAAAATATAAAAACAAGAATGTAACGTTGAGGCTTTATAAGGCATCGGTCAGGCCACACTTGGAGTACTGTGAGTAGCTTTGAGCCCCTTGTTCAAGAAAGGATGAGCTGCCGTGGGAGAGGTTCCAGAGGAGGTTCATGAGAATGATTCCAGGAATGGAAGTGTTTACATATGAGGAGTGTTTGATGACTCCGGGTTTGTACTCATTGGAGTTTAGGAAAATCACGGGGAGGATCTCATTGAAACCTGTGGAGTATTGAAAAGCCTGGGTAAGGTGGATGTGGAAAGGATGTTTCCTATTGTGGGAGAGTCTAGGACCAGAGGGCACTGCTTCAAATAGAGGGACATCCTTTTAAAATGGAGATGAGGAGGCATTTATTTTGTGAGAAGGTGGTGAATCTGTGGAATCCATTGTCACAGACAACCGTGGAGGCCAAGTCATTGAGTATATTTAAAGCAGAGGTTGACAAGTTCTTCATAAGTAAGGGCGTCAATGGTTACGGGGAGAAGGCTGGATAATGGGGTTGAGAGTGATCAAAATCAGTCATGATGGAACGGCAGCGAAGACTTGATGGGCTGAATGGCCTCATTCCGCTCCTATGTCTTATGGCCATATGGGTGGTGGTGCAGCTTTGTGATAGAAGCCGGTAGATGATAGGAGAAACCAGATAGGGAGGAGATAATGTGAAATTGGAACCGGGGTGGGGTGGGGAACAGGAAAGATGAACGAATTTGGAATTGGAAAACATGTTCATTTCGAGATGCTGAGAGGTAGCAGTGGGGAGCTGAAAGTGAAAGAGCCCTTCTGACTGGCTAATATGGAAGGCTATTTTAAAGGCTAAAATACAATTCCCATTGAGTTTAGAGATGGAACTGGATGCACGTCAACTCTGGCAGGGTTTGCAGGCCATTACAGCTTGATAGGGTCATAAAGAAAGCTTTTGGCATATTGGCCTTCATGAATCAATGTATTGAGTACAGGAGTTGGGAAGTTATGTTGAAGTTGTATAAGGCATTGTTGAGGCCTAATTTGGAGTATTGTGTGCAGTTTTACTCATCTATCTGCAGGAAAGTTGTGAAAAAGGTTGAAAGAGTACAGAGAAAATTTACAAGGGTGTTGCCAGGTCTAGAGGACCTAAGTTAAAGGGAAAGATTGAATAGATTAGGACTATATTCTTTAGAATTTAGAAGATTGAGAGGAGATTTGATAGAGGTATACAAAATTATGAGTGGTGTAGGTAGGGTAAATGCAGGCAGACTTTTTCCACTGAGATTGGGTCAGACTACAACTAGAGGTCATCAGTTAAGTGTGAAAGGTGAGAAATTTAACACGAGTGGAATTTCCTCACTCAGAGGGTCGTGAGAGTGTGGAATGAGGGAATGAGCTGCCAGCACAAGTGGGGAATGCAGGCTCAATTTCAACGTTTAAGAGTTTAGATTGGTACATGGATGGTAGGGGTATGGTGGACCATGGTTCTGGTGCAGGTTGATGGGAGTAGGCAGTTTAAATAGTTTCAGCATGGACTAGATGGGCTGAAGGGCCTGTTCTTCGAGCTTTACTTCTCTATGACTCTATAACTTCCTACACTGAAAAACCTAACATCATGAATGGCAGTGATGCTTCACTCACAGACGAGCTCAATGCCTTTTATGCATGCTTTGAAAAGGAGAAAAAATCTTCTCCTGTGCAAATCCCTGCAGCATCTGGTGACCCTGTGGTCCCTGTCTTGGAGGCCCACGTCAGAACATTTTCAAACAGATTGAACCCCTGCAAGACATCAGGCCCTAATAGTGTACCTGGTGTGGCTCTGAAAACCTGTGCCAACCAACTGGTGGGAGTGTTCAAGGATGTCTTCGATCTCTCCCTGCTGCAGTCAGAGGTTCCCAGCTGCTTCGAAAGGGTGATAAGGTGCCCAAGAGGAGCAGGGTGAGCTGACTCAACAACCGACTCCCAGTAGCGCTCACATCTCCTGTGATGATGTGCGTCATGACAAGAATCATGACCAACCTCTCAAAGGTTGGCAGAATATAGTATTAATGGTAACACTCTTGGCAGTGTGCAGGATCAGAGGGATCTTGGGGTCCAAGTCCATAGGACGCTCAAAGCAGCTGCACAGGTTGACTCTGTGGTTAAGAAGGCATACGGTGTATTGGCCTTCATCAATCGTGGAATTGAATTTAGGAGCCGATAGGTAATGTTGCAGCTATATAGGACCCTGGTCAGACCCCACCTGAAGTACTGTGCTCAGTTCTGGCTGCCTCACTACATGAAGGATGTGGAAACCACAGAAAGGGTGCAGAGGAGATTTACAAGGATGTTGCCTGGATTAGGGAGCATGCCTTATGAGAATAGGTTGAGTGAACTCAGGCCTTTTTTCCTTGGAGCGACGCAGGATGAGAGGTGACCTGATAGAGGTGTACAAGATGATGAGAGGCATTGATCGTGTGGATAGTCAGAGGCTTTTTCCCAGGGCTGAAATGGCTGCCACAAGGGCGCACAGGTTTAAGGTGCTGGGGGGTAGGTACAGAGGAGATGTCAAGGGTAATTTTTTTACGCAGAGAATGATGAGTGTGTGGAACGGGCTGCCAGCAATGGTGGTGGAGGCGGATACGACGGGGTCTTTTAAGAGACTTTTGGATAGGTACATGGAGCTTAGAAAAATAGAGGGCTGTAGGTAAACCTAGTAATTTCTAAGGTAGGGAAATGTTCAGCACAACTTTGTGGGCCGAAGGGCCTTTATTCTGCCGTAGGTTTTCTAAGAATCATCTCGCACCCAAGTGAGGACCTAGACCTGCTGTAATTTCCTGTAACCACAATAGGTCTATAGCAGATGCAATCTCACTGACTCTCCACACAGCCTTGGATCAGCTGGGCAACAGCAATACCTATGTCAGGCAGCTGTTTATTAATTACAGCTCAGTGTTCAACACAATCATACCCTCAGTACCAATCAACAAGCTCCAAAACCTGGGCTTCTGTCCCTCTCTCTGCAACTGGATCCTTGACTTCCTCACCAGAGACCACAGTCTGTGTAGATCAGAGATAGCATCTCCTCCTCGCTGACCATCAACACTGGTGCACCTCAGGGATATGTGCTTAGCCCACTGCTCTACTCTCTCCACACCCCATGACTGTGTGGCTAGGCACAGCTCAAACTCTATCTATAAATTTCCCAATGACACAACTATTGTAGGCAGAACTTCAGATGGTGACAAGGAGACGTACAGGAGCAAAGTAGATCAGCTGGTTGAATGCTGTCGCAGCAATAACCTTACACTCAATGTCAGTAAGACCGAAGAATTGTTTCTGGACTCCAAGTAGGGCAAGTCGAAGGAGCACACACCAGTCCTCATTGAAGAATCAGAAGTGAGCAGTTTCGAGTTCCTGGGTGTCAGCATTTCGAAGGATCTATTCTGGGCCCAACATATTGATGCAATTACAAAGAAGGCACAACAGCAGTTATATTTCATTAGGAGTTTGAAGAGAATTAGTATGTCACCACAGACACTTGCAAATTTCTACAGATGTACTGTGGAGAGCATTCTGACTGGTTGCATCACCGTCTGGCATGGAGGGAGCACTGCACATTGGAAAAAGCTGCAGAAAGCTGTAAACTCAGCCAGCTCCACAGTATCCAGGACATCTTTAGAAGGCGATGCTTCAATAAGTTGGCATCCATCATTCAGGACTCCCATCACCCAGGACATGCCCTCTTCTCATTGCTACCATTAAAAAGGAGGTGCAGGAGCCTGAAGGCACACAGTCAACTTTTCAGGAACAATTTCCCCCCCTCCTTTATTAGATTTCTAAATGGACAGTGAACCCATGAACACTACCTCAGTATTTTTTTCTTCCTTTTTGCACTAATGTAATTTGATTTTTGATTTTTATCTATACTTATTGTAATTTACAGGTTTTGTTATGATGTTCTGCATTGTGCTGCTGCCACAAAACAACAAATTTCACAACATATGCCAGTGATACTAAACCTGATTCTGATACGGATGGGTCTTTATCTCTGATCAGCACACTAGCTCGGTGGCATGCTCCTCCTGCAGGCTGTGGGAGATCGGGGAGGCACCGCCAGCGTCCCTGAGGATTTCACCTGAGGAAGTGTGTCCGGCTGCAGCTCCTGACTGGCCATCCAAAGAAGCTGGAGTTGGAGATGGATGCACTCAGGATCATCTGAGATGCCAAGAGTTTCATAGATATGAGTTCTAACGAGCTGCTCACAGCTAAGGCACAGGCAGAAAGCGGTTAGCCAACCACTAGGAAAGGAAAACAGATTAGGCAAGTAGTGCATGATCCACCATGGCCAGTCCTCTTGAAAACAAGTACACTGTTTTGGATACTGTTGTGGGAAGGAGCGGGGTTTGTTGGGGAATAACCATTCAAGAGAAGCCAGATCTGTGGTGTCAGTCCTGGCTCAGGTTCAGCAAGTCAGAGACAGCAAAGTAAATAGGGGAATGGCCAGGAGTGATTTCACTGCTAAACATCTGACAGATCAGGTGGATGAACTTGGATGGCTGTGTGGGTCCGGGATATTACAGCTATTACAGAACTGTGGCTAAGGGGGGTTTAGAAGGTTGTGGGGCAAATGCTGGCAAATGAGACAAGTTTGGATGGAGCATGTTGTCCACATGGGCCAATTGGGCTGAAGGGATTATTCGCGTGTTGTAGGACTTTGACCCTGTAACTCTACACCATTTGTTTGTAAGCTAACCAGGTGGAATATGAGATGTTGCTCTTACGTCTTGGACGCTGTTTAACTTTTTGGAGAGTTGATCGCGCTGTACTCATTCAGACAAGTGGAGAGTATTTCATCATGCTTCTGACTTGTGTCTCATAGATTGTGGAAAGGCTTTGAAGTGTAATAGGGAGAGTTGCCTGGTGCAGGATACCCAGCCTGTCCCTGTTCTGCACTCATCTGGATGGTGAAGTTGAGTTTCTGGTCAATGGAACCCCCAGGATATTGATGGTGGGGCACTTGACGTTGAAAACGAGTATATTGCTTTGGATACTGTTGTGGGGAGGAGAGTTTTTGCTGGGGAATAACCATTCAAGAGAAGGCAGCAGAACCCAGATCTGTGGCATCAGGACTGGCTCAGGTTCAGCGGAGAAGGGTGAAGACATAAAGGACTGTAGCGATAGAGGAGGTTCAGGGTTAGACTCTTTCTGGAGATAGTCATTGCCAGACACTTTTGTGATGTGAATATTAATTGTCTCTTTCGAGCCTGGTCTTGCATTGTGAAGACATTGCTGCTTTATGAGGAGTTGTGAATGGCACTGAACATTGTGGACTGATCAGTGAACATCCCCCACTTCTGACCTTATGATGGAACGAAGGCCATTGATGAAACAGCCAAAACTCATGAGCCCAGAGCAACTCCTGCCGTGAAGTCCCAACCCTCGAATGATTGGCCCTCAGTGACCGCAACCATTTCCCATTGTGTGGAGAATGACTCCAGCCACCATTGTGCTCTTCGTTTGATGTTCGTTAACTTCAGTGTAACCAGGGCGTGTTCAGAATCAGAATCACGTTTATAATCTCTGACATTCAGTACAGTATGTTGTTTCATTTATTTATTTTTTATTGAGACACAATGCAGAATAGGTCTTTCTGGCCCCTTGAGCCACACCGCTCAGCAATCCCTGATTTAACCCTACCTAATCACGGGACAGTTTACAATGACTAATTAACCTACCAACTGGAATACCTTTGGACTGCGGGAGGAAACCGGAGCACCCGCAGGAAACCCACGCGGTCACGGGGGGAGTGTTCAAACTCCTTACAAGCTGCGGCGGGAAATGAACCTGAGTCACTTATACTGCAAAGTTTTTGCTAACCGCTACACTACTGTGCTGCCCCAGCTGAAGTTGCTGCGGACGCAATGCAGAGTACTAACCACTATATGATCATGGCAGCAGCAGAACAATGCAATACATGAAAAAAATTATTAGTTACGACCCAATAAATATATTTTAATGCTGCTTTCACGTCACGGGAGGTCACTCTCACTTCAGTTCTTTGGTCCAAGACTGTGATCAGGTCTGCAGATCAGTGGCCCCGTAAAACACACACTGGGTGTTGCTGGGCAGGTTATTAGGGAGAGAATGTTGTTGTTATTTAAATGTGGGAAACATAGCAGCCAGTTCCTGCACAGTAGGGTTTAACAATATCTTTGCAAAATATTTGAGGGTGTGTCAAAGGATCTTCCCTGCCCAATGAGATCTGGGGCCTGGTTTTAATACCTGACGCAAAGTCACTGGCACTATCAGCCTAATTGTTATGAGTCTCGGACAACAAGGTAACTCAGAAGCGAGGAAGTTACTTCCCGAGCTACATATAGCACTACTGGATGATTCTTCTGTAACACAAGCTCTGTGCAGAAGAGCAGCCCTCTCTAATTACAGTAGCGTGGCCCAGTGTGTGACTGCAAGGGAGAATTTCCAATTGTTGCTATTTTGTCATTGTGTCCCATCGTCAAAAATAACTTTGCATTCTGCACTTGCCTGTCATTCCAAGAAGAGAAAGAAAGCAGCCTTCTATGGAAATCACTGTAATTAGCACCGATAGCATCCATCCTTCTGAATTTTAATAGCTGCAATTAAGTGCTGGATTGGCATTAACACCAGAACAGTAATCACAAGATCTTTCTCTGTGGTGCATTTGCGGTGTCTGCATTGACTTCGAAAAGCCAGGGGTTCCTTCTGGTGATGTCGTGGTGGTCCAGTAGGCAAAGACCTAGAGTGCTGGAAACACTCAGCAGGTCAGGTGACATCTGAGAAGAGAGAAACACAGTTAACACTTCAGATTGAAGGCCCTATGTTAAAATGGATAAAAAAGAAAAATGTTGCTTTTCACTTGCAGAGGATTTGGGGGTGGGGGGAGATAGAACAAAGGGAATACAGTGGATTCTGGTTAATTGGGACACATCAGGACCAGTCCATTTTGCTCTAATTAAGTGGCTGTCCCAATTAGCTGTAGTTTCATGGAAATAATTAAAAAGATATAAAAAAGACAAACTGAGTAACAAATTATGTATTTAAATGAAATGTAGAATGAATTAGAACACTACCAATACTACAACAGTACTGTAGAACTGTGTATTAGCTCCTAATATTTATCTGTGGAGGAATTTATCTGTGTTGTGTTCTCCTGACTGTAAATGAACAAAATCAGTGCAGACGTATAGTGTAGATAATGGGCTGCCTTCATGCAGTGCTTTCAATGAATGTTGATACTTCAAATTCTTCATAGTTCCTAACTTGTTGAAGTAGTGAAATTGTTTCATTTTTGCTCCCAGCCATTTCTGGCATCTCCAAGCCTGAATACTTGAAACTGCAGTGAGCAAAACAGTTCTGAATTGTTGTACTGCTTATTTCTGGCCAACTATTAGTGACAAATATCACTGGTTTTTGAACACAAACACATGAAACCAATGCTATTTAAAAACTGTTCGCTCACAGTGTTGTGCCTGATGGCCATGCTAATGTACATGACTGTCTCCTGTCCCAATTAAGCATCCCAAATAAATGAATTTTAAACCAAACAAATGAAAAATGGCTTTTCTCTTTTAGTTTTTGTTCTTTAAGAGTTGTCCCAAATTAACAGCTGCCCCGATTAACAGATGGCCCAGTTAACCAGAATCTACTGTATATGTAATCAGGTTAGGCTTTGTGGTAAGCAGTGATGGATAGGTTAATGGCAGCAGTTAGAGTGTGCTAATACAGAGAAAGGAGTGTAGAGCTGTGAAGGGCTTTCAGACATACCTAGCAGAAAGCTCTCCAGTATGTAGTGTTGTGAAGGGGAGGCGAGGGGAGAGGCTGACTGAGTATAATGAAAACCTGACCTGAACATGGCCGACTAAATCCTCCAGCACCCCAACACCACTAGTTTGAAAACTCAGCCGAGGCAAACCTCCCTGAGATATCTTGCCAGGTCCAGGCCAGGTCTGGGCTTGGTGGTCAGACGGTTATCAAGAGCCAGGGTTCCCTTTTCCTGGTTTTGTAATTACTTCTGGGTTCTCACCAGCATAATTTCATCCATTTGCTGCACTAGTCAGAAAATGCTGACACCGTAAGACATTGGAGCAGAATTAGGCCATTTTGCCCACTGAGTCTGCTCTCCACTCAATCATGACTGATTTATTTTACCTCTCAACACCATCCTCCTGCCTTCTCCACATAATCTTTAATGCTTTCACTAATCAATAACCTACGTATCAACCACCACTTTAAATATACCAAATAACTTGAATTCCACAGCCGTCTTGGCAAAGAATTCCATAGATTCACCACTCTCTGGCTAAAGAGTTTTCTCCTCATCTCTGTTCTAAAGGCATATCTTTCTATCTGGAGGCTGTGCCTCTGGTCCTGGACTCTCCCACTAATGGAAACATCCTCTCCATGCTCACTCTATCAAGGCGTTTCAATATTTGGTACATTTCAATGAGATCCCCCTTCTTCTAAGCTCCAGCGACTACAGGCCCAGAACCATAAAACGCTCCTCATATTCCAATACTTCCACTCCCCGGATCATTCTTGTAAACCTCCTCTGTACACCTCCATTGCCAGCATGTCCTTTCTTAGATATGGGGCCAAAAACTGTGGACAATACACCAAATGAAGTCTGACTAATGCTTCGCAAAGTATCAGCATTACATCTTCCTTTTACATTCTAGTACTCTTGAAACGAATGTTAACATTACATTTGCCATTCTTTCAACTGACCCAACCTGCAATTTAAGGAATCCTGCACAAGCTCCTCCCAAGTCCTTTGCACCTCTGATTTCTGAATTTGCTCCCCATTTAGAAACTAGTCTACACGTTTATTCCTTCTATCAAAGTGCATGACCATACACTTCCCTTAACTGTATTCCATCAACCATTTCGTTGCGTATTCTCCTAATCTGTCCAAATCCTTTTGCAGATTCCCTTCTTTTTCAACTTTATCTGCCCCTCCATCTATCTTTGTATCATCTGCAAACTTGGCCACAAAGCCATCAATTCAGTTATCTAAATTATTAACATATAATGTGCAAAGAAGCACCCCCTACACCGATCCCTGTGGAACACCAATGGTCATCAGCAGTCTACCAGAGAAGGCCCTCTTTATTCCCACTCTGCATTTTGCCAACCAGCCGATCTTCTGTGCAATGCTAGTATCTTTCCTGTAATATCAGGGCTCTTGTTAAGCAGCCTCACGCGCAGCACCTTTTCAAAATCCTTCAGAAAATCCAAATGAACAATATCCACTGATTTGCCTATTGAGAGAGCTTAGATGCTGGAGTCTGCAGCATCAAACCTAATGCTGGAGGAACCCAGCAGGCCAGGCAGCATCTGTAGAGGCAAATGAACAGTCAGCTTTTCAGGTCAGGGTGCAGTATTGGTTTTGACATCCTGACTTCGCCTGTCTGCTCCACCTCAAGTTGTCGGACTGCATGCATGGTGACCGAGTGGATCAACAGGAATGGCGAGCCCTTTGTCTTCAACAACAGCCATAGATGCCTCTGATGCTATCCTCACCCTAACAGCTGTCTGTATCAGAGCCGTACCTTTTCGCGAGCTGGCGGTGTTTTCACTTTGGATGAATTTGTTCCCATGCACTGGTAACATCTCTAAAGTTACTGTTTTTACATCATTAGCAGGATCTGTCTCTTGTCGCTGCTTCAACTGGTATATCCAAGCCTTTGATATCACCAGATGAACCAGCATCAAAACACATTTAATTTGTCTTCCTTTTTGATTACAACAACCTGTTTCCCTCTGTGATCTTTCCTCTCCCTTCTTATTCTGCATCAGAGGGTTTCAGAATGTGCACACAGCAGTGGAGGTCACAAATGCTGATTCAACGGGTCATGTTCATCAGATACTCTCACTTTTCCAGGTTGGAGATTATCTGATTAACAAATGCTAATCACGCCATGGGGTGGCATGGTAGTGTAGAGGTTAGTCCAGATGACCCAGCTTCAACTCCCAGTGTAATTCCCACCGTGACCAGGTAGTTTTTCTCCCACAGTCCGAAGGCGTACGTTGGAAGGTTAATTGGTCGTTGAAAACTGGCCTGAGATTAGGCTCGGATTAAATTGAAGGTTGCTGGGCAGTGTGGCTTGAAGGGCCAGAAAGGACTATTCCTGTTACACAGAGTGACTGAAGCGAACCCAAGTGCAGGACACTGAACTTGACTTGACATGGAGACGGACTTGGACATGACTTGGATTCGGAGCCAGGACTTGGAATGGGACTTGACCTGGACACGAAGCCTTGACTGGGACTGGACACTCGGAGCCTCGACTGGGACTGGACACTCGGAGCCTCGACTTGGACTGGACACTCGGAGCCTCAACTTGGACTGGACACTCGGAGCCTCGACTTGGACTGAGGCTCAGAGCCAACAAAACAAAACAAAGACAGACCACTCACATCCCGGCTAGGAGCAGCAGCAAAATAGCCGGCAACACTCAGCTGGACACGAGATGACAAAAACAAACAACAGACAAAATGTATTTTGACATGGAGAAGCTCATAAAGATGGTCCCTTATTTTTGGCAGCTCAGAAAACGGTCCCTTATTCCTGGCGGCTTAGAACATTCATCGTCGCCCAGGCTACGGTGATGGACCGGCCTCTTGACTCGACCCAGGAACTGCGGACGGCAGGCTCTCGACTGGACTCATTCTCGGTGGCCCGGACTGAGCATAGCCGCCCTGCTGAGGTGACGAACCAGCACCGAGTCGACGTAAGCCAGCGCTTTCATGCTGACCCGTTGGAATGAGGATCAGGTGGCCTAATCAAGGAGCCCAGTGGAACACGGGGAAAAGGAAATTAGCTGAAGCAAGGAGTCAACAGACCAGACCATAACAATTCCACGCTGTAGCTCAATAAATTAATAAATAAATAAATGTTGATGAAAATAGTGCGTGGTAGAATCAGGGGGTGGGGGGGTAGAGTGGAAAGTGAGTTCTGAGGGGAGAGTAGTTGGGGGGAAAGAATAAAATGGGAATCTTGCAGGATGTATGGAACGGGGGATTCAGTGGGTCAGTGTTTCAGCATTGTGTGAATCTAAACAACAAGCTGGCAGTAGAAGAGTTAAGTAGATAAACATTGAGTATGATGGGACATAGAGAAAAATAAAATATTTTTAAGTAGTGAGAAATAATTATATGTTGGATTCAGAGGATTTTTATGCCTCTGTACAGTGTTGCGCAAAGGTCTTGGGCACGTACCTGTATATGGTGTATAGCTAGGGTGCCTAAGACTTTTGCACAGTACTGTGTATGATGTCATTCCAGTTACCAAATACCACTTAATACTACTGAGCTAATACAAAACTAACTACTCTTATTTCTGTTTCCCAACCACCTTCCTATTTTAACCAATATACAGTGCTGTGAAGTCTGTGTACTGGTATGTTGGCCTTTCTTTGTACAGGGGTTAGGTGCAGTCACACCTGCAGCACAGTGCAATGTTTGGTTCTTCGTGCCTTTGGAAGTACAGTGCATTCCGATTAATTGGTTAAAGTGGGGCAGCTACTTATTTGACCCAACTCCTAAAGAACAAAAACTAATTGACAGGATAGTTCTGCCGAAGGCTTTTGGCGCAAAACAATGACTGTACTCTTTTGCATACATGCTGCCTGGCCTGTTGAGTTCCTCCAGCATTTTGCGACAATCTATGTTCCGTGCCTATTCTGGTATCTGTCCCCCACTTTTCCTTCGCTATATCGACGACTGCATTGGCGCTGCTTCCTGCACGCATGCAGAACTCGTTGACTTTATTAACTTTGCCTCCAACTTTCACCCTTCCCTCAAGTTTACCTGGTCTATTTCCGACACCTCCCTCCCCTTTCTAGATCTTTCTGTCTCTGTCTCTGGAGACAGCTTATCCACTGATGTCTACTATAAGCCTACTGACTCTCACAGCTATCTGGACTATTCCTCTTCTCACCCTGTCTCTTGCAAAAACGCCATCCCCTTCTCGCAATTCCTCCGTCTCCGCCGCATCTGCTCTCAGGATGAGGTTTTTCATTCTAGGACGAGGGAGATGTCTTCATTTTTTAAAGAAAGGGGCTTCCCTTCCTCCACCATCAACTCTGCTCTTAAACACATCTCCTCCATTTCACGTACATCTGCTCTCACTCCATCCTCCCACCACCCCACTAGGAATAGGGTTCCCCTGGTCCTCACCTACCACCCCACCAGCCTCCGGGTCCAACATATTATTCACCGTAACTTCCGCCACCTCCAACGGGATCCCACCACTAAGCACATCTTTCCCTCCCCCCTCTCTCTGCATTCCGCAGGGATCGCTCCCTACACAACTCCCTTGTCCATTCGTCCCCCCCATCCCTCCCCACTGATCTCCCTCCTGGCACTTATCCGTGTAAGCGGAACAAGTGCTACACATGCCCTTACACTTCCTCCCTTACCACCATTCAGGGCCCCAGACAGTCCTTCCAGGTGAGGCATCACTTCACCTGTGAGTCGACTGGGGTGATATACTGCGTCCGGTGCTCCCGATGTGGCCTTTTATATATTGGTGAGACCCGACGCAGACTGGGAGACCGCTTTGCTGAACATCTACGCTCTGTCCGCCAGAGAAAGCAGGATCTCCCAGTGGCCACACATTTTAATTCCATGTCCCATTCCCATTCTGACATGTCTATCCACGGCCTCCTCTACTGTAAAGATGAAGCCACACTCATGTTGGAGGAACAACACCTTATATTCCGTCTGGGTAGCCTCCAACCTGATGGCATGAACATTGACTTCTCTAACTTCCACTAGGCCCCACCTCCCCCTCGTACCCCAGCTGTTACTCATTTTTATGCACACATTCTTTCTCTCACTCTCCTTTTTCTCCCTCTGTCCCTCTGAATATACCTCTTGCCCATCCTCTGGGTCACCCCCCCCCGTCTTTCTTCCCGGACCTCCTGTCCCATGATCCTCTCGTATCCCCTTTTGCCTATCACCTGTCCAGCTCTCGGCTCTATCCCTCCCCCTCCTGTCTTCTCCTATCATTTTGCATCTCCCCCTCCCCCTCCAGCTTTCAAATCCCTTACTCACTCTTCCTTCAGTTAGTCCTGACGAAGGATCTCGGCCTGAAACGTTGACTGCGCCTCTTCCTATAGATGCTGCTTGGCCTGCTGCGTTCACCAGCAACTTTGATGTATGTTGCTGGGATTCTCTTTGTTTATTTGGGACACTATGCTGCTGAATTGGGGCAGGAGACAGTTGGAGAACAGTTTCTAACTAGCATCAGTCGCATGCACTGTGTGGCCATTAGACACTACACTGTGCTTTGGGTGAACAGCTTTTAAATCGTGTCAGTTGCTTATGTTTGTGTTCAAAAAGCAGTGATTTTTGTCAGTACTAGAACTAAGGAGTAAGACAATTCTGAACTGTTTTGCTCACTGCGGTTTCAAGCATTCAGTCACGGAGATGCCAGAAACAGCTGGGAGTGAAAATGAAACGATTTCATTACATCAACAGGTCAGGAACTATGAAGAATTTCAAGGTATCAACAATCTTGAATGTTACAATGAAACTGATAACTATGAGGAATTAAATCGTAGTTTTATAGTCTGTAGTAATATTGAAAGTGTTCCAGTTTGTTCTTTTTTTTCATTTAAATACATAATTTTATTAATTAAACAGTAATAAATACCTTTTTAACTATTTCCATGAAACTTTGGCTAATTGAGGCAGTTATTTATTTGAGCCAAAATATTCAAGTGTGTCCTGATGTGTTCCAATTAACTATCTATGCATATTAACATGCGTACAGAATAAAGCAAGGTAAATGTTGTCCAATAAGGGCTGGGATAGAAGGGCTTGGAAGAGTGAAAGGTGACCTCATCGTAACATGCTGAGGGAGCTTGAAAGAGAATTTTTTTCACTCTGATCAGGGCAGAATACAATCACCCTTGAGCCTAGGAGCTAGCCCATTTCTGGAGCCAGTTAAGCCTCAGTCAGTCGTGTTGTGGCTCAGGTCAGACTGCATTCCCTCAAGGATATTTTTGAAGCAGTTGGACATTCTTCTCAACAGTCTGCTCAGCTTAATACAAGAACACAGGGGAATGGGAGCTGTAGCAGGCCATTTGGCCCCTCAAGCATGTCCCACCATTCAATGTGATCATGGCTGATCAGCCCTAGGCATTAACTTGTCTTCTATTCCAATTTTACATAGCCCTCAATCTTTCAAAAATTTATCAAACTCCTCTGTAAAACCATCTGTGATACAATGTCCGCAATTCAGGGTGGAGAATTTCAGAGGTTCACAGTTGCTGCTATCTGTTAGCTTCCTCCAGTAAAGTCCTCGATGAAATTTGGGACTTTAAACTCATGGAATTTAAACTCGTGTTTGTGAATAACTCCCGGCCTTTATATTGGCATCACAAGCAGCTAATGATGCTTCCTCGTCTCCACTCAAGAAGTTGTTGACATTGGCTCGAGCGTCAGGTAAAAGGTGCTGTAGGTTTCAGTTGATGCATCAAGCATGTGGGACTGAGTTAAATAGCTCAGGGGCTTGTAAATCTTCAGAGTTTCCCATCCTAGAATGCCGTAAACTCAAGATAGATAGCTTCTTTTGTCATGAGAAACGGGCAAAGTGCAGAGCTGAAATTAAGAATGTTGTGATCGTTCCACATGATAGGGCAAACCTGGAGCTTTACCTGTCCATCTTTTGTCTTTGAAGTTCAGTCCTGTGAACTCTCTCTGTTCCTCTGTCTCTGATCTCCCTTGCACACTTCACATTTTAATCCCTCCTCTCATGGACCCTCAGATGCTAAAGTCTTAATGTCTACTATTTCCTTCTACGAGGGGTGATTGATAAATTTGAGGCCTAAGGTGGAAGGAGTTAATTTTTAAAAACCTAGCACCTTTATTCTTCAACATAGTCCCCTCCTACATTTACACACTTAGACAAGCGGTCGTGGAGCATACGGATCCCTTCTTTGTAGAAGTCGGCGTCTTGGACCTCCAGAAAGTGGTCCACAGCAGAGGTGATTGATAAGTTTGTGGCCTGAGGTAGAAGGAGATGAATTATACAGCTCTCGTTACATGCACATGCAGTTCAACTCTTTGAGTGATTATGCAGAAAGTTTGAAGTTAATAACTCATCTCCTTCTACTTTAGGCCACAAACTTATCAATCACCCCTCGTAGGTTTTGACAAGATCTACCCTCATCATTCTAGATTTAGAAGGATAAGGGGAGATCTCATTGAAGCCTACCGAATATTGAAAGGCCTGGAGAGAATGGATGTGGAAAGAAGGATTCCAGTAGTGGGAGAGCCTAGAACAAAAGGACACAGCCTCAGAAAAAAAGGATATCTCTTTAGAACAGAGATGAAGAAGGTGGTGAGTCAGTGGAACTCATTGCGACAGACGACTGTGGAGGCCAAGTCACTGATGTATTTAAAGCAGAGGTTGATAGTTTGTTGATTAGTAACAGTGTCAAAGGTTATGGGAGCAGTCAGGAGAATGGAGTTGAAAAAAATTCAACCATGATCGAATGGTGGAACAGAATTAATGGATTGAGTGGTCTAAACCTGCTCCCCTGGCTCCCCTCTGTCCTCTGTTAAAACCCAGATTTTAATCATCCTTCCTAATATGTTTTTGGTGGTTGGTGCCAAGTTCTGAATGGCCGGTGCTGTTAAGCATTGTGAGGTACTTTTCTACTGAGCCGATGTGGAGTGTCTAGGCTTTGGTCACTATGAATAGCGTTTGACCATTTAGGACTAAGAGACTTACTCAGTTGTTGAGACAGTCAAAGCTAAGATTGATTGCTCTTTGGAATCAGGTGAATGGGGATTTGGCAAGAAGGTGGACTAACAGGTCAGCAGCCCAAGCTCTGGGAGAAAGCACTGCAGGGCTTGTGGGCCCTCTGGACTCTCTCCTCAGATGAGAGTGCCAGTTCCTGCACATGTCCGCCCAGCCTGGAGAGGGCCTGCAGTAAGCTTATAGTTGTGTCAATTCCTTAGCAGTTTTTGGGAGGTATACAGAACTGGCTGCAGAAGTCTTGCTGTTGTGATTTTCCCACCTAATTCTTGTTTCATTTCACTGAGGAGATACTAGGATTTCTTGTAGTTCTGTGACTCATGGCTGATCCTGGATCCCATTCAACCCCATACACCTGCCTTCTTGCCATATCCTTTGATGCCCTGACCGATCAGGAAACCATCAACTTCCACCTTAAATATACGCACAGGCTTGGCCTCCACTTCAGTCTGTGACAGAGCATTCCATAGATTTACTACTCTCTAACTAAAAAAAATTCCCCCTTACCTCTGTTCTAAAGGATTGTCCCTCACCACAGTAAACATCCTCTCCACATCCACCTTGTCTTGTCCTTTCAACATTCGGCAGGTTTCAATGAGATCCCCTCGCATCCTTCTAAATTCTTGTGAGTACAGGCCCAAACCTGCCAAACACTCCTCATATTTTAATCCCTTCATTCCCAGAGTCATCCTTGTGAACCTCCTCTGGACACAGTCCAATGACAACACATCTCTCCTGAGATATGGGGCCCAAAGCTGTTGACAAGGGCTGTGTCTAGAATTAACTGCCCTAAAAGCTATGGGATATAGATTCAATATTAATTTCCAAAAGGGAATTGCCAAAATTGTTAGTGCTATAAGGAAAATGCACAAATGGGATTAGTTGGATAGTCCTTTCAAAGCTGCAATGCTTAAATTTGTGGTGATTGAGGAGTAGAGTTTCTCGTTCAGGATCTTCCTGCAGATGGTAATGTGCCTTCAACAAACAGCCTTCTGTTGTCTGCTAATAACAACACTTTCAAGACAGACACCCACAGATTACTGGAGCGGAAAACAATAGACTACTGACATCCGACAATGGACTGACTGCTCTTAAGGGTGGGACAAGCTCCAGTGACTTAAAACAAAGCACTGCAGAATCTTTAAATCTGAAATAGAAACTGAAAAACTACTACTGTTGAGAAAGAAACAGAGTTAATAGAATTAATGTTCCATGTCAATGTTTAGGAAGAGCTCATTTTTAAAGCCTCCACTTTTGTTTTCTGATCACTTCATGGTTGTCCCTCTCACTGTATGTGTAGTCCCCTTCAGTAATATTACTCTGAGTCAGGAACAAGACTTCCCTCTTGTGCACGGCTGACTTTAATTTCCTTGCATGCGCTGTGGTAAAATACAAAGTTCAAAGTTAATTTATTATCAAAGCACGTGTAAGTCACCATAAACTACCTTGAGATTTATTTTCTTTCAGGCATTCTTAGTAGAACACAGAAATACAAAAGAATCATTGAAAAGCTACACACAGAGGCTGACAAACAACCAACGTGCAAAAAAAAGACAAATGTGCAAATATAGATAAGTAAATAAATACTACGGAGAACATGAGTTGTAGGGTCTTTGGAAGTGAGTAGATAGGTTGTGGAATCAGTTCAGTGTTGATGTGAGTAAGGTTATCCTGTTGTTTCAGGAGCCTGATGGTTGTAGGGTGATAACTGTTGCTGAACTTGGTAGTGTGGGACCTGAGGCTTCTGTACCCCTTTATGATGGCAGCAGAGAGAAACAAGCATGTCCTGGATGGTGTGGGAGCTTTGCCTGTGATGGATTGGGCTGTTTCCACCACTTTCTATAGGATTTTCCATCTGGGGCACTGGTGTTTCCATACCAGTCCATGATGGCAGTCAGGATACCCTCCACTGTGCATCCATAGATGTTTGTCAAAGTTTTAGATGACCTGCTGAATCTGTGCAAGCTTCTAATAAAGTAGAGGTGCTGGACCACCTTCTTCCCGATGGCACTTACATTCTGGTCCCGGAACTAGACCCTCGGAAATGATTACAGTAATTTAAAGTTACCGACCAGCTCCACCTCAGATTCCCCAATGAGGGCTGGCTCATGGAACTTCTGGTTTCCTCCTCTTGGAGTCAATAATCAGCCCGTTGATGGAGAGGTTCTTTGGACCACTAACCTACCTCCAGAGATGGTTCTGGGCCAAGTATGGATGCTCAGTGCACGTGTTGAGGCTGTCGCTTACTTTAGACTCGCCCAAAGGTGGGACCGACCTGGCCGGATCGATCGGCAACAGAGGGCAGTTGCGAAGGCACTTGTGACAGGCTTGGCCCGTAGGTCACTTTCTAGCTAGGTGCCTGCTGACCGAGTGTTGTAGCCTGGTGATCGAGAGTGTTCAATCTCCCTTCTACATGCCGATTTGTCACCACCTATGGTTCAGCAACAACAGTGGTGTGGCCAGCAAGCTGAAGTATGATATTGGAGTTGTACGTAGCCTCACGTTCAGATGTATGAGTGAGCAGAGCAGGGAGCTAAGCCCACAGCCTTGTGGTGCACCTGTGCTGATGGTGTTTTGTGGAGATTTTAACCATATAACATCTTGGCCCTTCTAGTCCGTGCCGAACTCTTACTCTCACCTAGTCCCACCGACCTGCACTCAGCCTATAACCCTCCATTCCTTTCCTGTCCATATATCTATCCAATTTAACTTTAAACAACAACATCGAACCTGCCTCAACCACTTATGCTGGAAGCTCGTTCCACACAGCTACCACTCTCTGAGTAAAGAAGTTCCCCCTCATGTTACCCCTAAACTTTTGTTCTCTAACTCTCAACTCATGTCCTCTTGTTTGAATCTTCCCCACTCTCAATGGAAAAAGCCTATCCACGTCAACTCTATCTATCCCCCTCATAATTTTAAATACCTCTATCGAGTCCCCCCTCAACCTTCTACGCTCCAAAGAATAAAGACCCAACTTGTTCAACCTTTCTCTGTAACTTAGGTGATGAAACCCAGGTAACATTCTAGTAAAGTTGTAAGATTTTAGTAAAATAGTAAGATTTTGTTGCCAGTCCGACCTGACTGGGGTCTGCGTGTAAGAAAAGCGAGGATCCAATTACACAAGGAGGTATTGAGGCCTAGGTCTTGGAGCTTAGTGATTAGTTTCAAGCAGAAGATAGTGTTGACTGTTGAACTGTATTCAATAGAGAGCACCCTGATGTACCTTCACTGTCCAGGTGTTCCAGGGCTGAGTGAAGAGCCAGTGAAATGGCATCTGCTATTGACCTGTTGCGACGACAAGCAAATCGAAGCAGATCCAAGTTGCTCCTCAGGCAGGAGTTGATAAGCTTCATAACCAGCCTCTCAAAACACTTTGTCACAGAGGATATACAGGACTGTGTAAACCTCTTAAGCACTTACATACATAACTAGGGTACCTAAGACTATTGCACAGCACTGTAGTCACCTTATGTATTGCTGCTGTAAAAAAACACATTTCATTAGATATGTGAGTGATGATAAACCTGATTCTGATACAGGTCTTTGTTGTGGACTGAGAGTGTGAAGGGGGCAGGGAGAGGGGAACCACGATTGGAAAAAGGAGAGAGAGAGAGAGGGAAGGGAGGAGGAAGCACCAGAGAAACATTCTGTAATGATCAATAAACCAATTGTTTAGAATCAAATAACCTTGCCTTGTGTCTCAGGGCTGGGTGTGTCTGTCCCTGGCACTCTGCCACCTGTCCCACACCCCTCCTGTGGCGTTCCACTCTCGCTGTTCCCAACATCTTTTTCTCCCGCCTGATTTACAAACCTGCTGTCTGCTGCGTGTTGACAAATATGGTATTGTGCAAAGGACTTGGGTATATATATGTATCTCGGACTTTTGCAGAGTACTGTAAGAATAGTCACTGAGGCAGGTTGCCATGTTCTTCTTGGGCACCGGTCTGATAGAAGCCTGCTTGAAGCAGCTGGGCACCTCCGACTGCCAAAGCGAGAAGTTAAAGATGTCAGTAAACACTCCGGGCAGTAGATTAGCACAGGTCTTCAGTACTTGGCCAGGTCAGATGCTTCCTGTGAGTTCACCTTCCTCTTACATTAGCCCCTGAGATTGAAATCACGGGGTGGTCAGGGGGAAGGGGAAGTTTGTGAAGATGCCTCCATGTTCTGTTGATTAAAGCATGCAAAAAAGGCACTGGACTTATCTGGGAGTGAAACCTTGTCATTTATGATGCCTGGTTTTGCTCTGTAGGAGGTGCTGACAATCAAGCCCTGCCACAATGGTCAAGCATTCCTCTGTGATTCAGGTTTGGTCCCAAATTGCCACTTCGTATGTGAGATGGCTTTCCGGAGGTCAGACCTGCATTTCTTGTACTTCCCTAAGTCACCAGTCCTGGACGCCACAGATCGGCCTTCAGCAGGTCGTGGATCTCTTGGATCATCCAGAGCTTCTGATTGGGAAGACTCTGAATGACTTTGTGGAGACACACTTGCGGACAAGTGTCTTTATGAAGTCCATGACAGTTGTGGCGTATTCGGGGCCTCCGATGAGTCCTTGAACACGGCCCAGTCCACCGACTCGAAACAATCCTGTAGCTGTTCCTTTGCCTCTCGCAGCCACCTCTTTGTTGTCCTTACTTCTGCTGTATGCAGGCCGATGATCAGATTTCCAGAAACGCGGTCTAGGGATGGACTGTAGGCATTCTTGATGGTAGTGTAGCAGTGGCCGAATGTGTTGGGTCTTCTGGTGCTGCCGGTGATGGGCTGATGATAATTGAGTAGAGATCTCTTCAAGCTAACCTGATTGAAGTCTCCGGCAAAGATGTGGAAGACTTCAGGGTAGGCAGTTTCGTGTTAATCCTGGCATTCCGTACATCTAATGCTTGCTTGACATTGCCCTTTGCCAGTGTGTAAACTGCAGTCGGGATCACGGTGGTAAGTGGTTAGACCTGGTCGTATTGTGTTGTAATGGGTGGTTGGTATTTATCACAGCCCTTGTGTGCCAAAGGGTATTTTTCTGTGTTGTATCAGCTCGTGCCTGAGTGATGTGTTGGTTTCATTTCATGCATGCATGGATTGCCTCATCTACTGAGCACTTAAGAATGAAGCTGAATGTTGTGCAATCACCAGGAAACATCTGCACGTCTGATCAATGAACCAGTGAATTTTATTAATGATGGCTGAGCCAAAGAACACTGGCCTCGGGAACACCTGCGATGGTATCTGAGCACTGGGATAGCAACCAGCTAACTTTGTGCGAGTCCTGGCTCTGACCACAGGATGACACTTCACTTCTTTTTATAAATCCAGCTTCTCTGGGGTCCTGTTAACTCTGCACTCCATCAAATGATGTCTTGTTGTGAGGCAGCCTCTTTTACCGTGTCTCTAAGCAATCACAGAGTCGCGCACTGTGAACCTCTGCATGTCAACAAGGGTCAGCTGTGTAACTGCCCACTACAGAGATGCCCGTCTCTCGTGGTTAAATCTGCATGGACCGAAAAGCTGGTTCTAACACTGACCCAGAGAATACAGATCACATACCGATTGGAGCTGCTCTGTTTCAAAGAGAAGCCCATTATTTTGGGCTTGCTCTCTGATTTTTTATTCACATATTATTTCCATGTGTTGGCACCAACAGATTTATTTCTTTACTATGTTAATGCCTCCAATGGGACAAAGCAGTGTTTGTAATGGAACAAACATGCCTAATCTCCTGCATATTATTCTGCAGAAATCTCTGCAGCAGAATTCATTCATTCTTCTATTTGATGCACAACCCTGCAATTTTTAATGAATTAAATTAATGACCTCTGCATAATCACTGCACCAAGGAAGAGTTTTGTGCATTGATGCCACCAGATTAAGCAAATCCTTTGTAAGCCAACTCAATGTGTCTATGTGTCCGGTTAGGGTCCGAGTGAGGGATGGCCAGAGATCATGTGGGACATCCAGGAGCATTGACTGAGGAGACGTCCCGTTGCTGGATAAACAGCTGCAAACAAGAGCATCAGAGATCACAGACCTAGCTACACACATAAATGTTGCTGGTGAACGCAGCAGGCCAGGCAGCATCTCTAGGAAGAGGCACAGTCGACGTCTCAGGCCGAGACCCTTCGTCAGGACTAACTGAAGGAAGAGTGACTCTTCCTAGAGATGCTGCCTGGCCTGCTGCGTTCACCAGCAACTTTTATGTGTGTTGCTTGAATTTCCAGCATCTGCGGATTTCCTTGTGTTCACAGACCTAGCTGTTTGGTTTGACAATTGGTCTAGGTAGGCTTGTTCTATCTTTCACTCTCCCTTCCATTGCTAATCAATGAATTCAAAAAGAATTTTGGAAATAGATAACCTGAAGCAGGGGTAGGGCACAGAGGCGTAGCAGTTAGTGTTACACTTTAGAGTTGCCCATGGAGGCAACATGGGGGCAGGGCACAGAGGCGTAGCAGTTAGTGTAACAGTTTAGAGATCCCCGTGGGGGCAACACGGGGGTAGGGCATATTTAGCTACTGATACTTTGGTGTCGTCATCCAAATCAAGGATGAATGGTAACATATTTTGGCCCCTGTGATGGAGGAAGTAAATATTTATGGAGGTGGATTGTCTGCCGTGAGTTGTTTGTGTTGAACTTCTTGGGTGTTGCTGGGACTGTACTCATGCAGGGTAAGTGGAGTTTGCAAAGATTCAGCATGGCATTGAAAACTTCAACAAACTTCTATAGGTGTGTGGTGAAGAGTATATTGACTGGCTGCATCATAGCCTGGTATGGAAACATCAATGCCCTTGAATGGGAAATCCTACAAAAAGTAGTGGATATGGCCCAAATCTGCTAAGCCCTCCCCACCATTGAGCATATCTACACGAAATGTTGCAGGAAAGCAGCATCCATCATCAGAGAACCCCAGCACCCAGGACATGCTCTCTTCTCACTGCTGCCATCAGGAAGAAGGTACAGGAGCCTCAGAACTCACACCACCAGGTTCAGAAACAGTTACTACCCCTCAACCATCAGGCTCCTGGGATAAATTCACTCAGCTTCACTTGCCCCATCTTTGAAATGTTCGCACAACCTATGGACTCATTTTCAAGGACTCTTCCTCTCATGTTCTCGATTTTATTGCTTATTTATTTGTTATTATGATTTATTTATTTTTGTAATTGAACAGTTTGTTGTCCTTGGCACGCTGGTTGGACACCCAGGTTGGGGTGGTCTTTCGTTGATTCTATTCCGGTTATTATTCTATTATGGATTTATTGATTATGCCCACAAGAAAGTGAACCTCAGGGTGACATAAATGTATTTTGATAATAAATTTACTTTGAATTTTAACTTTGAACTTTGGAGAGTTTTCCATTGCCAACTGGTGGAAAGGCTTTGAGGTGTTGGGAGTAAGTCACTCACTGCAGGATACACAGACTTTGACAAACACGAGAAAATCTGCAGATTCTGAAAACTCAAAGCAACACACAAAGTACCGGAGGGGCTCAGTGGGTACGACAGCATCTATGGAAAAGAGTGAACAGTTGAAGTTGCGGGCCGAGACCCTTCATCGGGACTTAAACCTGATTTTGTAGCCATATATATATATAAAACCGCTGGTTTCCTTGGCTGCGCACGTCCAGGGAAGACACACTCCAGTCCCGCCAAACCTGTGAGATTGAGATGACTCTCCCACCCCAAACCCTGGTTTGTGTGGATGCTGGGTAATTTGTTATTTGTTACAACACAGTGCCAAGAAGTAACAGACAGCACAGTGCATATGATTAAAGGAATTATGCTTATGATCAGTACAGAAAAGAAAGCAAAACAAAAAGGGCCCATTATAATTAAACAGTCAAATGTGCACCAGTTGGAGCTCAATTCACCGATCCTCAGTCGATCTTGCTGCCCGGCTCCATCGAATCACAGTTTCCCCACCCAATCGTATCCTATGACTGGTTCTCTCCAGCGTCTTCTCTCTCCATCTCCCGCTGAAACAAAGGACCCAGCTCACATTCCAAAGCACCCGTTATCTCTCACCATAACCCAAGCATTGCTCCTAAAGAAAGACCGTTACGTTAGCTGTGAAACCTTTTCCAAGCTGTTACATAAGGCTGGATCGGTTGAGAGTCTGTTCAATATTCAACCAGGATGTTGACGAAAGGGAACTTGATGATGAATTTTCATTTAATGCCAAGGGTGGTTAGTTAGAATTTCTGTTGTTTGCGTTAACTTTGATGTGTGTTGCTTGAATTTCCAGCATCTGCAGAATTCCTGTTGTTTGCGTTTAAATTCACTACTGCGAAGCCTCTTCCGGTGATGCCTACACCGAAGAAGTTTAGATCCTCTCTTCGACGGGAGTTCAGTGAAACCATCTCTCACTGCTCCCCATCTGTAATTTCTTCGGCTCTTCAACTTTTCGACCACACTTTGACTCAAACTCGCTATCACAGCCATGTATCCTTTCTTGGAACGTGCCTCTGTCGCCAACTTACTCCGGTTGGCTTTAGGATTCGTTTCCAAGCCTCTCAATTTGGACCTTCTGAGGATCCCAGGTACTCACATTTTATTGACTCTGCCTCTCGCCGCTTCTCCCGTCAAGCTCTGAAGGCGACGCTCTCCGCCATGAGGAGGTACTTGGTGTCCCTATCCCAGACCCTTCCACACCTTTGGGACACTTTCTTCGCCGTCTGTAATGGTCCTACCCGTTATTTCATCCTCCGTCGGATCCACGCCTGCAATCGCCGTTTTTTTGACTTTGTCATGTTAGGCAAAGATCGCAAGATCTTACATCTACGGACTCCAGAGCCTGCCGGCCCCGACGCTAGCAGGCATGAACTTTCAATTGCGGCCCCTGCCATTGATCTCGGCGGCTCCAACACCTCAGGACATATTCAAAACCCGGACTCCAGCAACGACCATGGAGACATTCAAAGCGATCGCGCAATCACCAACTGCGACTCCAGCCTTGAACTCCAGGCCGGGTCTTTATGTGCTGCTGTTGTGACTCCCGTCTCCCCTTCCCCCACCACCACTCCGCAGCCCCGTCTTCCTCAGATCCCACCGTCAGCTCCTGGGCCCTCAGAGGCTCCATCTTCCTCTCACCCCAACCCTCCCCTCTCCATTGACACTACCAGCCTCCCCCCTCCCCCCTCTGATCCCAGCTCTCATCCGTGCTGGGTCTTTACCATCCCCTCCGACCTTCAACTGTCGGAGGCAGAACACTCTGTTCTCAGTAAGGGCCTCACGTTTGTCCCCCTTCGCCCACACCTCAGCGAGTTCCGTGTTCGCCACGATGCGGAACTTTTCTTCCGCCGTCTCCGTCTCCGAGCCTACTTCTTCGGCAAGGACTCTTCCACCCCCACCGATGACCCCTTCTCCCGTCTTCAACCCTCCTCTTCTTCATGGACACCCCGCTCTGGTCTTCTGCCTGCTCTGGATCTCTTTATTGCCAACTGCCGACGGGACATCAACCGTCTCGACTTCACCGCACCTTGTCCCCATTCCAACCTCACTCCTTCGGAACGCTCTGCTCTCCACTCCCTCCGCACTAATCCTAACATTATTATTAAACCCGCTGATAAAGGGGGTGATGTTGTAGTCTGGCGTACTGACCTCTACCTTGCCGAGGCACAGCGACAACTCGCGGATACCTCCTCTTATTTACCCCTCGATCGTGACCCCACTAAGGACCACCAGGCCATTGTCTCCCACACCATCACCGACTTTATCCGCTCAGGGGATCTCCCATCCACTGCTACCAACCTTATAGTTCCCACACCCCGCACTTCCCATTTCTACCTCCTACCCAAGATCCACAAACCTGCCTGTTCTGGCCGACCTATTGTCTCAGCTTGCTCCTGCCCCACCGAACTCGTTTCTGCATACCTCGACACGGTTTTATCCCCCCTTGTTCAATCCCTTCCGACCTATGTTTGTGACACTTCTCACGCTCTTAAACTTTTCGATGATTTTAAGTTCCCTGGCCCCCACCGCTTTATTTTCACCATGGATGTCCAGTCCTTATATACTTCCATCCCCCATCAGGAAGGTCTCAAAGCTATACGCTTCTTTTTGGATTCCAGACCTAATCAGTTCCCCTCTACCACCACTCTGCTCCGTCTAGCGGAATTAGTCCTTACTCTTAATAATTTCTCCTTTTGCTCCTCCCATTTCCTCCAAACTAAAGGTGTAGCTATGGGCACCCGTATGGGTCCTAGCTATGCCTGCCTTTTTGTTGGGTTTGTGGAACAATCTATGTTCCGTGCCTATTCTGGTATCTGTCCCCCACTTTTCCTTCGCTACATCGATGACTGCATTGGCGCTGCTTCCTGCACGCATGCAGAACTCGTTGACTTTATTAACTTTGCCTCCAACTTTCACCCTGCCCTCAAATTTACCTGGTCCATTTCTGACACCTCCCTCCCCTTTCTAGATCTTTCTGTCTCTGTCTCTGGAGACAGCTTATCCACTGATGTCTACTATAAGCCTACTGACTCTCACAGCTATCTGGACTATTCCTCTTCTCACCCTGTCTCTTGCAAAAACGCCATCCCCTTCTCGCAATTCCTCCGTCTCCGCCGCATCTGCTCTCAGGATGAGGCTTTTCATTCTAGGACGAGGGAGATGTCTTCATTTTTTAAAGAAAGGGGCTTCCATTCCTCCACTATCAACTCTGCTCTTAAACGCATCTCCCCCATTTCACGTACATCTGCTCTCACTCCATCCTCCCACCACCCCACTAGGAATAGGGTTCCCCTGGTCCTCACCTACCACCCCACCAGCCTCCAGGTCCAACATATTATTCTCCGTAACTTCCGCCACCTCCAACGGGATCCCACCACTAAGCACATCTTTCCCTCCCCCCCCCTCTGCATTCCGCAGGGATCGCTCCCTACACAACTCCCTTGTCCATTCGTCCCCCCCATCCCTCCCCACTGATCTCCCTCCTGGCACTTATCCGTGTAAGCGGAACAAGTGCTACACATGCCCTTACACTTCCTCCCTTACCACCATTCAGGGCCCCAAACAGTCCTTCCAGGTGAGGCATCACTTCACCTGTGAGTCGACTGGGGTGATATACTGCGTCTGGTGCTCCCGATGTGGCCTTTTATATATTGGTGAGACCCGACGCAGACTGGGAGACCGCTTTGCTGAACATCTACGCTCTGTCCGCCAGAGAAAGCAGGATCTCCCAGTGGCCACACATTTTAATTCCACATCCCATTCCCATTCTGACATGTCTATCCACGGCCTCCTCTACTGTAAAGATGAAGCCACACTCAGGTTGGAGGAACAACACCTTATATTCCGTCTGGGTAGCCTCCAACCTGATGGCATGAACATTGACTTCTCTAACTTCCGCTAGGCCCCACCTCCCCCTCGTACCCCAGCTGTTACTCATTTTTATGCACACATTCTTTCTCTCACTCTCCTTTTTCTCCCGCTGTCCCTCTGAATATACCTCTTGCCCATCCTCTGGGTCAACCCCCCCCTCCCGTCTTTCTTCCCGGACCTCCTGTCCCATGATCCTCTCGTATCCCTTTTGCCTATCACCTGTCCAGCTCTCAGCTCTATCCCTCCCCCTCCTGTCTTCTCCTATCATTTTGCATCTCCCCCTCCCCCTCCAGCTTTCAAATCCCTTACTCACTCTTCCTTCAGTTAGTCCTGACGAAGGGTCTCGGCCTGAAACGTCGACTGCGCCTCTTCCTATAGATGCTGCTTGGCCTGCTGCGTTCACCAGCAACTTTGATGTGTGTTGCTTAGTTAGATTTCCCTGGCTGGAGATGGTCATTGTCTGATACATTTGTGCTGCTGAAATTACTTGCCACCTGCAGCCCATGAGTTGTCTGGCTTTTGATACTTGCAGACATAACTTGTCAAATTTGCTGAAAAATTGCAAACAGAATTGCAAGTTGCACAATCATCTGTCACTATTTTTAGATATGGCCCAAGTGTGGAGCAAGAGACACTGAAACGGGTCGATAGTTCACAGACTTTACTGCAAACAGAATTAGAGGGGAGGAAAATCCATGGCTGCCGAATCCGTGGTTGTGACATCATCAGTAAGCATCCTCACTTCTGACCTCAAGATGGAGGGAAGGTCAGTGATGAAGCAGTGGAAGATGTTTGGGCATAGGACACCTCCCTGCAGTGATTTCCTGAGATTAGTTTGATTAGTGTGCAGTGACACAGTCTTCTTCCATTGTGCCACGTTCTTCTCTAGCAATGAGAGTGTTTTCCCTCTCGAGTATATAATAGCCTAAAATATCCTATTGTACTTCTAAGCACTTATATTTTACTTGCTGGTCACCAGAGGTTCCTCTGGCAATAATTTCCTCCTTCCTATGGCTGGAAGGCCTGAAGTCGGTCACTTCATAATCCTATCCTGAGACCGGGTTCTCTACACATCCCTCTCGTGTTTTAAAAAATTGATCACATTTTTTTTCATAAAAAAACCATCTATGCAGTTAAACTTATTAATGATTGCTGCAGGCAATGCAATTTTATGCTGGTATTTATCTTCCTTTCACTGGCTCTTTGTTCTCCAGGCATTTCTCTTATAATTTCTGTGACACGTGGCACTATCAAATAGGTTCCTTACTCGTTCTTCCCCATCAGTAAGTAGGCCAGTGTTCCAAGCTTATTAATCAAGTGGCAGTGGGGAGTTCATTACTGAAGACTAGACATTTTGCTCAAAAAGTGAATATTGCATTTCCTCATATATGGCGTGCTTGATTAACGTCCCTGTAATTTGCAAAGTTTCGAAGATTCATCAGTCAGTAGTTAAACATAAAGTGGTGAGGTGCCTCTCCATTTCGAATTCTGAGGGTAACTAGAATTTGAAGAAGCAGTATTTGTATTTTGTTAATATTAACTTAGCATTATGGTTCTTTACCGTCAGAATGTTCTTTGGTCCCTACGGATCAGCTTGATGGATGATATTCTGTCACACTGCTCTGTGGGTTTTCATTCTTTTAAATTTGATAGTCAAATATATTATCTCAGGAATTTAATGTACGGGTTACACCTGTAGGCTTCAGCCTGACAGTGGGAACTGTAAGAACTGAAAGCTCAGTCATCATAAAATCTTGACTGCACAGGAGGTGAGATTTTAGTCATAAGACATGTGCAAATCAAAAAAATGTACTCAGGCCAGCCTGACCCATCTTCTTACTATAGGTGTGTAACCCCATGGGTCATGGCTCTTTGAGTACTGTTTAAAGATGGTAAGGCTTTCTATTTCTACCACCTTTTCATGCAATGACCTCCACCACCCTCTGGATCCCTTCCCCTCAAATTATTGACTGATTACTTAAAATCTGTACCTCTTAATTGTTGATCCCACTGCCAAGAGAATCGGTTATTCTTATCTGCTCTTTTTAACTCGTCAGAATTTGTACACCCCAGTCTCCTCCGTTCCATAGAGAGCAACCTGAGGTTATCCAATCAGTCTTCTCCAGGGCAACCTCATCTTTCCTGTAGTGTGTTAACCATGTACAGTCTCAACTTTCCTGTAATGTGTTAACCATGTACAACGTCATCTTTCCTGTAGTGTGTTAACCATGTATAATCTCATCTTTCCTGTAGTGTGTTAACCATGTACAATGTCATCTTTCCTGTAGTGTGTTAACCATGTACAACGTCATCTTTCCTGTAGTGTGTTAACCATGTACAACATAATCTTTCCTGTAACATGTTAACCATTTACAATCTCATCTTTCCTGCAGTGTATTAACCATGTACAACGTCATCTTTCCTGTAGTGTGTTAACCATCTTATCTTTCCTGTAATATCCAGACCACAATTTTACATAGTACTCCAACTGTGGTCTGACTAACATAGCATAACTTCCCTGCTGTTATATCCTTGGGTGACAATGTGTCCTTGGACCCTTTAACCTCTTCATTAAATTGCAGATCCATTGACCTGACCTGCTGCCTTTAAGGTTTCATGGTCCATTGGTTCCTCCACTCTACTCAGCATCTCCTTATTTATTACATGTTCTCCTGCCTTGTTGCTTGTCCTGAGAAATATAACTTCATAGTTCTCTGGATTAGATTCCATATGCTTTTTTGATACCCAGATGACCAGGTCATCTTTATCCTCCTGAACTCAAAAGTTGTCTTCCTCCATATCATTCTCAAGGTCTCTTGTTGTATCATTTATCAACCTTATTGTGTCTGCTACACCTATAGTAATTATGGATAGAAAGCAAAGGACCGAGGACAGTATCCTGCTAAACTTAATGAAAAGACCCATTCAACTCACAGAACTACCCATAAAAACATTGGAATTAGAAACAAATTTGCCCCCTGTGACTGCTCCGCCATTTAACAAGAAAATATCTGATCATCTCCTGCAATTTCCAACTTTAACACAATGCCATTTCTGTACATATTTTATCCTTGTACTCCACTTTCAGAATTCCAAAGAAAATATTCCAAGGTGAAACACTGATTCACTTGCACTTTTTCTAGTTTGTATTTGGAGTTCTCTTTTACACTGCAGAAATCAAACGCAGAATGGACAACCAATTTGCAATCTTCACTATTTTTGTTCATGCCCAGTATTTACACTTCTTCCAGATGGATGCAGTGCAATTTAGATTATAAAACCATAAGACATAGTAGCAGAATTAGGCCATTCAGCCCATTGAATCTGCACCGCCATTTTATCATGACTGATTTATTTTCCCTTTCAACCACATTCTCCAGCCAATGACTAATAGTCTCATACAAGATTCTTAGAGAGCTTGGCAGGGCAGATGTGAGGAGGATGATTCCTATATCCGTGCCCCTTATACCCTTTAGCTAGGGCAAATAACCCTGGCTAAGGGCTCTCGACTAAGGAGCAAGGATCTCAAACTAAGATGGGCTATTTGAGACTGAATTGAGAAGAAATTTCTTCACTTGGACTCCAAGAGTGAATTATCCCTTGTGTTAAGGGCCGACGTCTTCATTAACCTGGTCCAACAGAACTCGCCTTTATGAGCCTGGTATGCGCTGGGACACATCATCTGTGATGTAACCTGGGGTCATCGCGTGTTTCAGGTCTTTCAACATCAGACACCTTTGCCCAGGTGACTCAGCCAGAGATGATCAGGCCCTGGCTTGTGTTTTTTTCCCCATGGACCAAGATAATGAAAAGTGTGTCACTTTTGGTTACAGTGCAATTATTCAGGCAGTGGATAAGTCTTACAGAGTGAATCACTAGAAGCTGTATGTCTGCTGTCTCCTAGGGCTGTGAAAGCTAAGTCATTCATTACATTTATGAGAGCGATTGAGAGAATTCTGGATGATAAAGGAATCAGGTGAATTGGGGAAGAGCAGGAAAATTGTGATGAAGTAGGTCATGACACCATTCGCAGCATTTTGGTTTATTCTTTCATGGACTTATCCTCGCCACCCCTGCCTCTTCTCTGCAACTTAAATCAAGCTTGTTTATAACTTTTCCTGCTTTTCACAGGAAGTCATTGACCTGTGAGTTAACTCTGTTTCTCTCTTCATGATTGTGGCCTGATCTGCAGCATTTTCAATTTTTAAATTTCTGGTTTCCAATATTTGCCTCAACCAATGGGGATAACTTTACTCAACTTCGCTTGCCCCATCATTGAAATGTTCCCACAACCTGTGGACTCACTTTCAAGGACTCTTCATCTCATGTTCTTGATGTTTATTGCTTATATATTTATTATTATTTTCTTTTTGTATTTGCATAGTTGACTGCCCAAGTTGATGCAGTCTTTCATGTTATGGTTATTATTCTATGGATTTATTGACTATGCCCTCAAGAAAATGAATCTTAGGGATGTACATGGTGACACACATATTAAATTTACTTTGAATTTCGGACTCTTGTACTTTTTGGTTCCCATGGATCTTGAGCTTGAGACTGTGAATTTTAAATCTGAAGTATTGTCAAGTCAGGAGACAACGTATGACAGTGAGGAGGAGGGAACTGATGGGTCTTTGGAATTCGGTGTTTTAGGAAATCAGCAGCAGAACTTTGGGTGCTATCGAGTCTGAATTGTTCAACAAGAATAATTCTACTAAGCAAGGGATCATTGCTCCCTTAGAGTTTACTTTTTCCCCTTAAGCTGTCCTTCAAGATGGAGACTGTCTTGCTTCTGTTCTGGTTCTGTGGGGTTCGAAGTAACTAATAAGGCTGATACATGGAAACTTAGAAAACCTACAGCGCAATACATGCCCTTCGGCCCACAGGGTTGTGCTGAACATGTCCCTACTGTTGGAACCTCTGTCAGATGGGGCAGAGGGTAGCTGGGAGGACAGGTGGGTGAGCAGATTGTGGAGCCCTGTGCTCCTTTTGCTCTAGATGCACAGATTCAAGGTTCTCAATCCCTCTAGAATGCACCTTCTCCACACTGGCCAAAGGTCCGCGGGATTGCTCGTCAAGGAGCCTGTAGTACGTACAACCTTGAATCCTTTCCTCCACCTGACAGGTAATCCCTATCCCTGACAGAGTGCCTTTTTCCGGAATCTCGTGTTGAGATTGTGAATGGCGTGGTCTGCCCTGAGACCATTTACAAGCCCAGGGGTGCAGCATGATGGTGGTTAAAACCTCTTTTAGCATTGTCATGGTAAAATCCTCTGATTTGTATGAGTAATATGCAGATGGTAGGAGAGCCACCATTTGTCTTAGAGACTTTTCTGTCATGAACCAAAACAGCTGGCTGAATTGTTAGCAACACAAAACACAAAACACTGGAGGAATTCAGCAGGCCAGGCAGCATCTATGGGAAATAGTAAATAGTCGACGTTTTGGGCCGAGACCCTTCGGCAGGGCTCCAGTTATCGTGTCTGTGGCTGAATTGTTAACCTGTGAGGCCGTGCTGGGAACAGGGACAACACAGTGCCTCATTCCATCGGGTAAAGTCCCAGCTGAAGTGGATAGAAACACTGTGTGTCGCAGGGACATTAGCTTCTCCAGGTGTCAGGATATGGATTCTTGCAGAGAGAGAATCTAGGCCTTTACTGGAATCTCAAACACATATTGAATACATGGAAACTAGGAGTACTTTCTTTGGACCCGGCCAGCATTTATTGCTCGTCCCTCGCTGGCTTTGAAGAAGGTCTGGTGGAATGCTGCTGAATCAGGAAGGCCATTGAGCCACTGTAGTCCCACAGTGCTTTTGGAGAGGGGATGCCAAGGCAACGAAAACGCAACGGTATATTTCCAAAGCACGTTGATCTTTGACTTGGATGGGGAACCAGTAGGTGGTGGCGTTTTCATGTGACTGCTGGGTTTGGGATGTGCTGTCCGAGTAGTCTGGGCAAGCAACTGTAGTTCATTCATTTTCTGAATTCTGCAGCCAACGTATGCTGGTGGTGGAGGGTTGTGAGGTGTAGGTTCGTTGGTGGGATGACAGGCAAGCAGGCTGCCTTGTCCTGGATGGTGAAGAGTCTGCAGTGCTGTTGTAGCCCAGTTTATCGAATACTCCCATCATATTCCTGAATTGTCCTTGTAATTGGTGATGAACTTTTGGGGTGTCGGGGGCGAGTCATTTTGGGGTGTCAGGCAGGGTACCTGGCCTCCGACCTGCTCTATTAGCTGTGATATTTGTGTGGCTGATCCTGTCAATCCCAGGCACATTAATTATGGAGGACTCTGTGATGGCAATGAAACTGAGTGGTTAGATTCTCCCTTGATGGGGGATGGTTGTGGCCCGCGACTCTTACGTATGACACACCAGCACAAGCATGAATGTTATCCAGATCTCTCTGCATGCAGGTACGGACTGCTTCGTTTTCTGAGGAGCTGCAGCTGGAATGGGCATGGTGTGGTCTTTAAACGGGAAAGAAAGGTCATTGATGAAGCAGCTGAAGATAGCCGAGCCGAGGACACTGTCCTCTGGAGCTCCAGTACTGAAGCCCTGGGCGGGGATGACTTGCCTCTGATATCCGTAACCATCATGAGATACCGTTATATCCAGTGGAGTGTTTTCACTTTGTTCACTCCAGTTTTACCAGGGTGCCCAGATGCCACACTCAGTCAAAAGCTACTTTTCTCTCAAGGACAGTCATTCTCACCTCACCTCTGGAGTTCAGCTCTTGGTTTCATAATTTGACCAAAGCTGTGATGGGATCTTGAGCTGAATAGTCCTGGCAAAGCCCAGACTGGCTTCCCCTGATGCTTTCTATATCTGCTACTACATCTAACTACCGCTGATGGATGATCGTTGCCCTGAAATACCGGCTATGTTCTCTGACCTACAGAGAATTCCTGGAAGTTTCTGTTTCTTACTCAGATTTACAGCTTTTGCTTTTTAATCATTATAAACCTCATCTCTTCTGGAAGTCTCATCTTCCTTGTCAGAAGGTCATAGATGTTGACCATATAATCCAGGCTGACACTCCCAATGTTGGACAGGCCAGCTAACTGATGAGGTAACAGTCTGAGACTCTAAGTTCTCTTTCAGGTAAAGGGTCTCATTGTTCACAGTGAAGAGAAGCAGAGGAGACCCCTGTAGTATATTTAACCCTCAGTCATATCAGTAAACCAGATCATTCAGTCACTGCTTCTTGGGGCAGTTTGGCTGTGCATTTCCAATGTTGCAATGCTTCAAAAACTGGTTGTGAAGCTCGTCCTTAATCTCTTCATCGCCCTTCTCTTTCAAAGCCTGTCTAAACCTACAGTCATTGTTGTGTCCGTGAACACAGGCACACCCCTCAACAACATAGTTGCTCATCACGAACAGCGTGGTCAGGTATTTGCAAACAAGGCCCCAAAGTTCAAAGTAAAATTATTATTAAAAATACATATATGTCACCATATATAACCCTGAGATTCATTTTCTTGCGGGCATACTCAATAAATCCAAGAGCTATAGTAGAATCAGTGAAGGACTGCACCCAGTAGGACAGACAAACAACCAATGTGCAAAAGACAACAAACTCTGCAAACACAAAAGAAATAATAATAATAATAATGATTATAATAACTAAATAAACAATAAGTATTGAGAATATGAAATGAAGAGTGCTTCGAAGTGAGTCTGTAGATTGTGGGAACATTTCAGTGATGGGGCAAGTGAAGTTATTCCCTTGGGTTCAAGAGCCTGATAATTGGAGGGTAATAACTGTTTCTGAAGCTGGTGGCTTGAGTCCTGAGCTCCTGTACCTTCCTACTGATGGCAGCAGCAAGAAGAAAGCATAATCTGGATGGTGGGGAGGGGGTGTCGCTGATGATGGATGCTGCTTTTCTGTGACATTACCCCATGTAGGTGTGCTCAATGGCTTTATCCATGATGGACTACCTTTTTGTAGGGTTTTCTATTCAAGGTGTTTCTGTACCAGGCTATGATCCAGCTAGTCAATATTCTCTCCACCACGCTTCTACCGAAGTCTAACAAGTTTTAAATGTCATGCCAAATCTCACAAACTCCTAAGGATTATGACCAGCATTGCTGATTACGTTTGGCTAACTCAGTAGAGATCAGAGGTGTAATCTTGAATCTGTATGTTCTGAGCAGCTTTGTTGCATATCTGCTGGGTTGTGAGCCACTTTAATAGGGTGTCGTGCTGTTGCTCAGCCTGGTGGGTCATATACACCCTTCTTCTGTCTTGGCATTTCCTTGGGATTGGGATGACTTGCTTCGATGGCTGTGTGAAGGGTTTCTGATCAGACCAAATGTCCATTCCCTATGAAACCGCGTTATTTCACTTTTCCTCATTTAACACCTTAACACCACTCCCCACTCCCCTCTCAGTGGCCCCTTGCTGAACTTGCCACCTCTCTGAACACTTGTGGCAGTGTGGACCGGAATGCTGACTGTAGCTGAGTTAGCAGAACTTCAGCAATGGACTTGGCAGAATCTGGAGCATCAACCTGGGAGGAAAGACCACGGGTTGTGGAATCATGTGGGACCAGGGAGGAGTAAATCTGGAAAGCTGAGCAGTTAACCTTCAAACATTAAGAATGGGATTTCAAGAGGCAGCTTTTAAAATTAATCTGCACGACAGAACACCAAGAGGAAAGAGTGCAAGTTGGGTTCATACTCTGCCTGCTTTCACTTTCCTTTGAGGAACTTGAAGCAAAATTTGGCTATTCAGTCCCATTCAATAACATCCTGAGTGATGTTTCACCTCAGCACAGCTTCCTACTCCAATTCCAAATCCCACTTGCTGCCGAGTTTCACCTAACGGGACTCTAAAAGAGGCTTTGGCCCACGAGGTTTCAGAGTGAAGAGGTGGAGTTAATGGCCCAGGTGTGGTGAGTGAGAGCAACTCTTTAAAAAGGCACGGGTAAGAACAGGGTAAGGTTTTGTTTTGTTGTCCATCCTTGATTCAGTGTAGGGCAGTAGGATGCTCCTCCTGTGAGAAGTCAGGGACCTTTTAGATTAGATTGGATTAGATTATGAGGACACTCAGTCCTCGTTTATTGTCATTTAGAAATGCATGCATTAAAAAATGATACAATGTTCCTCCGGTATGATATCACAGAAACACAACTCAGACCAAGACTAAAACTGACAAAAACCATATAATTATAACATATAGTTACAACAGTGCAAAGCAATACCATAATTTGATAAGAGCAGACCCTGAACACAGTAAAAAAACGTGATGACACCATCTATAGACAGTGCACCCAGTTGCATCTCCTGACAGACTGCCAAGAATATGGAGCTAGATCTAGAGGCACTCTGGATAAAACTAAGGATGATACTTCTTAGTGAGGTGGTCACACCCAAGGCCCCAGATAGATGGATGTCCGCCAGGAGAAGTTATGGAGAAGGCAGTCAGTGCAGGGTTCCCTTGTGGCAATTGCACCTCATTAACAAGTATATCTCTTTGCAATGTTGAGGGGGGAGTTCTTTCAGCAGCTAGTAGCAATAACCCAGTGTTTGGCACTGTGAATGGCTTTGAGGCTCAGCAGTAAAGGGTGCAGTGGTAGTGAGGAAGACAGACAGGAGGTTCTGTAGCCACAGGAGAGACACCAGGATGATCTATTTCCTCCTGGGAGTCAGGGTCAAGGGTGTCTCAAGTGGGTGCAGAAAATTCTTGAAGGGAAGGGTGAACAGTCAGAGGTCATTGTAAACATTGGTACAAATGACCCGGGCAGAGCAAGGGATAGGTCCTGTAGAATGCACATGGAAAGTTAAGTAAGAAGGCAAGAAACAAGACCTCAAGGGTGGTGCTCTCTGGATTACTCCCGATGCCATGTGCTAGTGAGGCCAGGCACAGAAAGATAGGCCAAGTGAATGTGTGACTGAGGAGCGGGTGGAGATCCTGTCCTGTGGTAAAAAGACTTTAAAAAGCTACTAATGTCAGTCATTATGCTTCTCATCTTCTCTGACATCAAACTATATCACAACACTCAGAGAAATAACAGTTATCAATACAGAGCAATGGGTGCATTCCTTCCTCAAGCTTTGTCCGTTCTGTGATACCATTGGTAATTAACGTACAAGAGCTTCTTGATCATGCTATCACCCTCTTTGGCCACAAAGTGAGAATTTCATCCCATTGGTAGTCTGCGATAGGTCAACCCAATTAAGTCAAAAGCTGTGTAACCAATTGCACCAGCAAAGAAGCTAGTATGCAGGTGAAAGTCTTTGCTGTTGATTGGGCTGACAGGATAATTCATTGGAATGGAGACTTGCTTGGTGATCAACTCAAATTAAAACTCCAGGAATGAAAGGATGTTATTTTGACCCTTTATGGGTAACTTGGAGTAAAACAATTATCTGATGATTTTTTTTTAGAAAAAAAATCCTCAGTTCATAAAGTGCATGCAGTCCAAAGCTGTTCATTTTACACCAGTGACAGAGGAACATTAATCCTATTGTCAGAGCCAACCCCATAGCTTTCATCTCTTGGTTTAGCACACTTGTACAAGTTTTAAATCATGGGCTCAGACTGTGGGGCTTCCCTTGCATCAAATCAGGTTTTTGTTTATTCTCGGTGGATTTGAAACTGGCTGTGTCTCGCCAGCTGGATGACCGTGAATCCAGTTAACATTATGAATCCAGGAACTTCAGATTTGGAGGGCTCGAAGCTAAGTGGTCAGATAGATATTAAAATAAAATTACAGATGTGAAATGTTGGAAACACATAGTGGTGGAAGCCACGTTACGAGTGCTGAGATCCACTTTGCTTGGACAGTTCAGGATATCACGGGGGTGGGGGGTGGTGTGCTAACCAAGTGGCTGATTCTGAGAGCTAAATGGTTAAATTAAGAGACCAGGTTCCAACCACAACCTTGTACCCTCTTGAGTACATACTCTAATTAAAATGATTAATGAATTCCGTAGGGTAAATATGAACTGTTCTGTCAGACCGAAGTTTTCCCAGAACATGACCTTAAATTTAGAACAAGACTATCACCACAAGAAAGTACAAACTTGGGAATGCCTTTCCCAAAAAGCTGTTGTGGGAAAGTTTCCAAAATGGGGTTGGTAGATTTTATTGGGGAAGGGGATTAGGAAGTGAAGCTCAGCGAGCAGGTGGAGTTGTTCTGCAGATTAACTGTCGAGTGACTTAAGTGGCTCAGAGCACTGAAAAGCCAGCTCCTCGTTCTGTTATTGTAAAGTGCAACTTAGGTCAGGGAGGTAGAACACTGAAATGGTTTTGATGGATGACTGGTGTAAGCTGTTGGTAGGTTTCTGCAGCTCATCAGCACATGAAATTACTCCGTGGGACCCTCCTAAAAGAATCATACTGAGCCGGGCCTTGGGGTGCATAACTGGTGGTGGGACTGACTATGTAGAGCCTTCTTGTGTCTTGAGAGAGTGAAGCAGGAATTGTACTTGGTATTTTATAAATTTTAACCACAAGAAAGTCTGCAGATGCTGGAAATCCAAAGCAACACACACAAAATGCTGGAGGAACTCAGCAGGCCAGGCAACATTGATGGAAGTGAATAAACAGACAATGTTCTGGGCTGAGAGCCAACTTCAAGACTGCAAAGGATGGGGGAAAGTGCCAGAATAAAAAGGTGGGGGAGGGGCAGGAGGATAGGAGGAAGGTGATAGGTGAAGCCAGGGAGAGAGGGAAAATAAAGGGCTGGAGAGGAAGGAATCTGATTGTAGAAGAGAGTGGACCATAGGAGAAAGGGAAGGAGGAGAGGAGATGATAGGCAGGTGAGAAGAGGCCCGAGTGGGGAATAGAAGAAGGGGGAGAGAGAGGGATATTTTTTACCAGAAGGAGAAATTAATATTGATGCCATCAAGCTGAAGGCTACCCAGATGGAATATTAGGCTTTGCTTCTCCATCCTGAGGGTGCCTCAACAAAGCACAAAAGGAGCCCATGGGCTGAAATCTGACTCAATTTAAGATGGGTCATCTGGTGGAAATCTCACAAATGAAGCGCAAATCAACACTGGCAATTGTGTGGAGGAGTTTTGAAGTTTTCTCCGCAATTGCTTGCAGGAACTAACTGATTTTAGTGTCAGCTCCAAGAGGATCCCCAAATTACTTCCTCTACATCTATTCTTCAATTTATAGCATATGCTTTACAATTTCTCTTTGTAAAACTATTGATTCTATGTGTCTTCAGCTTCTGAGTATCTCCGTAACATCAACCCGTCAAAATGATCAGCACCAAAATATCTGTGACGTATTACACCCGCCTTTTCGATTTACGAAACTTTATTCACGATGTTTTCCAGGAAGGAAAATCAAGCAATGTTAACAAAGTTATCTGCACTCCTTCAAACCAAGCTGCATGTATTCTCCTCCTTGGTATTGGCTGCCTTTAGCAAATCAGATGCTTGTAGGATCAACACCCATTGGCATGGACTCTGTAGTCACTGTTGCATTGCTGACGGAGGGGCCCATTTTCATGCAAACATTGTGCCGAGGTTGTGGCAGTGATTAAAGCACTTCTGGGCACACTTTCTTTGTGAAATGTACAGAATAAATGTAATGTGGTATCTCTTTGGCCAACCTATTGCTCATCTCCACTCAGATCATTTATCAGGGGCCCGCATCAGGTTTGTTCTGTTCGTGCTAAGTTCATCTGGCCATGGATATCTAGAGACCATAATGGAAACGTATGTAAAGGATTGAGAGTCATTGATTGGTTTATTGTATGTAATTTTATTTTTGAATAAAGTCTATTTTGAAATTTAAAAAGAAGTTCATCTGGCAAAATGCCTCATCGCCAGACCTCACCAACAGGCACCAGGACCTCGCCTGGCTGGCGGTGAGAGGGGCCCTCCCAGTCATTTCCCTCCTGTACGCCCGGAACGTAGTCTCCGCACCCCACTGCTCACAGGAGGACTGCAGTGAGCAGGAGTCTGTGACCCACCTCTTTGCACACTGTCAGTTCGCAAAGAGGGTGTGGAGGAGGATGGACGGGCTAGTGTCACGTTTCATCCCCAGCAGCTGCGTAACAGAGGACTCCCTGATCTACGGGCTGTTCCCGGGGGACGCACACGGAGACCAACATCCGGTGCTGCTGGCAGATCATCAACTCAGTGAAAGACGCTCTTTGGTCAGCCCGAAACTTGATGATCTACCAGCACATGGAGATGTCGGTGGGAGAATGCTTCCGACTGGCATGTTCTCAGCTGCAGGAGTACGTGCTGAGGGACGCACTGAAACACGGTGCAGCCACCGCAAGGGCCCGGCGGGGAAGGACCACGGTATAGGTTTCTTCACCCGTGGGAGTGGGAGGGGTCGGGTGGCGGGAGTATAGTCCTCAACAATGGTGTGGAAAGGTGAAACAACAGAGTGCCACGTGGGTGGCTAAAAGTGTGGAAATATATAGACCGTAATGGAAACATCTGTAAAGGATTGACAGATATTGAATGGTTTATTGTACATAATTTTATTTTTGAATAAAGTATATTTTGTAAAAAAAAAGGGCTGTTTAGAAATGCAAGCTGATTGTCCACTTTTTGTAAGTTTCTTCGCAGTGTACAGTACCTGTGACATTTCCCCACCCACCCTTTTGACCTCGAGTAAGGGGATGGCAGGAGATTTCTGATGGAAGAGCAGTGATTTGGGAAGACAGGCTGTTTTCGTGTGACCAGTCTGTTCCCTTGACAAGCACAAGCCAAAGGATGATTCCTGTGCTGGTTCCCAGAATTGTCCTGGCTCACCCTTTGAGGTTATGATACATTTTATTTCGGTCCGGAGGTTAAGAAGTAATTCAGTCGGGATTAGAGATCCTGCCTATCTTGCCCTGTTTACACAGTGCTTTATGTTATTAAAGCTACACCCTGGTAAAGAGATCACATTTCACTTACTCTGTAGACAAAAACTGCTTGGATTGGATGTTACCATCAACTCCCTGGAGGGGTGAATTGATAGCTTTCTGATGGGTTCAACCTGAGAACCTTGCTGAGTCCTGCACAGCCTGAGATTCCAACTCCACTGCCCCTGCACGTTCATTACCAGGGGAAGGCCAGGTTATTCAGGAGGGAGAAATCCAGATTTTACGTTGTGGGGAAGTCATGGGAACTACAGCAGAGAAACAGGTCCTACAGCTTAAGCTCTTGAAAGTGTTTTTCTTCTTGAAATAAAATACCCATAACGTTAAAAGGGTGAGATTGGATCACCCGGGCTGCTTTTCTTGGAGTGAGGATACTGAGAAGAGGCAAAGACAGAGTAAGTCATTAGAGTCTTTCTCCCATGGTTTGGATATCAAAAACAAGAGGGTATTACATTAAGGTGAAAGGGATTTGAGAGGAAATTGTTTTGCATGGAGACCCAGGAATTGCTGAGCAGGGAAGAAGGTTGAATCAGATACAATCACTGTGTTTAAGAGACAGTTAGGTGGGCACGTGGCCAAGTGGTTAAGGCGTTCGTCTAGTGATCTGAAGGTTGCTAGTTCGATCCTCAGCTGTGGCAGCGTGTTTGTGTCCTTGAGCAAGGCACTTAACCACACATTGCTCTAGTGTCTGTGTGAGGAGTGGCGCCCCACACAGACTTCCAATCTGCGCCTTGTAAGGCATGAAAATGCCCGACGTGGGCCTCTCATGGTCTGAGTCGACATTCCCTCCCCTCCCTAGGTGGGTAGTTGATAGGCAAAGCACAGAGGAATAAGGACCTTTTGCTGGTAAATCGGTGGCACAGTAGCCTAGTGGTTAGCACAGCAGCTTACAGTACAGGTCACCCCGGTTCAGTTCCTGATGCCGTCTGTTAGGAGTTTGTACGTTCTCCTCGTGACTGCGTGGGTTTCCTCCGCGTGATCTGGTTTCTTCCCATAGTCCAAAGATGTACTGGATGGTAGGTCAGTGTAAATTGCCTCATGATTAGGCTAAGGTTAGATTGGGGGGGGTGGGGGGATTGCTGGGTGGCGCGGCTCAAAAGGCCAGGATGGCCTACTCTATGTTGTCTATCAATGAATAAGTAAAAATAAAAATCGGATTAGTGTAGATTGTCAAAAAAGTTGGCATTGACTTAGTGGCCTCAAGGGCCTGTTCATTGTACAATTCTATAGTTGTATTTTAAATACAATAGAGTAGATAGCCAGTGAGACTCCTGTATTGATGATTGGGGAGCGATACTAATGAGTTGCTCCGGTAGAGATGGGCTGAATGGTCTCATTCTGTACTGAAACTATTCAATGACTTGAAATGCTAAGGGAAGACAGAAGAGGCTGGAAACACAGCAGGTCAGGCAGCATCTGTGAAGGGAGAAGCTAAATTAACAGTTCTAGCTGAGGCTTTTTCCACAGATGCTGCCTGACCTGCTGAGAGCTTCCAGCATTTTCTGTCCTTATTTCGGATTTCCAGCGGCTGCATTTTTAAACACGAGGAAGTCCGCAGCCGCATTTTTGTTTTAATTGTTGGACTCTCGCTGCACCACTCGCAGAATTGGTAAATACTTTCACGGTGTTAGAAGAGCTCTCTACAGGGAGCTGGGTGTAGCATCACATTATGATGGGATAGGTTGCTGTGCTTCCCCTAACTCCCTGGGACCACTGTCTAGGGCTTGTTCTGTTGTAATCTTGTTTGACTGGGATTCTCAGTGACGAACAGTTGAGGGTGCTGCAGTGGTGTAGTCAGAGAGCTGCCGCCTCACAGCGCCATCAATGCAGGATCCAGTCTGACCTCTGGTGCAGTCTGTATGGAATTTGTATGTTCTGTCTGTGGCCACCATGGACTTCCTCCAGGGTATCCTGTTCCCTCCTACACCCCAAAGGTGCGTGGGTTGGCAGGTTACTTGGCTACTGTAAATTGCCATTAATAGCATAAAAACCATAGTTTTATAAGCAAAGAAAAACTCCCCATTTTCCCTATTAGGCACCTTGTCTTCCCCCTCTTGAATCTTACCCATACCATTTGAAACCTTTTCTCTGTTTTCTTCATAGCAATTTTTTATAATTTTGAGAATTGAGTGTCTCTGTCAAATCTCCATTCAATCGCCATGAATCCAAGGGAAGGGTCTGGCTCACCATTCTCAGCAGACATCCGTGTTCCCTTCTTCCCATTCGTGCCTCCTGATATGTGTGCTCCCATATTGACAAAACCAGGTCTCAGGCTGACAGTGCTGACAGATGCAGGAGGACATCACCAGCTTTTCTTCCATGTCTGTAGTGTCTGTAATTTGGAAATTTGTCGCTGGCCCGTCATTGTTGCTGAGTCTAGATTCTGGAACTCCCTCACTAATGGTATGGTGGAATCACCCTCATCAAAAAGTTTGCTTTGATTCGGGAAGCTGCTTCGCTGCCTTTACAAGAACACTAAAACTTGGCTAGTAAAAGCTAGTATTGTTTTCTCAAGCTTCCGGTAATTGCCCCCCCTCACCGTTCCATATTCCTGTTTCCCTCTCTCACCTTATCTCCTTACTTGCCCATCATCTCTCTTTCGTGCTCCTCCCCCTTCCCTTTCTTCCATGGTCTTCCGTCCTCTACTATTAGATTCCCCTTCTCCAGCCCTTTATCTCTTTCACCTATCAACTTCCCAGCTCTTTACTTCACCCGCTCCCCCTCTGTCTGTTTCACCTATCACCTGCCACCTCGTGCTTCATCCTCCCCTCCCCCCCACCACCTTCTCAGTATGACTTCTTCCCCCTTCCTTCCCGATCCTGATGAAGGGTCTTGGCCCGTCATGTCGACTGTTTACTCTTTTGCTTTGGTGCTGCCTGACCTGCTGAGTTCCTCCAGCACTTTGTGTGTGTTGCTAGCACTGCTGTGCTGTGCTGGTGAGTCAAGGGCACGACCCTTTGTCATGTGGCACCGGGTCAGGCCCTCAATCGAATGCCCTGTGAAAGAGAGGCAAGTGTTTCACAAAGTTTACAGTGTCTCGCCGGGATATCTGTGTATAACTCTGCAGACACTCCTCTCCTTTTGGACGAACATAAATGGAACTCGGGACAGTGTTTGTACAAGTGAAATCTCAACAAACCATCAATTACTCAGTGTGTTATGGTGACACAGTGATTTAGTCACTGAACAGGCAGCCAGCATTCTGGGCCATTGACTTCAGAGAAATGGGTTCATATCCCATCAGGACAGCTGGGGAATTTAAGCAACAGCCATCATTAGCTCTGCATTTAAATCTACACTTACTGGGTTATCAGAAAACTTGTCTGGTTTATGAATGCAGTGGAGTGAGGAAATCTGCTTTCCTAGTTCCTATCAGGCCTCGCGTTCAGTCCTGATGCCCTGTGCTATCTGAATGGATTCTCCCCATGATCCCGAGGGCACCCCCCCCCCGGTGCTCGTTTCCTTCTGATAGATTAAATGGCTGCAGTAAATCACCCATTAGTGTATATAAGTAACAAAAGAATCAAAGGGGAGATGAACGGCACATGGTAGGGAATAAATTACAGAGCTTAGAGCAAGGGAAACGAAAGGGAAAGGTGGGATTGATCTATCGATGGCTGGCACAGATTGGATGGGATGAATAGCCACCTTCCACGTTGTGACATGTTGGTCCCCATGTAGAAGGAAATCTGCATGCTTGTGCATTTTAGTGAATGTTATTTATTGATTCACATGCTGCGGGTGTGGTTGATAATGTGAACATTCATTGCCTGTTTCTTCTATTCCCTTGAGATGGTGGTGATGAGCTGCCTTTTTCAGGCACAGAGCCCTTCTGGTGAAGCTGCTGGGGAGTATCCGAGAACTGGCAGCCAGCGACAAAGGAACTGAGCAGTCATTAATGACCATGCCCACTTCTGACCTTAAGGAGGAAGGAGGTTATTGATGGTGCAGCTAAAGATGGTCTGGCCCAGGACAAAGCCAGAATGCTGAAGGGGAGAGTGGGATGAGCCAGCTGGGATATTGAAGGACAGCACAGTAGTGTAGCGGTTAGCACAACCGTTTTACACTGCCAGTGATCACCATTCGTTGTTTGATTCCCACTGCTGTCTGTAAATGTGTGGGTTTCAAAGATCCAAAGTACGTTATTATCGAAGTCTGCATGTAGTACACAACCCTGAGCTTCCGAGAGCTGTGGTTTTCTCCCACGTTGCAAGAGGTCCAGTCTGTGATCAGGGTTCGTGAGTTGTGGGCATGCTGAATTGTCGTCAGAGGTGTGGCAGCACTTGCAGTCCCCAGCACGTCCTCAGACTGTGTTGCCCGTTGACACAATTGACGCATTTCCCTGTACGTCTGGAAGTTTCGGTGTGTGTGTGTGACAAATAAAGCTAACCTTTAAATGAAGAGCTTGCATTTCTGCAGTACTTTATCGATGTGTCTCAAAATAACTCTGAGCCACGTTTGACAATCAGCTCCTACCTCTAAGATGTTGGAGAGGTGGGGGGGGGAAACTTAAGCTCCACTTACATTTATCATTGCTAATAACTAATGGATGTTTTGAAAGTGCACGCCTGAACAGTAGCTGCCCGTGGGCTATTTATCCCTGAAGACATCACATCTGTTCCCCTATCCCCTGCCCTTTTCTGGGCCCCCCAGACAATGCACGTTCCAGCAGAGTGTTCGGGAGCAGGTTTCTGGGATTGCCGTTCATTTCCCTCTTTGCCTAATCTGCAGTACATCATACTAAAGGGGAGTACAGCAGAGATGATTCCTGGATGGTATGTTGCACTATGGATTGATTTGTCAGGGTCCAGGATATCTCTGATTGAGTCCATACCAGATGGCAATGCAGCCAGTCAGAATGCTCTCCACAGTACATCTGTAGAAATTTGCCAGTACCTTTGGCAACATACCAAATCTCCTCAAACTCCTCATGAAATACAGCCGCTGTTGTGTCTTCTTCGTAACTGCATCGATATGTTGGGCCCAGGATAGATCCTCAGAGATCTTGACACCCAGGAACTTGCTCACCCTTTTCACTTCTGATCCCTCTATGAGGACTGGTGTGTGTTCCCTTGTGTTACTCTTTCTGAAATCCACAATTGCTTCTTTAGACTTACTGATGTTGAGTTGCTATGACACCACTCAACTACCTGATCTAGCTCGCTCCTGTGCGCTTTCTCATCACCATCTGAAATTCTGCCAACAATAGTTATGTCATCAGCAACTTATAGATGGCATTTGAGCCATGTCTAGCCACACAGTCATAGGTGTAGAGAGAGTAGAGTAGTGGGCTAAGCACGCACCCCTGAGGTGCACCAGTGTTGATCATCAGCAAGGTGGGGATGTTATCACCAATCCACACAGACTGTGGTCTTCGGGTGAGGAAGTTGAGGATCCAGTTGCAGAAGGAGGTATGGAGGCCCAGGTTCTGGAGCTTTTCAATCAGAACTGTAGGAATGATGTGTTAAACACTGAGCTGTAGTCAATAAACAGCAGCCTGACATAAGTATTATTATTGTCCAGGTAGTCCAAGGCTGCATGAAGAGTCATTTTTTCATTTTTAAAATCTTTTTTATTAATTATTATTAAAGATCAACAAAAAATACATTAAGGTAATCAAGTCAACATGTCAATATATACAGTGAAGAATTAAATTAGCAAATAACTGATTAACAAAGCTAAGCAATATATCAATAATAAAAAAAATAAAATGTTAAGAATATTTTTTGAAAGAAAAAAACGAACCCTTACTAAGAGGAAACCCCCCCACTAACTAAACCCCCCCCCCGCCAAAAAAACCCATTGGGAGCACAACCCCAGAGCTATACGCCACACAAGCTTCCATAAACGAAAAACATCAATCCGCCAACTCATATCCATTTGAACAAAAATCGGAAGGAAACCATATTAATTAACTCAAATCAGGTGATAGTAGAGTGAAGAGTCAATGAGATCATATTTGCTGTAGATCTATTGTGGCGACAGGCAAATTGCATTGGGTCCAGGACCTTGCCGAGGCAGGAGTTGATTCTAGGCTGGTCAAGAAGGCTCAGTCGCTCGGCATTCTAGATGAGGTAGTAAATTGGATTAGACATTGGCTTTGTGGGAGAAGCCAGAGAGTGGTAGTAGATGGTTGCTCCTCTGACTGGAGGCCTGTGACTAGTGGAGTGATGCAGTTACTGGGGCTGAGTCCATTATTGTTTATCATCTACATCAACGACCTGGATGATAATGTGGTCAAGTGGATCAGCAAGATTGCCGCTGACACCAAGATTGGGCGTGGAGTGGACAGCAACGAAGACTATCAGAGCTTGCAGTGGGACCAGGAACAGTTGGAAAAGTGGGCTGAAAAATGGCAGATGGCAGGTGTGCAGTGTTGCACTGGTTAGGCCAACCAGGGTAGGTCTCACAGTGAATGGTAGAACAAAGGGTCCTGGGAATACAGGTCCATAATTCATTGTAGGTGGTGGTACAGGTAGATAGGGTTGTAAAGAAAGCTTTTGGCACATTGGACTTCATAAATCAAAGTGCTGAGTACAGGAGATGGGACGTTAGGTTGGAGGGAAGCATCAAGGAGTGGGTGATCCCTGGCTGATGACCCTGCAGCTGGCCTAAGGGCAGAGTTGGAGGTTCAGTAGGCAGCCATACCAAGCAGGAAACAACATCCTCCTGTACATCTCATTGTAAAAGATGCTGCTGAGGCCTAATTTGGAGTATTGTGTGCAATTTTAGTCACCTACCTACCGGAAAGATGTAACCAAGGTTGAAAGAGTACAGAGAAAATTTATAAGGATGTTGCTGGGACTGGAGGATCTGAGTTACAAGGAATAATTGAACAGGTTAGGACTTTATTCCTTGGAACATAGAAGAGTGAGGGGAGATTTCATAGAGGTATACAAAATTATGAGGGGTATAGATAGGGTAAATACAAGCAGGCTTTTACCACTGAGGCTGGGTGGGACTACAACTGGAGGTCATGGGTTAAGGATGAATGGTGAAAAGTTTAAGGGGAACTTGAGGGAAAACTTCACTCAGAGGGTCATGAAAGATGGAACGAGCTGCCAGTGCAAATGGTGCATGCGAATTCTATTTCAACATTTAAGAGAGATACCTACAGCACAGCAGCAGAAATCTTAACCAGGACGTTACAGGTGTATGAATGGCAGGGGTATGGAGGTGGTACTGGTGCAGGTTGATGGGACTAGGCAGTCTAAATGGTTTTCGGCAGGGACTAAATGGGCCAAAGGGCCTGTTTCTATGTTGTACTTGAGCTGTGCAAAGGAGCATAGGCCTCTGGTCACTGTGTCAGCTTATTGAGAGTGTCCCTAGTGGCTGGAGAGTCTGTCACGGGGGAGTCTGAGCCTCACCTGTCCCTGAGGGACGATGTTGTTTAAAATCTAGCTGGTGAAAGCACGGTACTGGAATGGATCCCCACAATTATCTGGTTGAATGGTTTGAAGGAAAGTGTAAAGCAGGGCTGCATAATACATAAGCCAATCACAACGCTCATTTAATATAGGGACAGGCCCAGGATACTGAACAGGTTCCATTTCTTGATTTTGTCAGTAAGTTGTAAAATATATAAAAATCGCTCAGTGAGGTAACTATACCTCCACATTATTGTAATGAATGGCATCAAAGGTACATAATACTGATAAAATAAACAGCGGCGAGGGAAAGAGGAAACTAGTTTTGCCGTTTGTATAAATGAACACAAGTTTGTACTTTTAAATTTAATAATACTTGGGAGATGGCTCTCTCTAGATTGTCTATAAATTTTATATAGGCATCCGTTAGTCTTATGAGACCATGGATTTGTGCCTTGGAAGGTTTCCACGGCGCAGGCTTGAGCAAGGTTGTATGGAAGACCAGCAGTTGCCCATGCTGCAAGTCTCCCCTCTCCAGACCACCAATGTTGTCCAAGGGAAGGGCATTAGGACCCATACAGTTTGGCACCAGTGCCGTCGCAGAGCAATGTGTGGCTAAGTGCCTTGCTCAAGGACACAACACGCTGCCTCAGCCAAGGCTCAAACTAGCGACCTTCAAATCACTAGACAAACGCCTTAACCACTTGGCCACGCGCCAACACATGTCTATAAATAGTGCGTTAGTAACCCAGGGATAACCCGTACTGGAGCAAAACTTTGTGAAGAGAACACTTCTGTTTGATACATTACAGCTTGCGTGTGCCTCAGTATCAGCTCCTGTATGCTGGGTAAAAGGAACGAACTGATTCTGAGACTGATAAACAATCTTCCATAGGTAAAGCAGTGTTTTTCGGGAAAAGAATTATTGACGTTTTGGATTGAGACCCTGCAACTGGACTGAGAATAGAGGGAGAGGCAGGAGCCAGTAAAGTGTGTGGATGCTACGGAATTTAACGTTCAGCTCAGTGAAACTGGAGCGTGACTTTCCAGAGGTAAAAATCTACATTTCTGATACTGGGCAGCTGCCAAGAGGCATTTAGTGACAGAAATCTGGTGTGTAGTGTTCCCTTGTGGTTCCATCTCAGGGATACTTGGCTTCTGGCCTCCATGAAGCTGCGATATAAAAACAGAAAGGGAAGCGAACTCGGGGTGAGGTAAGAGCATCTGCCCTCAACAGCAAGAGGCTACACAAGTATGATCGAAATCAATGATGTGAATTGAAGGAAGTACTCTCAGCCCATATTTTGCACAAAGGAAGATGGCTGTTGTCACAAATCATCTCCATTTCAGAGCAGTTTTATCATAATGGCAAACTGGGATCCATGCCTTTGAAAAGATGGGTGTTCTCTTGCCTGTTCTCCCGATTCGCGGACCTTCCTGACTGTCCTACCGAAAAGGGTCTCGGCCCGAAATGTCGACTGTGCTCTTTTCCACAGATGCTGCCTGGCCTGCTGAGTTCCTCCAGCATTTTGTGTGTGTTGCTCGGATTTCCAGCATCTGCAGATTTTCTCTTGTTTGTGATTAGAAACATGTTTCTGGTTGGTCTAAATCCGGCAGCTTCTGGAACCTCACATTGGGATAAAGGTGATTTCAATGAAGAGGGGAGGGCCTGAGACTTCTGTTGATGAAAACTCTGCAGTAGTGGGTAGGCCTTTATTGCAAAAACATTTGCGTCTTAAGACTGGAAATGCCTTACTGTAACTTTGTTGTGACTTGATACGATCATATTTGGAGCATTTTGTACTGGTCTGGAGACCTGCATGAGGAGTATATTTAGGTAACTTCTCTACCTAATAAAGTGGCCATGGCAGTGGAGGGACCCAAGTGAAAACCTCCCTGTACATGGACGACGTCACCGTCTTCTGCTCTGATCCGAGGTCAGTTCGCAGGTTGATTGGCACCTCGAACAGTTCGAGCTAGCGTCGGGGGCCAGGGTCAACGGCACGAAGAGCAAAGCCATGCTCTTCGGCAACTGGCCCGACCGATCCGGCGTCCCCTTCACCACCAGGTCTGATCACATTGGGGATCTGGTTCAGAGGGGCTGAGGCGTGCAACAAGAACTGGCAGGAGCGGACTGCCAAGGTGAAACAGAAACTGGGACTGTGGGGAGGGCGCTCCCTGTCGATAACGGGCAAGAACCTGGTCATCAGGTGTGAGGTGCTCTCAGGGCTGCTGTACTTGGCGCAGGTCTGGCCCATCCCCCGCTCCTACAGCTCGGAAATCACCCGAGCTGTCTTCAGATTCGTCTGGGGATCCAAGATGGAGCGGGTGAGACGGACCGTCATGCACAAGTCCCTGGACAACGGGGGCAAAAACGTCCCCAATGTCGCCCTCACCCTGATGGCCAGCTTCGTATGTGGCTGCATCAGGTTGTGTGTAGAACCCAGGTATGTGGGCACCAAGTACCACTATGTGCCCAGGTTCTACCTGTTGCCCTGGCTACGAAGGATGGGTCTGGCCCCACTCCCGCGCTACGCCCCACTCAGCTGGTCGTTGCCGGCATTCCTGTCCTACGTAGCAAAGTTCTTCCAGGAGAACGCCTTTGACCACAGGGCCATCAGGCAGTGGTCGGCACGTAATGTCCTGCAGGCACTGCAGGAGAAGGACGTGATGGACACAGTGGGGTGGTTCCCTGAGCAGACTGTCCAGTTCATCTGGCAAAATGCCTCATCGCCAGATCTCACCAACAGGCACCAAGATCTCGCCTGGCTGGCGGTGAGAGGGGCCCTCCCAGTCAGAGCCCTCCTGTACGCCCGGAACGTCGTCTCCGCACCCCACTGCCCACGGGAGAACTGCAGTGAGGAGGAGTTTGTTACCCACCTCTTCGCACACTGTCAGTTCGCAGAGAGGGTGTGGAGGAGGATGGACGGATTAGTGTCACGTTTCATCCCCAGCAGCTGCATAACAGAGGACTCTCTGATCTACGGGCTGTTCCCGGGGACGCACACGGAGACCAACATCCGGTGCTGCTGGCAGATCATCAACTCGGTGAAAGATGCTCTTTGGTCGGCCCAAAACTTGATGATCTACCAGCACATGGAGATGTCCGTGGGAGAATGCTGCCAACTGGCACATTCTTGGCTGCAGGAGTACGTGCTGAAGGACGCACTGAAACACGGTGCAGCCACCGCAAGGGCCCGGCGAGGAAGGACCACGGTATAGTTTCTCCACCCGCAGGAGTGGGAGGGGTCGGGTGGCGGGAGTATACCCCTCAACAATGATATGGTAAGCTGAACTACTGGAGTGCCACGTGGGTGGCTATAAATACGGATATATACTGACTATAATGGAAATGTATGTAAAGGATGGAAATTATTGAATGGTTTATTGTATATATTTATTTTTGAATAAAGTATATTTTGAAATAAAAAAAATAAAGTGGCCATGTGTTGGTGGTCTTCCGCTACCGTAGCCCATCCACTTCAAGGGTCGACACGTTGTGGTTTAAGAGATGCTCTTCTGCACACCACTGTTTTAACACCTGGTTGTTTGAGTTACTGTTGCCTTCCTGTCAGTTTGAACCAGTCTGACCGTTCTCCTCTGACCTCCCTCGTTAACAATAAGGCAGCTTCGTCTACAGAACTGCCGCTCACTAGATTTCTTTTTGGTTTTTCCACAATATCCTCTGTAAAGGAGGAGGAGGAGAAGATGGCAGTGCGACGCAGCGTGCGCGGCCACTTCGGTGGTGACGTCTGTTATTTGTCAAGTAGGGGACCGTGCACAATTCTGATTTGATGGAGACAGACGTGAGAGTACGGAGGAACATCTGGAGAAACTTCTGAAATGCCCGCTTTGCTGCTGCTGTTACTGTGTGGTCCAAAATCTCTGGAGGAGAAGGCCCTGATTCCTCGGCTTTGCTTGTTTCAGCAGCCGGGGCTAGGTCGAAGGTGCTCGGGAGGCTGTATCGGAGGGTCTGGTCGGAAGCTTAAAGTTTCCGGATGGATGGACTCAGTGTCGGCTGTGGTCGGCTGCTTCCAAGGCATCGGCAGTTGTCAATGCCTGGAGGTTTATGGCAGGGAGTTTCTCCCTTTTGCCGCCGCTATCGGGGACTCGGGAGTCGATTGACTCGGGACTTCGAGACTTTTTTTTTACCGTGCCCATGGTCTGTTCTTTATCTAATTATGGTATTATTTTGCACTGCTGTAGCTATATGTTATAATTATGTGGTTCTGTCAGCATTAGTCTTTAGTTTGTCCTGTTTTTCTGTGATATCACTCTGGAGGAACATTGTATCATTTCTTAATGCATGTATGCATTTCTAAATGACAATAAACGAGGACTGAGTGTTCTCTTAATCTAATCTAAACTCTAGACTGGGAATACAGATCCATAATTCCATGAAAGTGGTGTCACAAGTAGGTGGGGTCATAAAGAAAACTTGTGGCACATTGGCCTTCATAAATCAAAGTACTGTGTGCTGAAGCTGGGATGTTATGTTGAAGTTGTGTATGACGTTGCTGAGGCCTAATTTGGAATATTGTATGCAGTTCTGGTCACCCACCTACAGGAAAGATATCAATGAGATTGAAAGAGTACAGAGAAAATTTATGGTAAACGATCACCGTGAACAATGTAGAACCAGGCAGAAGCAAGGAAGAGTCAAGGGTTGAAGCGAGAAGGTGCAAGACCAAGTCGAGGTGAGCTCGAGCGGAGGCTAGCCAAAGACAGGGCAAGCAGAGTTGAGGAAAGGTTGAGGCCTATCCACCTAAATTGAGAGTGAGGGAAGTGCCGAAATTTGATCGATCTAAGCACCAGGCCAGTTTGGCGGGGTCCAGGCCCAGAGTGTATTGAAACAACAGGACCCGGGTCCTGGAGCAAAGAATGACCTGATGTTTGGATGATTTAAACGCTGGGCCAGATTGAAAAGGCAGGATGTCAGGACCGGAGGCGATGGTCAGGCAGGTTTTGCTCGAGGCTCTGCAACATTTACTAGACTCTGTGCCGAACTGAGGCTGAAGCTGTGGCTGTGGCCTGCTCTGCATGCTTTGGGCCTCATGCCTCACTTCAGTTCTGAATGCTATTTGCTTATTTTTACTGTTTGTGGGATTTGTTTTTTTTTCTCTCTGCACATTGGGTGTTTGATGGTCTTTTTTTAATGGGTGATTTTGTGTTTCTTTGTTTTGTAGCTGCCTGTAAGACTAAATTCAAGGTTAAATAATGTATACAGACTTTGATAATAAATGTACTTGGAATTTTGAAGTTTATTGTGCATGAAAATCTCGGAAGATCAGCATTTTTGAGATACTCAAACCACCCTATCTGACACCAACAATCATTCTACAGTCAAGGTCACTTTCTTCCCCATTCTGATGTTTGGACTGAACAACTACTGATCCTGTTCACCATGTCTGCATGCTTTTATGCATTGACTTGCTGCCACATGATTAGCTGATTAGATATTTACATAAATGAGCAGACGTACAGATGTACCTAATAAAGTGGCCACTGAGTGTACTTGCAATAGGGGTAATAAAACATCTGTTCACTGGATTACTATGCTGGGATGTACGGTTTGCTACATGATGAGAGACTGAGCAGACTATGCTGTCTTGAGTTTTGAAGAATTAGAGCTGATCGCATTGAAGCATACAAAATTCTGGAGTGGTTATATCAGGTTGCTGAACTGATGCTACCCTGACTGGGGTATAGGGAGAATGCGATTTCACCCTGACTGGGGTATAGGGGGAAATGAGATTTCACCCTAACAGGGGTATAGGGGGAATGAGATTTCACCCTGACTGGGGTACAGGGGGAATGAGATTTCACCCTGACCGGCGTACAGGGGGAATCAGATTTCACCCTGACCGGGGTATAGGGGGAATGAGATTTCACCCTGACTGGGGAATAGGAGGAATGAGATTTCACCCTGACTGGGGTATAGGGGGAATGAAAGTTCACCATGACTGTGGTAAAATGGGGAATGAGAGTTCACCCTGACAGGAGTAGAGGGGGAATGAGATTTCACCCTGACTAGGGTATAACGGGAATGAGAATTCACCCTATCTGGGGTATAAGGGGGAATTAGATTTCACCCTGACTGGGGTGTAGGGAGAATTAGATTTCGCCCTAGCTGGGGTATAGCGGGAATGAGAATTCACCCTAACTGGGGTATAGGGGGGAATTAGATTTCACCCTGACTGGGGTATGTGGGGAATGAGATTTCACCCTGACATGGGTATGGGGGAATGAGATTTCACCCTGACAGTGGTATAGGGAGAATGAAATTTTACCCTGACTGGGATATAGGGGGAATGAGATTTCAACCTGACTGGGGTATAGGCGGAATGAGAGTTCAACCTGACTGGAGTATACGGGAATGAGATTTCACACTGACCGGGGTATAGGGGGAATGAGATTTTACCCAGACTGGGGTACAGGGGCCATGAGATTTCACCGTGACGGGTATAGGGGGAATGTGATTTCACCCTGACTGGGGTATAGGCGGAATGCGATTTCGCCCTGACCGGGGTATAGGGGAATGCGATTTCACCCTGACTGGGGTACAGGGGGAATGGGATTTCACCCTGACCGGGGTATAGGGGTAATGAGATTTCACCCTGACTGGGGTACAGGGGGATTCAGATTTCACCCTGACCGGGGTATAGGGGGAATGAGATTTCACCCTGACTGGGGTATAGGGGGAATGAGAGTTCAACCTGACTGGAGTATACGGGAATGAGATTTCACACTGACCGGGGTATAGGGGGAATGAGATTTCACCCAGACTGGGGTACAGGGGCCATGAGATTTCACCGTGACGGGTATAGGGGGAATGCGATTTCACCCTGACTGGGGTATAGGGGGAATGCGATTTCACCCTGACTGGGGTACAGGGGGAATGGGATTTCACCCTGACTGGGGTACAGGGGGAATGGGATTTCACCCTGACAGTGGTACAGGGCGAATGAGATTTCACCCTGACTGGGGTACAGGGGGAATGGGATTTCACCCTGACTGGGATACAGGGGTAATGAGATTTCACCCTGACTGGGGTACAGGGGGAATGAGATTTCACTGTGACAGGGGTATAGAGGGAATGAGTTTTCACCCTGACTGGGGTACAGGGGGAATGGGATTTCACCCTGACTGGGGTACAGGGGGATTCAGATTTCACCCTGACCGGGGTATAGGGGAAATGAGATTTCACCCTGACTGGGGTATAGGGAGAATGAAAGTTCATCATGACTGTGGTAAAATGGGGAATGAGAGTTCACCCTGACAGGAGTAGAGGGGGAATGAGATTTCACCCTGACTAGTTTATAACGGGAATGAGAATTCACCCTAACTGGGGTATAGGGGGGAATTAGATTTCACCCTGACTGGGGTATAGGGGGAATGAGATTTCACCCTGCCTGGGGTGTAGGGAGAATGAGATTTCACCCTAGCTGGGGTATAGGGGGAATGAGAATTCACCCTAACTGGGGTATAGGGGGGAATTAGATTTCACCCTGACTGGGGTATGTGGGGAATGAGCTTTCACCCTGACTGGGGTATAGGGGGAAATGATATTCCACCCTGACTGGCGTATAGTGGAATGAGTTTCCACCCTGACTGGGGTACAGGGGGAATGGGATTTCACCCTGACTGGGGTACAGGGGTAATGAGATTTCACGCTGACTGGGGTACAGGGGGAATGAGATTTCACCGTGACAGGGGTATAGAGGGAATGAGTTTTCACCCTGACTGGGGTACAGGGGGAATGGGATTTCACCCTGACCGGGGTATAGGGGAATGCGATTTCACCCTGACTGGGGTACAGGGGGAATGGGATTTCACCCTGACAGTGGTACAGGGGGAATGAGATTTCACCCTGACTGGGGTACAGGGGGAATGGGATTTCACCCTGACAGTGGTACAGGGGGAATGAGATTTCACCCTGACTGGGGTACAGGGGTAATGAGATTTCACCCTGACTGGGCTACAGGGGGAATGAGATTTCACCGTGACAGGGGTATAGAGGGAATGAGTTTTCACCCTGACTGGGGTACAGGGGCCATGAGATTTCACCGTGACGGGTATAGGGGGAATGTGATTTCACCCTGACTGGGGTACAGGGGCCATGAGATTTCACCGTGACGGGTATAGGGGGAATGTGATTTCACCCTGACTGGGGTATAGGGGGAATGCAATTTCACCCTGACTGGGGTACAGGGGGAATGGGATTTCACCCTGACCGGGGTATAGGGGTAATGAGATTTCACCCTGACTGGGGTACAGGGGGATTCAGATTTCACCCTGACCGGGGTATAGGGGGAATGAGATTTCACCCTGACTGGGGTATAGGGGGAATGAGAGTTCAACCTGACTGGAGTATACGGGAATGAGATTTCACACTGACCGGGGTATAGGGGGAATGAGATTTCACCCAGACTGGGGTATAGGGGGGAATGACATTTCACCCTGACTGGGGATTGGAGAAATGAGGTTTCACCCTGACTGGGGTATAGGGAGAATGAAAGTTCACCATGACTGTGGTAAAATGGGGAATGAGAGTTCACCCTGACAGGAGTAGAGGGGGAATGAGATTTCACCCTGACTAGTTTATAACGGGAATGAGAATTCACCCTAACTGGGGTATAGGGGGGAATTAGATTTCACCCTGACTGGGGTATAGGGGGAATGAGATTTCACCCTGCCTGGGGTGTAGGGAGAATGAGATTTCACCCTAGCTGGAGTATAGGGGGAATGAGATTTCACCCTGACTGGGGTATAGGGGGAATGAGATTTCACCCTGACTGGGGTATGTGGGGAATGACATTTCACCCTGACTGGGGTATAGGGGGAATGAGATTTCACCCTGACTGGGGTATAGGGGGAATGAGATTTCACCCTGACTGGGGTATAGGGGGAATGAGATTTCACCCTGACTGGGGTATAGGGGGAATGAGATTTCACCCTGACTGGGGTATAGGGGGAATGAGATTTCACCCTGACTGGGGTACAGGGGGAATGGGATTTCACCCTGACAGTGGTACAGGGGGAATGAGATTTCACCCTGACTGGGGTACAGGGGGAATGAGATTTCACCCTGACTGGGGTACAGGGGTAATGAGATTTCACCCTGACTGGGGTATAGGGGGAATGAGATTTCACCCTGACTGGGGTATAGGAGGAATGAGATTTCACCCTGACTGGGGTATAGGGGGAATAACATTTCACACTGACTGGGGTATAGGGTGAATGTTATTTCACCCTGACTCAGGTACAGGGGGAAATGAGATTTCACCCTGACTGGGGTACAGGGGGAATGAGATTTCACCCTGACTGTGGTATAGGGGGAATGAGATTTCACCCTGACTGGGGTAAAGGGGGAATGAGGTTTCACCCTGACTGGGGTATAGGAGGAATGAGAGTTCACCCTGACTGGGGTATAGGGGGAATAACATTCCACCCTGACTGGGGTATAGGGGAAATGTGATTTCACCCTGACTGGGGTATAGGGGGAATAACATTTCACCCTGACTGGGGTATAGGGGGAATGTTATTTCACCCTGACTCAGGTAGAGGGGGAAATGAGATTTCACCCTGACTGGGGTATAGGGGGAATGAGATTTCATCCTGACTGGGGTATAGGGGGATTGAGATTTCACCTTGACTGGGGTATGGGGGAGAATGAGATTTCACCCTGACTGGGGTATAGGGGGAATGAGATTCCACCCTGACTGGGGTATATGGGAATGAGATTCCACTCTGACTCGGGTATAGGGGGAATGACATTTCACCCTGACTGGGGTGTAGGGGGAATGAGATTTCACCCTGACTGGGGTATAGGGAATGAGAGTTTATCCTGACTGGGGTATAGAAGGAATGAGATTTCACCCTGACTGGGGTATAGGAGGAATGAGATTTCACCCAGACTGGGGTATAGGGGGGAATGACATTTTACCCTGACTGGGGTATGGGGAAATGACATTTCACCCTGACTGGGGTATAGGGGGAATGAGAGTTCACCCTGACTGGGGTATAGGGGGAATGAGATTTCACCCTCAGACTGGGGTATAGGGGGGAATGACATTTCACCCTGACTGGGGTATGGGGAATTGACATTTCACCCTGACTGGGGTATGGGGAATTGACATTTCACCCTGACTGGGGTATAGGGGGAATGAGATTTCACCCTGACTGGGGTATAGGGGGAATGAGGTTTCACCCTGATTGGGGTATAGGGAATGAGAGTTTATCCTGACTGGGGTATAGAAGGAATGAGATTTTACCCTGACTGGGGTATAGGAGGAATGAGATTTCACCCTGACTGGGGTATAGGGGGAATGAGAGTTCACCCTGACTGGGGTATAGGGGGAATAACATTTCACCCTGACTAGGGTATAGGGGGAATGTGATTTCACCCTGACTGGGGTATAGGGGGAATGTTATTTCACCCTGACTCAGGTACAAGGGGAAATGAGATTTCACTCTGACTGGGATATAGGGGGAATGTGATTTCACCCTGACTGGGGTATAGGTGGAATGAGGTTTCACCCTGACTAGGGTATAGGGGGAATGAGACATCACCCTGACTGGGGTTTCGGGGGAATGAGAGTTCACCCTGACTGGGGTATAGGGGGAATAACATTTCACCCTGACTGGGGTATAGGGGGAATGTGATTTCACCCTGACTGGGGTATAGGGGGAATAACATTTCACCCTGACTGGGGTATAGGGGGAATGTTATTTCACCCTGACTCAGGTAGAGGGGGAAATGAGATTTCACCCTGACTGGGGTATAGGGGGAATGAGATTTCATCCTGACTGGGGTATAGGGGGATTGAGATTTCACCTTGACTGGGGTATGGGGGAGAATGAGATTTCACCCTGACTGGGGTATAGGGGGAATGAGGTTTCACCCTGACTAGGGTATAGGGGGAATGAGAGTTCAGCAGTTCAGGGCAAAGCTGGGGAAGAATTTCTAAACCCATATGGGCGAGCCTTTGGATTTGTCTTACCAAAAGTGTTTCAGAGGCTTACTTGTTGAGCATATTGAAAATAGAGGTTGGTAGATTTTTAACTACTCAAGGACAAAAAGGATATGGCCTTAGGACATGGCATGGGAGTAGAAGGTCGGTGGTGAATGGCAGAGCTGCAAAGAAGGTCTACTGTTGCTTCTGCTGAGTGAACAGTGATGTTAGAATTGATGTCATTTGATGTTCCTCTGGCACATGCGTTTCGTTAAAGAGACGTTGATTATGGATGGTGGAGTGGTTCTGCCAATAGCCTATCTGGGTTCAATCCTGGATTCTGGTGGAGTTTGCCTTTTCTTCTTGGGAGTTTCGCGGTGAATTTTCCCCAAGTGTTTTCCTCTCTCATCGTAAAGTTGTGCAGGTGTATAGGTCAGATAGCCGCTGTAAGTGGGTGCTTAATGATTGGCATTGATGTTGTGGACTGAATGGCCTATTTCCATACTGATGACTCTCTCCAGGAAGCACCCAGAACTAAATTTTTTCAAAAGTCATTGCATCAAAAAACCCATTCTCAGTCACATAGTACTGATGTAAACATTCCCACCTATCAAATTCCTGGATATACAGTACGCTGGTGTAAATACGGGGAAAGCAGAGTGTCGTCAGAGAGGGAGGAGTGAATAGAGAGTATGCAGACTCTCCAGAGAGGAATAGATGAATATATGATCTTATCAAGGCACTAGAGTTTGATAAGGATTAACAGGATGCTGGAGAGCCCAGAATTAATTTTGGCCATTCAGAGTTGAGATGCGAGAATCAGACTAGAAAGTGAAAATGGGTATGATTTTGTCAATTGGCCATATAAACTTGAAGGACTGACTGATTGGCCTCCATCTGTTTTTGCTTATTGCGTTATTCTATAAAAGGAAAGGACTTGCATGGATGTAGTGCCTTTCATAGCCTCAGGACTTTGAAGATTAATCACTTTTGTAATAGTGGAAACAATGTAGAAACAAGTGAATTGTTGTGGGTCCAGGTCCTTGCTCGGGCAGAAGTTAATTCTAGAGATAACCAACTTCTCAAAGTACTTCATTGTAGCACTGAAGAAGGGTCTCAGCCCAAAACTTCGACTGTTTATTCATTTCCTTAGATGCTGCCTGACCTGCTGAGCTCCTCCAGCATTTTATGTGTGTTGCTCTGGATTTCCAGCATCTGCAGAAACTCTTCTGCTTACACTGGACAATAAAGGCTTTGCTTCTTGAACACTTTTGGGTATATCTCATGGATTTTGGGCTCCTAATCATGGAAATCACTATGAAATTTCCCTATCACGCACTGTTTTGTGAAATCATCTATGTTTGTTATTTCAATTCATAATTCAAGTCAGAATAACTGATGCCAAAATTAAGGAAGGCATTTTCATTGGTCCACAAATCAAACAGGTCATCAATGACAGGCAATTCAAAGAACCTCTAGAGGGTCTAGAGAAAATCACATATGGAAGGCATTCAAGGATTTTGTTGAAAATTTTCTTGGCAACTAGAGCACCAAACTATGTGCAGCAGGTTGACAAAATGTTTCAAGCATACAAAACAATGAAGTGCAACATGATACTAAAGATTCATTTTCTGCATTCCCATTTTTTTTTCAGATTATGAGGACACGCAGTCCTCTTTTATTGTCATTTAGGAATGCATGCATTAGGAAATGATACAATGTTCCTTCAGTATGATATCACAGAAAACAAGACAAACCAAGACTGAAAAACTGACAAAAACCACATTATTATAACATATAGTTAAAACAGTGCAAAGCAATACCGTAATTTGATAAAGAACAGACCATGGGCACGGTAAAAAAAGTCTCAAAGTCTCTCGAATGTCCCATCATTTCACGCAGACGGTAGAGGGAAAAAAAACTCTCCCTGCCATGAGCTTCCGGCGCCGCAAACTTGCCAATGCAGCATCCTGGAAACACCCGACCACAGCCGACATTGAGTACGTCCGAAAACTTCGAGCCTCCGACCAGCCCTCCAACACCAAGCACTGAGCACCATCTCTGCCGAGCGCTTCGACCCCGGCCCCGGCAACAGGCAAAGCCGAGGATTTGGGGCCTTCCCCTTCAGAGATTCTCGATCGCACAGTATCAGCGACAGCGAAGCAGGCATTTCAGAAGTTTCTCCAGATGGTCCCCTATGCTTCTCACATCTATCTCCATCAAATCAGGATTGTGCATGGTACCTACTTACAAATACGATATCATTTCGGAGCGGCCGTGCACACTGCGTCCTCCTCCCCATCTTCTTTTCCCCTCCCCATTTAGACTTCTTCCCTGCAAATCCTGGCACTGTCAGTGATGAGCATGGTGGAAGGTTTCACCGGGACATTGTGGTCATGGAGAAACAGTGTCAGGGCAACTGGAATCCATCAATGCTGACTGATTATTATTGGACGTTTGAGTGAGAAGCCTCAGACACTAAGTACAAATGAAAATCATCAACAAAACATCTTTTAGCTTAGTCGAACTATTGCAAAGCATCAGCACCGTTATGAAATTAAACACATTATATTCAATAAAAGTTAATTTCTCGTTTCTCCAAATTCCTATGTAATACGAGTAGTCTGAAATTATATTTGGGTTCAGCTTCAAGCGGTCTATCATAAACAAAAGATATTTCTGAGGAAGCAACATTTTGGAAAAAAAATTGTCTGTGTTATCATTACGATCTGCTGAGTGTAGCATTTTTTGTTTTAATTCGGGGTATAATCTTGCTTCTCATTTATAGCAAGAGTAAAATGAGGAATATAGCCCTTAGGGACTGCAGGAAAAACACATTTTTCCTTACGGTAATTAATTTTGTCTGTGCAGTTAACAGACCAGAATCACACCAGTGATCAACCGAGTCACACCTGCCTTCTGTGTCTGCTGGGTGCAAAATGAAACTTTTTTTCTACCTGGGCATAAATCACCCCTTCTTCCTCATGTGCAGAGCACTGGAGCCAGAACTTGTTGGGTGTAAAATAAAGAAAGGCAGTGGACTGGTTGAACTGGTTCGGCTCATTATGGAAGCAGAGCAGAAGCACCTTGTCCAGCAACTGTGGCATGTCAGACATCCTTGCAGGACACCTGCTAGCTCAAGATTTGTGAAACCGCAATGCATTACTGAAGAGAGGGGGAAGGGTAAAGCCGTGATCCCATGTGTCTGGTAGGATTCCCAACCCTTCTGGGTAACAATGGGGACTGCTATAAGCAAGTTATATAGTACAATCATATCAGCACTATCAGTTAGAAGTTTTCTTCTGTTTCTTAGTTGTAATGTGTGTAGGAATTGGGGTGTGCTACTGACTGATGAATCAGAATTTATACTTGGTCCCCACTTTATTAGGTACACCTAATTGTTAATGGGAATATCTAATCAGCCAATCATGTGGCAGTAGCTATACATAAAAGCATGCAGACATGGTCAAGAGGCCCAGTCGTTGTTCAGTCCAAACATCAGAACGGGGGATGAGATGTGATCTAAGTGACTTTGACCGTGGAGTCATTGTTGGTGCCAGATGGGGTGGTTTGAGTATCTCAGAAATCTCCTGGGATTTTCATGCACGACTGTCTCTAGAGCAGGGACCCCTACCATTAACTGGGGACCCCTGGTGGAGAATTTACAGAGTGGTGTGAAAAACAAAACAAAATCAGTGAGCAGCTGTTCTGTGGGCAAAAACGCCTTGTTAATGAGAGAAGTCAGAGGAGAATGACCAGGCTGGTTCAAGCTTGACAGGAAGAAAACAGTATATCAAATAACCAGACATTACAACATTGATGTGCAGAAGAGCATCTCGGAACGCTCAACATATCAAACCTTGAAGCGGATGGGCTACGGCAGCGGAAGACCACAAACATACACTCATTAACCACTTTAATAGCTGTCTGATAAAGTGGCCACTGTATGTATATATCAACAGGGATCTGTCCAACTGTTGAGGATTAGTGAGACAAATGCTGGAAGAACTCAGCCAGTCAAACAGCATCTGTAGAAAGATAAGCTAGTCAATGTTTTGGGCCAGTGACCTCTGCTCAGAACCATGTGATTTAATAAAATTTAGGTTTAAATAAAATTTCAAGCCATTGTGCCCAAGAGGAAACCGGATTGTCACGAGTCATCCTAATGCAGGTGCCATGGTCCGGCGTATTTTGCACACTTGGTGATGTCATCAATGTGTTTGGCAGAAATTGGTCACTGAGTGGGACAAATTCTATCAAGCACTTTGACTCTGTACGACACTGGGAATACAGTGTACTGACGCGGACTTTTACAATGCACATGTAGTCTCAAGTGCGTCAATCAAAATTTAGACCAATTCTGTGCCAGTTAGTTGAAGTGAGTAAAGCTTACACCCCACCGTATAGAACTCACCATCTTGAATTTGATTTATGAGATGTGTTGAGTTACACAGCCCAGCAGATTCTAGTTCTGCCATGAGCACAGGCTGGAAGACTGGAGTAGGGAGATCAGTAATGGTTGTCTCCCAGTCCCCAGCCCCCAGCCCCCAGCCCAATTTCATAGTGCACAAAGTCAGTGGATGAAAGCAGCGGCTGACACCACGAGGAATGGCGATGAATGGGGCAGGTACTCTTAGGCTGAACTGCAGAAAGGAAGAATACTTCTTCCCCACGATATGGACATACCCACATGCCACAGTGGCACAGCCAGTAGAGTTAGTGTCCCATAGCTCCACTGACCTGGGTTCAATTCTGATCCCAGAGGCTGTGGTCAGGATTGAACCCACAGTGCTGTCTGTCTGCAAAGGACCAGGCCGTGCAGCCATCGTGGGGCAGTCAGTGAAATTAAAACCATTAACATTACACCTGATTTCCAGCTGATTTACTCCGTGTTTCACAACCAGTGTTGAAGGTCGTGACATTTGATCCAATCTCTGCCAGTGTGCAGAATACACCCAGCAATGGCACCTGGATTAGGGTGATTCACGGCAGTCCGGTTTCCCTTCGGGCGTGATAGCTTGAATTTTTATTTAAACCTAAGTTTTATTAATCACATACGTCTTATGGGATAGGCTGCCCAAATTGAGCTTCCCACTAATTAAGCCTTTTTAAAAAATTTAGAGCAGATTAATTCTCAGAAATTGAGGTTTTATCTGTGATGAAAAGTGGCAGTGACAGACTGATGATAAAAACAGTGGGACTACAATGCAAAGTAATATATTAAATAGTGGGGAGCAAGAATTAATAACCACCAATATTGGCAGCAATACCTCACATTCATTTTGTTTAGAGACAATCCATTCAGAAATTCAGTAACGTTGGAGTGAAGACTTCAGTTGTATTGAGTCTATTAATATTAATATTAAATACATTGGTAAGAGATCACTGGAGACTAATGATACCTTGAATCTTTAATAGTAGTGACTTTAAGACTCTTGATTTTGTGATTACTTACAGAACTGTGCAAAAGTCTTAGACACACACACACACACACACACACACACACACACCCACCCCAGGGTGCCTAACACTTCTGCACAGTCCTGTATTGGTCTATGTGGAGCAAAGAGCAAGTTTGTAAGTCTGGCAGGAGCAAAGGATGTTGGGAATGGCGAGGGTTGAGCACCACAGGAGCGGTGTGGGACAGGTGGCAGAGAAGGTTTGTCAGGGACAGGGGGTGGTTGTAACGTGGCTGCAGACACATCCAGCCTTGAGACACCAGGCAAGGTCATTTGATTCTAAACATTTGGTTTATTGATCATTACAGAAATCACGACCCCCATCCCACTGTCAGTCCACACAGAGACCTGTGTCAGAATCAGGTTTATCATCACTCACATAAGTAATGAGATTTATGTTTTTTTGTGTGGCAGCAGTACAGTGCAATGCATAAAGTTACTACAGTACTGTGCAGAACTGTTAGGCACCCTAGCTGTATATATGCACCTAAGACTTTTGCACAGTACTGTATATTAGGCATCAATACATTAAACTGTAATGTTAGTAATCAAGATAGGATTTCAACAGCATTAGATACCAATGACATTAAGACCAATTCTATTCATCACTAATCATTTTAAGTCGACTAATTTATTGGGTTGTAGACATCATCAGCAAGGAATCTCTCAATGTTGTCCTCTCCTCTCCTATCAGATTCCACCTCCATCATCCCTCTGCCGCTTCTACCTATCATCTGCCAACTCCTGACGTCATTCATATACTCCCTCCCTCCCTCCGTCCCTCCATCACCCGCCTGTCACCCTCCTCATATGGACCATCCTCCAGCTTTTACTGCACCCCTTCCCTCCACCTTTACATTCTGGTTATCTCCCCTCTTTCCAGTCCTGATGAAGGGTCTCTGGCCGAACTGTTGACTGTCCATTTCCCTCCACAGATGCTGCCTGACTTGCTGAGTTTCTGCAGCATTTTGGGTGTTGCTCCAGATTCCATTGTCTGCAGTCTCTTGTGAACTGTAGACCAAACGACTTGCTGCTCACTGCCCTGAACTGGATACAATGTTGGATTGCAGCTTTCCACAATTCCAAAGCAGATCTGTGAAACTATATTGTCTGGTGCTTTCAAACTACAGGGGAGAAGAAACAAGAAACACCCACTTTAATTGAAGAAGACCTTTTGTTTCACTCTCATTGTGTATACCAGACCAAAGCTAAAGCTATTCATTCACACTTCAACGATAAATACACATATTATTAATGACAAAAGTGCATCAAGATTAAAATTGCACAAATCCATGTATATTTTTGCACAATGTTTAAATTTTATTTTTTTTAAATTGGATTATTTGCTTAATAAATGACTCTGCTTGCTTTTAAACTCTATATTCCCTGTAGTTGCTAGATTGGTAAACTCAAGGTGCTTATTGCTTTGCTTTTCTCTTTGCCTTTGTTACACTTTCCTGGACTCTTACAGTGAATGACTGTGGCTGTGTCACAGGTGGTTAAGACACCTCTGTTAGCTCCTGGTTTTTCTTGATCCAAACTTACATCCATTTCTATTTTGTCCCACCAGGTGCGTAGTTGTGCTTTTTAATCCAAAGAAGACCAAGCAGCACCATATACTGAATGGGTCAAGGTAAGACATTAGTGGAAGGAATGTAACTGCCCCGCTCCCAATGTCACCCGTTCACCATGGGACAAGGAGACAGCACAGTGTGCAGCTAGACCACAAGACCACATGACATAAGCACAGAATTAGGCCATTCAGTCCATCGAGTCTGTTCCGCCATTCCATTGTGTTCATCTGTTGTCTCTCTCAACCCCATTCCCCTGTCCTCTCCCCGTATCCTTTGACACTCTGACTAATTAAGAGCATATTGACCTGCTTGAAATATACCCAATGACTTGCCTTCCACAGGCACCTGTGGCAATAAATTCCAGATTCACCATGCTATGCCTAAAGAAATTCCACCTCATCTCTGTTCTAAATGGATGTTCCTCCATGCTGAGGTTGTGTCCTAGGTCCTTGACTCCCCCACTATAGGAAACATTCTCTCCATATCCACTCTATCTAGGCCTTTCAATATTTAAAAACGTAAACACGAGGAAATCTGCAGATGCTGCAATTTCAAGCAACACACATAAAAGTTGCTGGTGAACTCAGCAGGCCAGGCAGCATCTCTAGGAAGAGGTACAGTTGACGTTTCGGGCCGAGACCCTTCGTCAGGACTAACTGAAGGAAGAGCTAGTAAGGGATTTGAAAGTGGGGGAGGGAGAGGGGGAGATCCGAAATGATAGGAGGGGGAGGGATAGAGCCAAGAGCAGGACGGGTGATTGGCAAAAGGGATATGAGAGGATCATGGGACAGGAGGTCCGGGGAGAAAGAAAAGGGGGAGGGGGGGGAAAAGCCCAGAGGATGGACAAGGGGTATAGTCAGAGGGACAGAGGGAGAAAAAGGAGAGAGAGAGAGAGAGAGAAAGAATGTGTGTATATAAATAACAGATGGGGTTCGAGGGGGAGTTGGGGCATTAGCGGAAGTTAGAGAAGTCCATGTTCATGCCATCAGGTTGGAGGCTACCCAGACGGAATATAAGCTGTTGTTCCTCCAACCTGAGTGTGGCTTCATCTTTACAGTAGAGAAGGCCGTGGATTGATATGTCAGAATGGGAATGGGATGTGGAATTAAAATGTGTGGCCACTGGGAGATCCTGCTTTCTCTGGCGGACAGAGCGTAGGTGATCAGCAAAATGATCTCCCAGTCTGCCTCGGGTCTCGCCAATATATAGAAGGCCACATCGGGAGCACCGGACGCAGTATATCACCCCAGCCGACTCACAGGTGAAGTGTTGCCTCACCTGGAAGGACTGTCTGGGGCCCTGAATGGTGGTAAGGGAGGAAGTGTAAGGGCATGTGTAGCACTTGTTCCACTTACAAGGATAAGTGCCAGGAGGGAGATCAGTGGGGAGGGATGGGGGGTACGAATAGACAAGGGAGTCGCGTAGGGAGCGATCCTTGTGGAAAGCGGGGGGGGGGTGGCGGGGGAGGGGAGGGAAATATGTGCTTAGTGGTGGGATCCCATTGGAGGTGGCGGAAGTTACGGAGAATAATATGTTGGACCTGGAGGCTGGTGGGATGGTAGGTGAGGACAAGGGGAACCCTATTCCTAGTGGGGTGGCGGGAGGATGGAGTGAGAGCAGAGGTGCGTGAAATGGGGGAGATGCGTTTGAGAGCAGAGTTGATGGTGGAGGAAGGGAAGCCCCTTTCTTTAAAAAAAGGAGGACATCTCCCTCGTCCTGGAATGAAAAGCCTCATCCTGAGAGCAGATGCGGGAGACGGAGGAATTGTGAGAAGGGGATGGCATTTTTGCAAGAGACAGGGTGAGAAGAGGAATAGTCCGGATAGCTGTGAGAGTCAGTAGGCTTATAGTAGACATCAGTAGATAAGCTGTCTCCAGAGATAGAGACAGAAAGATCTAGAAAGGGGAGGGAGGTGTCGGAAATGGACCAGGTAAACTTGAGGGCAGGGTGAAAGTTGGAGGCAAAGTTAATAAAGTTAACGAGCTCAGCATGCGTGCAGGAAGCAGCGCCAATGCAGTCGTCGATGTAGCGAAGGAAAAGTGGGGGACAGATACCAGAATAGGTTTGGAACTTAGATTGTTCCATAAAGCCAACAAAAAGGCAGGCATAGCTAGGACCCATACGGGTGCCCATAGCTACACCTTTAGTTTGGAGGAAGTAGGAGGAGCCAAAGGAGAAATTATTAAGAGTAAGGAGTGACATGGCTGGATTCCCTTTGGTTATTTGGGACACTGTGGGGCAGGAGACTGTTGCTGAACAGTTTCTAACGAGCATCAGTTGTGTGCACTTGAGTGGGCATTAGACACTACATTGTGCTTAGAGCAAACATTTTTTAAATAGTTTCAGTTGTGTGTGTGCATTTGAAAAACAGCTATTTGTGTCACTATTGGTGAGAAATAAGCAGTAAGACAATTCAGAACTGTCTTGTTCACTGAGGTTTCAAGCTTTCAGACTTGGAAATACCAGAAATGGCCAAGAGTGAAAATGAAATGATTTCTGTACTTCAACAAGTTAGGAACTATGAAGAATTTGAAGGTATTGACAATCATCTGGAATGTTACAATGTAAATGAAGATTTGGAGGATGCACTTATCAAAAATATCGTAGTCAATTATCTATACTAGATGTTTACGCTGATTTCGTTCATTTACAGTCAATCTAAAGAGCACACAACATACACTGAATGAATTCGTCAAACGATAACTATTAGGAACTAATACAGTTTTTTATAATGCTGTAGTAGTATTGATAGTATCTAATCTTTTCTATATTTCATTTAAATACTTAATTTGTTACTCAATTAAATGGTAGTTTGTCTTTTTTTTATGCTTTTTTAACTATTTCCACAAAACTTCAGCTAATTGGGGGAGCTGTTTAATTGGGACAAAATGTACTGGTCCCAATTATCCCAATTAACTAGAATCCACTGTATCCTAGTCCTCTTGAAATAGATGCTAACATTGCATTTGCCCTCCTTACCACTGATTCAACCTGCAAGTTAACCTTTATGGAATCCTGCAAGAGATCTCCCACATCTCTTGCACATCAAATTTTTGAATTTTCTCCTTTCTTTAGAAAATATTCTGTGTCTTTATTCCTTCTACGAAAGTGCATGACCATGTGCTTCTCTACACTATATTCGATCTGCCATTTCCTTGCCCATTCTCCCAAGGCAGAGCTGCGACTTTGGTTTCACGTTCTCCCAAATTGCCATGCTGGTGTGCTCCAGGTGTGCCAGTTTACTCCCAGGCCACAGAGACACACAGGTCGATTAATCTGCTGCTATAAATTGCCCCAAGTGCAGGTAAGTGGCCTTAAGGCATTAAGACATAGGAGCAGAAATGGGCCATTTGGCCCATCAAATATTTGCCATTCTGTCATGGCTGATTTATTTTCCCTCTCAACTCCAATCCTCCTTCTCCCCATAACTTTTAACACCCTTACTAATCAAGAAACTGTCGACCTCTGTTTTAAATATACCCAGTGATTTGGCCTCCACAGTCATCTGGCAATGAATTCCACAGATTTATCACCCTCTGGCTAAATAAATTACTCCTTATTTCTATTCTAAAGGGATTTGCTTGTATTCTGAGGCTGTACCTGCTGATCCTCAACTCTCCCGATAATAGATATATCCTCTCCATGTCCACTCTATTCAGACCCTTCAATATTTGCTAAGTTTCAATGAGATGCCCGCTTTTCCGCTAAACTCCAGTGAATACAGGCCCGGAGCCATTAAACGCTCCTCATATGTTATCACGTCCATTCCCAGGATCATTCTCATAAACCTCTTCTTGACCCTCCCCAATGCCAGCACATCCTTTCTTAGATAAGGGACTCAAAGTTGCTCACAATACTCCAAATATAGTCTGACCAATGCCTTATACAGCCTTTATATTTTATTCTTGCTTTTATATTTCCAGTTCTCTTGAAATGAATGGTAACTTTGAATTTGCCTTCCTAAACACCAACAAAAACCGCAATTTGACCTTTGGGATATCCTGCACTAGGACTCCCAAGTCCCTTTGCACCTCCAATTTCTAAGTTTGTTCCCTGTTTCTGAAATAGTTGATGCGTTTATTCCTTATAGATATTTGCCTAACATTTTTGCACAGTACTGTTGTCCCTTCAGTCAATAATGTCTGTGTTAACCATGATACCAAGTTAAACCAATTCTATCTGCCTGCTTATCGCTCCGTTCCCTACAGTTAAAAGATAATCTGAGAATGTCTTAAGACCATGATGAACCAATTAACCAATAAAAGACACTTGGTCCATTCGAGGGACGTGGACCAAATGCGGACAAGTGGAACTAGCGTTGGTGGAACATTGGCTAGCATGGACCAGTTGGGCCAAAGGGCCTGTTTTCATGCTGTATGACTCTATGATAGTTTTCTACCATACACTTCCCTACACTGTATTTATCTGCCACTTCTTTACCACTCTCCTAATCTTACTGCAGACTCCCTGCTTCCTCACATTACTTGCCCCTTCACCTGCCTTGTATCATCAGCAAACATGGCCACAAAGCCATCAATTCTATCATCATTAGTATGTAACATGAAAGGTAATAGACCCAACATCAACCCCTGCAGAATACCACAAGACCTTTCTTATGGTTTCCACATCCTTCCTGTAGTGAGGCGACCAGAACTGAACACAGTACTCCAACTGGGGTCTGACCAGGGTCCTATACAGCTGCAACATTACCTCTCAGCTCCTAAGCTCGATCCCACGGTTGATGAAGGCCAATGCACCGTATGCCTTCTTAACCACAGAGTCAATCTGTGTAGCAGCTTTGAGTGTCCTATGGACTTGTGCTCCAAGATCCCTCTGATCCTCCACACTGCCAAGAGTCTTACCATTAATACTATATTCTGCCATCATATCTGACCTACCAAAATGAATCACCTCACACTTATCTGGTTTGAACTCCATCTGCCACTTCTCAGCCCAGTTTTGCATCCTATCAATGTCCCACTGTAACCTCTGACAACCCTCCACACTATCCACAACACCCCCATCTTTTGTGTCATCAGCAAATTTACTAACCCATCCCTCCACTTCCTCGTCCAGGTCATTTATAAAAATCACAAAGAGAAGGGGTCCCAGAACAGATCCCTGAGGCACAGCACTGGTCACCAACCTCAATGCAGAATATGACCCGTCTACAACCACTCTTTGCCTTCTGTGGGCAAGCCAGTTCTGGATCCACAAAGCAATGTCCCCTTGGATCTCATGCCTCCTTACTTTCTCAATAAGACTCTCATTGGGTAGCTTATCAAATGCCTTGCTGAAATCCATGTACACTACATCTACTGCTCTACCTTCATCAATGTGTTTAGTGACAACCTCAAAAAATTCAATCAGGCTCGTAAGGCCTTTGACAAAGCCATGCTGACTATTCCTAATCATGTTGTACTTCTTCAAATGTTCATAAATCCTGCCTCTCAGGATCTTTTCCAACAACTAACCAACCACTGAAGTAAGACTCACTGGTCTATAATTTGCTGGGCTATCATCTCTGTATCTCAGGAACTCTACTTCTGCTTACAGTCCAATATATGGTAACATTTGAAAGTCCATGTAACCAACAATACATTATTAGGTTGTCAAAAACTCAATTGTCAAATACACCTAGCATTAAAGAACTCAATGCCAACTTTCATTTATTAGCCTTTGTTGTCCGAAGTCTCCATTATCCGAGATCAAACAAACAACAGACGGAGAATGGAGTCCTCCAAGACCTTAAGAGACTGGGAAATAAAAGAAAAATGACTTGAAACAGGAATGGGGTTGAGAGGGCTATTAAATAATAACAAGTCAGACATTATTGAATGGCGGAGAAGACTTGATGGGCCAGATGGCCTAATTTTGCACCTATATCTTATGGTCTTACGGTTCTGCACTTATATATAAAATCCAGACTGTTTACGGAAACGTTTACCTTTGAGTTCAGAAATAAGAACATGGCACAGATGTATGCGTGGCTAGAGATCAATGTGCAGGGGAAGGATTTTTGATTCTTCAGCCAATTTAGTGGAAGATAGGACCTGTATAAGTCTGATGTTTCCAGGGACAGGATCAATGTCCTCAGAGACAGATTAACTAGTGCTGTTTGTTGGGGAGGGTTTATTCCAGTTGCAAAAGGGATGAAATTCTCTGCAAATATTATGCTGAGAGGAAAGGTCTAGAAATTTAAGGTCAGAAATTTAGTATGAGATTTCCTGGATTGGTCTAATGGTTTAAAGGTGAATTGTTTCAGTTGTAAAGTTACAATGTACAGGCTAATGTTATCATTAGAGCAAGTAACATTAAGATGAGATTTAATAGAGGTGTACAAAAGTAAGGTCAATTTATATGGAGTAAGCAAATATATTTCCTTTAACGTACGTGTAAAGAATGGAACACTGATCTGAAATTTGAGCAATATATAAGAAATAGATGTGTGGAAAAAAGTAATTAGAGTAGTTAGAACTTTGAATTCATGTGCTTATAAGGATGGTATAGAAATGAAACAATGTCTTCAAAACAGATTGGATAAGCAGGGAGAATAATGTGCAGGCATTGTAATTGATTGCATTACTCAACTAGAATTTGACATGATGGGCTAAATGGTGGACTCCTGTCCTCTTATGCTGTTCTCTACTGAAAAGAGTGGACTCTCTCTCTGCTCTTGTGCCAGATTTTATATTCTTTTGTTTGAAATATATTACTAAATCTGCAAAGCAGATTCTGTACATGGCTGAAGTCAATTAGCCTTGGCTACCATGCAGTCCAAAAATTTCCTATAGTGTAGATTAGGTTAGGAATGGAGGTCATCTAGGTGTTATATTTAGACCAAGAGATCACAAGATGTAGGAGCATAATTCAGGCATTTGGCTCCGCCATTTCATCTCGGCTGATCCGTTTTTCCTCTCAGTCCCAATCTCCTCCCTTCTCCCTGTATCCCTTCATGACCTGACCAATCAAGAATCTATCAACCTCTGCCTTAAATATACATAAAGGATTGGCCTCCACAGCTGCCTGTGGCAAAGAATTCCAGATTCACCACTCTCAGACTAAAGAAATTCTAAATTCATCTCCATTCTAAAAGGATGACTATCTATTCTGAGGCTGTGTCATCTGGTCCTAGACTCTCCTACCATAGGTAACATCCTCTTCACATCCACTCTATCAAGGCCTTTCACCATTCGATAGGTTTCAATTAGGTCACCTCTCATTCTTCTGAATTCTAGTGAATACAGGCCCAGAGCCATCAGATGCTCTTCATGTGACAAGTTGTTCAATCCTGGAATAATTTTTGTGACCCTCCTTTGAACCTTTTCCAGTGTCAGCACATCCTTTCTAAGAAAGGGGCCCAAAACTGCTCACAATACTCCAAGTGAGGCCTCACCAGTGCTTTATAAAGTCTCAACATTACACCCTTGCTTTTAAATCCTATTCGTCTTGAAATGGATGCGTAAATATCGTATTTGCCTTCCTCACCATAGACTCAATCTGCAAATTAACCTTTAGGGAATCCTACACAAAGACTCCTTCGCACCTCAGATTTTTGAATTTTCTCTCCATTTAGAAAATAGTTTACCCTTTTATTTCTTCTACCTAAATGCAGGACCATACACTTCCTGACACTGTATTCTATCTGCCACTTCTTTGCCCATTCGCCTAATCTGTCCTTCTGTAGCCTCTCCCCTTCCTCAAAACTACTTGCCCCTCTACCAATCTTCATATCGTCCACAAATTTTGCAACAAAGCCATCAATTCCATTATCCAGATCATTGACATATAATATAAAAAGCAGTTGCAACACTGACCCGAGGTTTACCCTTAGTCACCAGCAGCCAGCTAGAAAAGGCTCCCTTTATTTCCACTCTTTGCTTCCTGCCAATCAGCCACTGCTTAATCCATGCTAGCACCTTTCCTGTAATACCATGGGCTCATAGCTTGTTAAGCAGCCTCGTGTGTGTCACCTTCTGAAAATCCAAGCACACAACATTCACCAACTCTCCTTTGTCTGTCCTGCTTGTTATTTCTTCAAACAATTCCAACAGATTTGCCAGGCAAGATTTTCCCTTGAGAAAACCTTGCTGACCACAGCCTATCTTACCAAGTACCTCCAAGTACCCCGAAACTATATCCTTAACAAAGGACTCCAATATCTTCCCAACCACTGAGGTCAGACTAACTGGCCTATAATTTCCTTTCTTCTGCCTCTCTCTCTTCTTGACAAGTGGAGTGACATTTGTCTGGTCTTCCGGAACCATGTCAGAATCTAGTGATTCTTGAAAGAACGTTATTAATTTGAATTCACACAGTATACAAAATAAGGTAGATGATCTTGTATCACAGTTAGAGTTTGGCAGGTATAAAGTTGTGGGCATCACTGAGCCATGGCTGAAAAAAGATCGTAGCTGGGAGCTTAACATGTAGGGATATACCTTGTATCAAAAGAACAGGTAGATAGGCAGAAGGGGTGGAGTGGCTCTGTTAGTGAAAGATGAAATCAAATCCTTAGAATGAGGTGACAGAGGATCAGAAGATATAGAGTTATAGGATTTTGTGAAGATAACATGCATGAGTCAAGTGCTTAGCAAAAGCTGCAGTAGCCCTTTACTTTCATTACGAACAAAACCAAAATCAGTCGCCTTACACTAACGTCTTTACATCAGACACCATCTCCTAAAGCGAACACAGCTCAATGACACTGTTTGTGAATTATGTAGAACAGTTTTGATTATGAACAATATGTGTCCTCTGTCACCCATTACCCTTCCCTATACAGCCCCCCGCCGAGTATTCACCAAAACCAGCACTGGGCGTCTGTCTGGGGCTCGTACGAGCCACCCAGCTCAGGTCCTACATGCCTTGGTTGGAGTAATAGCAGATTAGGGACATGCTGATACACACATGGTCACCTTGTGATGCAGGTGTATGGTGGTGGGACCATCCAGATCTTGGTGGGCCAGTTTAATGAGATCTATAGAAATACATTCAGGTTTACCCTTTCTATCTGCAATAAAAGTCTTTTTGCCCCATTCCAAAACATGGAATGGGAAATTGTAAGGGGGCTTAAGGGAGTGTGCACATGCATCATGGTGGACAAAAATGATCGACATAGAATGTAGGTCAACTGGAACCCAGGAGTGCTGAACGCCATGATGGGAGGTAGGAATGGGAGGAAGGGAATTGCGTTTACTGAGGAGGGTGAAATGTTGCTGAAACACCAATCAGGCGGTCATGGCGTCAAGAATGAAGTCAGCCGGCTCCCTTAGCAGCTGCCCATACACCAACTCAGTTGCAGATAGCTGCAGGTCCTCTTTTGGAGCTGGTCTGAGCCCAAACAGGACTCACAGGAGAGGATCGTGCCAACACAGATCCATCAAGGAAGTCCTCAGAGCAGCCTTTAAGGAACGGTGAAACTGCTTGCACAAGCCATTGGACTGCAGGTGATATGCCATGGTGCAATGTAGCCCAACGCTGAGGTTCTGTCATAAGCGGTGGCTGGGAATGGACCCAAGTGCAAGACACAGACACTGAAGTACTAGGGACAGGAATAGGATACAGGGTGAGGACAAGGACATGGACAGGAAAACCGGGAACCAGGAACAGAACTGGACAAGCGAGCTAGGAGCCCGGGCTTGGACTCCGAGCCAGAGACTGGACAAGGACCCAGTACCTGGGTCTTGTCTCTGGCTCGGACCTCTGAACTAGGCAAGGATGAGGCTTGGCTGGCAGGCAGAACGAGGCTGGAGTCTTCAGGCTTGAGGCTAGAGACTAGAGGTGAGGCTTGGCAGGAGGCAGAAAGTTGGAGTCTTCAGGCTTGAGGCTAGAGGCTAGAGACTAGAGGCGAGGCTTGGCAGGAGGCAGGAGGCTGGAGTCTTCAGGCTTGAGGCTAGAGGCTGGAGATTTGAGGCGAGGCTTGGCAGGAGGCAGGAGGCTGGAGTCTTCAGGCTTGAGGCTGGAGACGAGGCGAGGCTTGGCAGGAGGCAGGAGGCTGGAGTCTTCAGGCTTGAGGCTAGAGGCTGGAGACTTGAGGCGAGGCTTGGCAGGAGGCTAGAGGCTAGAGATGAGGTGAGGCTTGGCAGGAGGCTGGAGGCTGGAGTCTTCAGGCTTGAGGCTCGGCAGGCTCCTCTGGGGCAGGGCGCGGATCACCACCCGACGGAGGCATGGGACAGGAAGGGACAGAACCAACCGTTGGTTGCGGCAAGACGGCCTGGCTTACCTGACGGAGGCAAGGGACAGGAAGGGAGCTAGGTACAGGGTGGCTCCAGGACAAGACTGAAGGCGAAATGAGGCGAGAGTTACCGGCAAGACAAGGCTTCAGGCAATGCAAGGCGAAACAAAAACTTCAGGCGAGGCAAGAGTTACCGGCAAGACAAGGCAGGGCTTCAGGCAAGGAAACAGAAGGCAGGAGAAGGGATACAAGGAGTAAGGACAAGAACCAATCCAGCAGCCGCGCCCTGCTCTCTGAAGGTATTTATGCAGCCAGCCCCAACAAGCATCAGCTGCCTCAATTAGAGCTCAACAGGAACAGAAACAGGGTAGACAGGAAAACCTGGAGCAAGGGTCGATGGACCGGACCGTGAACCGGAATGTGGACTTCACGGACCAGACCATGACAGGTTCTGGGCCATCACTAAAGAGTGAATGGGGTTAGCGGCTGGAAGAGTTATCAGATCGGGTGCCAAACCCAGCAACTCAGGTGTTAAGAGAGTCTGAGCCATGTCCGCAGCCGTCGTTGATGCTGGAGGGACAACCTCTGGCCACCTGGTGGTACGAACCACCATGGTAAGGAGATGCGTGAAACTGTGGGCGGTGGAGGGAGAGGACCAACCAGGTCCGCGTTGACATGATCAAACCGTTCGTTAGCGAACTCAAGAGGTACCAATGGTGCCTGACAGATGGTTAATTTTCAGCCACTGACACACAGTAGGCTGAGCTCCAACCTTGCACATCCTCCCTAGAGCCATGTCACACAAACTTTAAAGCAACCAGTTTCTGTGAAGCCTTCCCAAGAGAGGCCATGAGTGGAGTTAAAATCAGTATCCCTCCAGTTTGCAGGCACTGTGAGGCGAGGGCAGTTGGTTGAGACATTGCCCAGGAGGGAAATCCCTGCATCCCCACAATTGACGTCAGCCAACCGCTGGCCCGAGACTGCTGTCCTGTGAGCCTGGACCTCCGGATTGGTGGCTTGGTCAAGCTGCCATGCTGGCATGTGCATCGTATCGAAGGTGGCAAATGAGAGGCCATCAGCCACTGCATCATTTTTCCCTTCGATGTGGTGCATGTCAGTCGTGAATCCTGAAATATAGGCCAGGTGGCGTTGCTGCTGTTTAAACCAAGGATCTGATGCTTTGGCCATTGCGTGTACGAGAGGTTTGTGGTCAACGAATACTGTGAAATGCTGACCCTCCAGTAGAAAACAGAAGTGGCGTATTGTCAGGTAGAGACTAAACATGCTATACTTCCTCTCGCTGGGTGGGGATGAGGGTGTAGCTGTCAGGGGAAGAAGGCGAGAGGCACCACACACCTCCAACCAACTGTTCGAGCAGAGCACCCACAGCATAGTCTGAGGCGTCAGCAGAGGTGACCATGGACATATTGGGGAGAAGGTGTGCCAGTAAGGTCTCTTTCAAAAGACACACACAAAAAATGCCGGTGAATGCAGCAGGTCAGGCAGCATCTATAGGAAGAGGTAGATGCTGCCCGGCCTGCTGTGTTCACCAGCGTTTTTTGTGTGTGTTGCTTGAATTTCCAGCATCTGCAGATTTCCTCGTGTCTCTTTCAAAAGAGCTCATTTTGGTGCCGTCAAATGCTCTGGTCATGTCTGCTGACCACTCAAACATGCAATTGAGGCCACTGCCTTTCAGGGTACTATACAAGGGGAACACAGGTTCAGCAGCTCGCAGAATGAAATGGTGATAGAAATTCACCATTCTTAAAAGCTCTCACAGTGCTTTGGTCCCATAAGTCCAGATACTGCTGCCTTTGGCAGCCTCTGGGTCTATCACCCTCTGCCTTATAATCAATGGGCGAGCCTGGCAGCACACTCACCTGAGTGCCCCTGTCACACAGGAAGCGTCGCCCTGAAAGAGTGTCTGTCATAAATAGTAGATGACTCTGGCATCTGGAACCCACAATGTTCACAAACCTCTGGTGTCCCGATTCGCTGGTGCTGTCGTAGCTGTGTGGCTGTCGGCACTTCTTGGTGAAAACAGACATGGCACTGTCTGGCTCGGAGCCATGGGCGTGGGTCTGCTGGAGGTTCTGCTGACAGGGTTTATTGGGTCAGGGAAAGGAGGAGGAATGTTGCACCTCTGCCTGGCTGAGTGTAGACTATTGGCTGTTTTTGCAAGCTCTCTATAGTCCTTCATGGGTGTATTAGTAAGAGCCGTCGAACTTCCTCAGGCATTTTTTGCATAAAGACAAAATATTCTGCAGATGCTGGGGTCAAAGCAACGCTCACAACACGCTGGAGGAACTCAGCAGGTCGGGCAGCATCCATGGAAACGATCAGTCAACGTTTCCACAGATGCTGCCTGGCCTGCTGAGGTCCTCCAGCGTGTTGTGAGTTTTGCATAAAGAGTTATTTAAAAATATAACAAGGATAGTGATTGCCCAGGAGAGATAGCATGTGGTCATTAGTACTAAAAGCCTAGCGTCTCCCAGACCGGGCAAGGAGAGTAAATGTTTGACATGTACAGACTTAAACAGTCCAGAAGTCTTATTCACTATGAATGCCTGCAAGACAGTGAATCTCGGGGTGTATAGGGTGACATTTCTGTACTTTGATAATAAATTTACTTCAAACTTTTGAAGTTTGAACTTTGACATTGGGAAATGTACCCCAACAGCTCTAGTGTCCTGACCACAAGGGGCTGAAGAGGAGGCTGACAGAGGAAGATGTGAAATAAGAATGGTAGAGATGGAAAATAAAATTTAGCTTAAACTTTGACGGACAAGGCTGGGCTACCTCAAAAAGCTTTTTTATTCTGTGGAATGAAATGGAAAGAAAATGATGTGACTTCAGTCTTTATTTTCTCCAGGAAAACCATCACAGCGTTGGCCTTCTCTCCAGATGGGAAGTACCTGGTCACAGGGGAGGTGAGTCCTTGCGTCAAGAAGGTTTGTTTGCCCTTGTCTGATGTAATAATGACATTGCTGGGTGTCACTTTTGCAAAGAGGAAACTGTGCAGTTGCTATATTTAAGAGATGAATTGGAATGACGCGGTACAGAGAGTGAGATTGTGGCTACAGTCCTAGAAGGTTTCCCTTCTTCCATCATTGATGCTGCCCTCACCCTATTCTTCATTTCACGGACATCCACGCTCACCCCATCTTCCTGCCTCTTTAACAGGGATGGAGTTCATCTTGTCCTCACCTACCACCTTATGAACCTTCACATTCAGCACGTTCTCCACAACTTCTGCCATCTTCAATGGGATCTTACCACCAATCACATCATTACCTCCCACCCCCCATTCGCTGCTTTCCACAGGCATTACTCCCACTGTGATTCCCTTGTCCATTCACCCTTCCCCACTAATTTTGATCCTGGCACCTATCCCTGCAAGTGACAGAAATGCTACACCTGCACATTCACCTGCTCCCTCACCTCCGTTCAGGGCCCCAAACAGTCCTTCCAGGTGAGGCAACACTTCACCTGCGAATCTGTTCGGGTCGTCTGATGCTCCCGTTGCAGCCTCCTCTACATTGGTGAGACCGAATATAAATTGGGGGACCATGTTGTTGAGCACCCCCACTCCATCCACAAAAGAATTTTCCGGTGGACAACATTTTAATTCCTGTCCTCCTTCCTGTTCCAACATGTCAGTCCATGGCCTCCTTTTCTGCCACAATCAGACCACCTTCAGGGTGGAGGAGCAACACCTCATATTTCATCTGGGTAGCCTCCCACCTGATGGCAAGAACATCGATTTCTGCTTCCAGTGATTTTTTTTCTCTTTTATTTCTTCTTATTTTATTTCTTCTCCTCTCCCCCTTCCCTCTTCTTCCATTCCCCACTCTGGCCTCTTATCTCTTCTCCTCACCTGCCTATCACCTTTCCCAGTGCACCTTTTCCTTCTTCCTTTCTCACATAGTCACTCTTCTCTCCTGTCATATTCCTTCCTTTCCAGCCCTTCACCTTTCCCACCCACCTGGTTTCACCTACCAGCTTGTTTTCCTTCCTCTCCCCCCACCTTTGTTTTCTGGCATCTTCCCCCTTCCTTTCCAGTGCTGGTGAAGAGTCTCGGCTGTAACTATCGACTGTTTATTCATTGCCTTAGGTGCTGGCTAACTTGCTGAGTTCCTTTAACATTCTGTGTGTGTTCCAGCATATGCAGAATCTCTTGTGTTTATAATCCTGATGGTTTCTTGGCTGCTGTTATTCAGCCGAGGTGAGACAAGCACTCTCTGAGGTGGATGGAAAAGTGACATTGATGATATCAGAGATGAGTGCAGGGAGACAGAGGGGTGTAAAGTGAGGGTAGAGGCAAAAAGTACTAAGGAGAAAAGTAAAAGTGGCAGGCCAACAAATCTAGGGCAAGCATTAAAAAGGGCCACTTTTCAACATAATTGTATAAGGGCTAAGAGAGTTGTAAAAGAGCGCCTGAAGGCTTTGTGTGTCAATGCAAGGAGCATTTGTAATAAGGTGGATGAATTGAAAGTGCAGATTGTTATTTATGATTATGATATAGTTGGGATCACAGAGACATGGCTCCAGGGTGACCAGGGATGGGAGCTCAACGTTCAAGGATATTCAATATTCAGGAGGGATAGACATGAAGGAAGGGGAGGTGGGGTGGCGTTGCTGGTTAAAGAAGAGATTAACGCAGTAGAAAGGAAGGACATAAGCCGGGAAGATGTGGAATCGATATGGGTAGAGCTGCGTAACACTAAGGGGCAGAAGACGCTGGTGGGAGTTGTGTACAGGCCACCTAACAGTAGTAGTGAGGTCGGAGATGGTATTAAACAGGAAATTAGAAATGTGTGCAATAAAGGAACAGCAGTTATAATGGGTGACTTCAATCTACATGTAGATTGGGTGAACCAAATTGGTAAAGGTGCTGAGGAAGAGGATTTCTTGGAATGTATGCGGGATGGTTTTTTGAACCAACATGTCGAGGAACCAACTAGAGAGCAGGCTATTCTGGACTGGGTTTTGAGCAATGAGGAAGGGTTAATTAGCGATCTTGTCGTGAGAGGCCCCTTGGGTAAGAGTGACCATAATATGGTGGAATTCTTCATTAAGATGGAGAGTGACATAGTTAATTCAGAGACAAAGGTTCTGAACTTAAAGAGGGGTAACTTTGAAGGTATGAGACGTGAATTAGCTAAGATAGACTGGCAAATGACACTTAAAGGATTGACGGTGGATATGCAATGGCAAGCATTTAAAGGTTGCATGGATGAACTACAACAATTGTTCATCCCAGTTTGGCAAAAGAATAAATCAAGGAAGGTAGTGCACCCGTGGCTGACAAGAGAAATTAGGGATAGTATCAATTCCAAAGAAGAAGCATACAAATTAGCCAGAAAAAGTGGCTCACCTGAGGACTGGGAGAAATTCAGAGTCCAACAGAGGAGGACAAAGGGCTTAATTAGGAAGGGGAAAAAAGATTATGAGAGAAAACTGGCAGGGAACGTAAAAACGGACTGTAAAAGCTTTTATAGATATGTAAAAAGGAAAAGACTGGTAAAGACAAATGTAGGTCTCCTGCAGACAGAAACAGGTGAATTGATTATGGGGAGCAAGGACATGGCAGACCAATTGAATAATTACTTTGGTTCTGTCTTCACTAAGGAGGACATAAATAATCTTCCAGAAATAGTAGGGGACAGAGGGTCCAGTGAGATGGAGGAACTGAGCGAAATACATGTTAGTAGGGAAGTGGTGTTAGGTAAATTGAAGGGATTGAAGGCAGATAAATCCCCAGGGCCAGATGGTCTGCATCCTAGAGTCCTTAAGGAAGTAGCCCAAGAAATAGTGGATGCATTAGTGATAATTTTTCAAAACTCGTTAGATTCTGGACTAGTTCCTGAGGATTGGAGGGTGGCTAATGTAACTCCACTTTTTAAAAAAGGAGGGAGAGAGAAACCGGGGAATTATAGACCGGTTAGCCTAACGTCGGTGGTGGGGAAACTGCTGGAGTCAGTTATCAAGGATGTGATAACAGCACATTTGGAAAGCGGTGAAATGATCGGACAAAGTCAGCATGGATTTCTGAAAGGAAAATCATGTCTGACGAATCTCATAGAATTTTTTGAGGATGTAACTAGTAGAGTGGATAGGGGAGAACCAGTGGATGTGGTATATTTGGATTTTCAAAAGGCTTTTGACAAGGTCCCACACAGGAGATTAGTGTGCAAACTTAAAGCACACGGTATTGGGGGTAAGGTATTGGTGTGGGTGGAGAATTGGTTAGCAGACAGGAGGCAAAGAGTGGGAATAAACGGGACCTTTTCAGAATGGCAGGCGGTGACTAGTGGGGTACCGCAAGGCTCAGTGCTGGGACCCCAGTTGTTTACAATATATATTAATGACTTGGATGAGGGAATTAAATGCGGCATCTCCAAGTTTGCAGATGACACGAAGCTGGGTGGCAGTGTTAGCTGTGAGGAGGATGCTAAGAGGATGCAGGGTGACTTGGATAGGTTGGGTGAGTGGGCAAATTCATGGCAGATGCAATTTAATGTGGATAAATGTGAAGTTATCCACTTTGGTGGCAAAAATAGGAAAACAGATTATTATCTGAATGGTGGCCGATTAGGAAAAGGGGAGGTGCAACGAGACCTGGGTGTCATTATACACCAGTCATTGAAAGTGGGCATGCAGGTACAGCAGGCGGTGAAAAAGACGAATGGTATGCTGGCATTTATAGCGAGAGGATTCGAGTACAGGAGCAGGGAGGTACTACTGCAGTTGTACAAGGCCTTGGTGAGACCCCACCTGGAGTATTGTGTGCAGTTTCGGTGCCCTAATCTGAGGAAAGACATCCTTGCCATAGAGGGAGTACAAAGAAGGTTCACCAGATTGATTCCTGGGATGGCAGGACTTTCATATGAAGAAAGACTGGATGAACTGGGCTTGTACTCGTTGGAATTTAGAAGATTGAGGGGGGACCTGATTGAAACGTATAAAATCCTAAAGGGATTGGACAGGCTAGATGCAGGAAGATTGTTCCCGATATTGGGGAAGTCCAGAACTAGGGGCCACAGTTTGAGGATAGAGGGGAAGCCTTTTAGGACCGAGATTAGGAAAAACTTCTTCACACAGAGAGTGGTGAATCTGTGGAATTCTCTGCCACAGGAAACAGTTGAGGCCAGTTCATTGGCTATATTTAAGAGGGAGTTAGATATGGCCCTTGTGGCTACGGGGGTCAGGGGGTATGGAGGGAAGGCTGGGGCGGGGTTCTGAGTTGGATGATCAGCCATGATCATAATAAATGGCGGTGCAGGCTCGAAGGGCCGAATGGCCTACTCCTGCACCTATTTTCTATGTTTCTATGTAACAAGAAGGGATGAAGTTCTACTTGGTGCAGCTGCCAAGATTTATTTGCGAAGAAATCACTAAAGCAGGGTGCTAAAAGCAAAAAAACACAAACTGTCAATAGAGGAATTCTGAAATAAAGATGGAAAAGTCTTGTGGGTGCTCATTTGGTCAGGCAGCGTTTGTGGAGAGCGCTAGTCATTGTCATAGTGTTCTGTTCCAACTCACTACCTCACAGTGGTGTGGCATTTCCAACAGGACAACGGAAAACTCCCAAGGAAGTATCTTGTGGGCTGCAAAGTGCTTTTTTAGGAAACTCTGAGGTCGTGTAAGTTACCATGGAGATACCAGCCGTACTTTCCTAGATTTTAATCATTTTTATTTCCTGAGTCTGGTCTATTTCCCTCTTCCCCCTCACACTACAATTTTATTACCTCTTTGGACAATTTTGTCCTTGATGTCTGATTTTGGAGGGTTTGAAGATTGTTGCTGTCAGTGTTGGAACCAAATCCTCATGGTGTGGAATGCATGGAGGGGAAGAGTGTTTGAGTTCTGGCCTTTGCAGTTTTTTTTTATCAACATTGTTAAGTTGTACCTACATAATAACATTCAATTTGAGCCAGGTTTCCATTTATGCCCAAGGTCCCTGAAAGTGGTTACATAGGTGGTTTGAGTAGTAAAGAAGGCAGATGGCATCCTTGCCTTAATTAGTGGAGGAAATGAGCTCAAAAGTCAGGCAGTTAAGTTGCACCTTTACAAAACTCTAGATAGGCTGTATCTGGAGTATTGCGTTAGGTTCTGGTCGCCCCGCTATAGGAAGGATGTGGAGGCTTTAGAGAGGGTGCAGTAGAAGTTTATCAGATGCTTCCTGGTTTTGAGAGCATGTGCTCTAAGGAAAGGTTGGACAAACTTGGGGTGTTTTCTCTGGAGTGATGGATGGTGAAGAGAGATCTGATAGGGGTATGTAATATGATGAAAGAGTTATCATTACAGTAGACAGCCAGTCTCTTTTTTCTCAGGGCTGAAATGTCCAAGACCAGAGGACAACTCAAGGGTTCCCAACCCAGGGTCCACGGATCCCTTGCTTAATGGCATAAAAAAAGTTGGGAACCCCTAAATAAAGCAAGAGGGGATAAGAACAAAAGAGATATTCAGGGCAAGTTTTTTTTCCCCACAGAGAATTGTAGGTGCCTGAAATATGCTGTCTGGGCTGGTAAGGCAATTACAATAGAGGTGTTCAAGAGGCTCTTAAATAGACTTGTGAATGTGTGAGAGATGGAAGGATACGGGGGTTGTGTCAGCAGAGGTGATCGGTTTAGTTGAGCATTTGGTTACTAATGTAATTAGTTCAGTACAGCATTGTAGGCCAAAAAGCCTGTTCCTGTGCTGTACTGTTCTACGTTCCTAATGTATGGAGCTAACTATCCAAACACACGGAGAGGTAGGAATATCTAAGGAGGCTTGAAGACTGAGATTAATTCCAGGCTTCTAGCTAAAGTGTCACTCGCACAATGAACGTCACTCAGAAACTGCTATAGTCGTGTTTCTCTGAGCTGCCTTTCTTGAGAGCATGCCTCCCACTAAAGACACAAAATCTGAGAGCGGATATTTGTACGAGCAATCCACTGTGCATGTGTGTCAACAAATGTGCCTCTGTGCACAAGTGTGAGAGTGTGTGACCCAATTCACAGAGTGGTATAGCACAGCAAAGCTTAAGGAGGAGAAAAGGCCTGGAGGAGATGTCCAAAATGAAGGGGAGTATTGGAGACATGAGACAGTGGGGGGCTCCGGACTCCTTGCCAAAGAAATAGGTGTGGAGGTGGTGGAAGAAGAACTCAATATTGTTGTAATGTGAGCATTATTAAAAGTAAGTTAATACTAATTAGGATAATGGGGGGGTTCTACTTCTGTTCTTTTTACTTTCGGTGTGCTTTGTATATAGTGTGCCTGCCATACCGTCCTGGCTGTGGAAGCCTCTGTATATACATAATGGTTTTGAAGTTCGAGATAAAGTTGTTTCTTGGGCATGAAGTTGTCGAGTGTGCCTTTTTCCAAGGTAGAAGTTACCATAAATATCATGGTGGGCCTGGACCTCATTGATGTGTGGGCACAAGTGAGGCTTTGCTCAGGTCTGACTGCACAGCAGAGGAGGAGATTAGGGGAGATGACAAAGATCTGGCGGGGTTTTGAGCTGGGGCAAAGGATTGGGATCAGAAGAGGGAGATGAAGGTAGTGGGAGGGGGATTTGGGGAGGTGAGATGAAGAGAGTAGGGGACATGAGAGGAGGGGGTTCTCGGGAAGGAGGAGAGGAAGTAGTAAGTAGAGTGGGGGCTTGGGATGGGATACAAGGTCAGAAGGTGAGCAGCTGTGCTGAGAGTGAGGAGGGGGAAGGAAGAAGATGATGCAGTGGAGTTTTGGGAGCTGAGGGTGTAGCCGAGAGAGCGAAGTGGTATTGAAAGAGCTCCATTTGGAGCACAAGGTGCATTTATGGGCATTGCATCCAGGGAAGGTAACATTGGCTTTGAAGAGGAAGAAGTACAGGGTTAATTTGGAGCAAGTAGGATTAAGTTATGAGAGCCAAGTGTATTGGTGGTCTAATTAAGGTGACATCAGTAAGGTCAGCAAGAGAGAGTTGAGGTTTGCCGTGGATAAGGTGCCTGGAGGGCCTGGTTCAGTGCCATATTACTCGATGACTGTTCGGGGTAATATAACCAAGATGTGGAATGGATTTGGTACGAGGAGAAAAAGGGAAACCATTTCCCTTGAAAGGAGATTAAGTCACACATTCATAAGAAATAGGAATATATGAAGCTACACTTACATGTAAAATATCCAAAATTATACACAACATGAGTCAGCGAAGTTTTGAGGAATCCGAGAAGATTAATTTCATGTAAGCCTTCACTGAATCACCAAGGCTGGTGAAGCACTGTAGTGGTAATCAGGAATAAACTTTTACGCAATATCCACACAGAATACCGCTCAGATAGCATTCTCCTTTATGAATTAAACCAAAACCTACAGATGATAACCTACATGGTGCAAACAAAGGAAAGACAACATTACTCAATTTTATGTAAATGTGTTTCAACCTGACTGACATCATCAGGGCAAAGGTCGCTGTATAGCATAGGCAATAAACATATCTTCACTTGCACTGTCCACGTCCCAAAAACAAATGTGGGGTCTTCTCAAGGAAGAATATGCTGAGGGCCCTGTCGCTGATGCAGTATTCATTCCCAGACTGCAGAGAAGGTAAAGCCCTTTATAACCTTTAAAAAGGGGCGACGTCGTAGAATATTGTTCGCGTAGTGCTGTGACAGTGCCAGGAATCCTAGATTCACTTCTGCCGCTGCCCGTAAAGAGTTTATCCATTATCCCTGTGCAGTGTGGGTTTCCTGCAGTTTCCTGCCATATTCCAACGAACGACATACGGGTTAGTACATTAATTGGTCATATGAGTGTACTTGGGCAGTGTAGGCTCGTTGAGCTGGAAGGCCCTGTTACTATATGTTATCTCTAAATAAAATACATAAGTAAAATCACAGAAACTCTGCCACCGTTGTTTAATCAGACCAATGGAAGGGGCTTTTAAGCAACTGGAAGCCAGTGCCAGGCTCCTTGACTTGTTCCTATGTTGGCTGCAAGCCAGAGCTAATACAGTGAAACGTGGTTAATGGGTATAGATGCAGCTCTCAAGTTTTTTGTTCTATCCTGCTGAATCACCTCTTCACTCCGTGCTTTCCAGCATTCATTCACAATCTACTCCATTACTGCTGAGTGTGACAGATTACAGTGAATACAGCAGTTCTTAGGGTGAAAAGACTTGCTGTAGACCCTCCTAACAAGAAAAAAAACGTTGACCTTGCAGATAACGTAAGTCTGTCCTAAGCAAAATAGATTAAAGTATTTTCCTTCCTTTTCGTCCCATCTCCTTGATTGCACCTCCAAGTGTGTGTGGAGGTCTCTTCAGCATTTAGAAGAGTCTTATTGAGCCCAGAAGGCCTTTAACAAGTTGTCACACATGAGGCTGCTTAACACACTGCGAGCCAATGGTATTACAGGAAAGATTCTAACATGGATTAAGCAGTGGCTGATTGGCAGAAGGCAAGAGTAGAAATAAAGGGAGCCTTTTCTGGTTGGCTGCCAGTGAGTAGTGGTGTTTCACAGGGCTCAGTGTTGGGACCAATTCTTTTTAGGTTATATGTCAATGATTTGGATGATGGAATTGATGGCTTTGTTGTAAAGTTTGCAGACGATACAAAAATAGGTGGTGGGGCAGGTAGTTTTGAGAAAGTAGAAAAACTGCAGAAGGACTTCGACAGATGAAGGAATGGGCAGAGAAATGGTAGATGGAATACTGTGTCAGGAAGTGTATGGTCATGCACTTTGGTAGAAGAACTGAAAGGGTTAACTATTTTCTACATGGAGAGAAAATGCAAAAACCTGAGGCGCAAGGGGATTTGGGAGTACTTGTGCAGGATTCCCTAAAGATTTATTTGCAGGTTGAGTCCGCAGTGAGAAAGGCAAATGCGATGTTAGCACTCATTCCAAGAGGACTAGAATATAAAAGCAAGGATGTAATGTGAGACTTGATAAAGCACTTGTGAGGCCACACTTGGAGTATTGTGAGCAGTTTTGGTGCCCTTTTAGAACCATAGAACATGGTTCAAAGTTTGCAGAGCGATTTAGACCAGCTGGGAAAATGGGCTGAAAAATGGCAGATGGAGTTTAATATAGACAAGTGTGAGGTATTGCACTTTGGAAGGACAAACCAACGTAGAACATACAAGGTATATGGTAGGGCACTGAGGAGTGCAGTAGAACAGAGGGATCAGGGAATACAGATACAAAATTCCCTAAAAGTGGCGTCACAGGTAGATAGGGTCATAAAGAGAGCTTTTGGTACATTGGCCTTTATAAATTGAGTATAAGAGTTGGAATGTTATGGTGAGTGGCCGAATTTGGAGAATTATGTGCAGTTTTGGTCATCAAATTACAAGAGGGATATTAATAAGGTTGAAAGAGTGCAGAGAAGGTTTACAAGGATGTTGCCGGGACTTGAGAAACTGAGTTACAGAGAAAGGTTGAATAGGTTAGGACTTTATTCCCTGGAGCGTAGAAGAATGAGGGGAGATTTGATAGAGGTATATAAAATTATGATGGGTATAGATAGAGTGAATGCAAATAGGCTTTTTCCACTAAGGCTAGGGGAGAAAAAACCAGAGCACATGGGTTAAGGATGAGGGGGGAAAAGTTTAAAGGGAACATTGGGTGGGGGGGGGCTTCTTCACACAGGGAGTGGTGGGAGTGTGGAATGAGCTGGCAGATGAAGTGGTAAATGGGGGCTCACTTTTAACATTTAAGAAAAACTTGGACAGGTACATGGATGAGAGGTGTATGGAGGGATATGGTCCAGGTGCAGGTCAGTGGGACTAGGCAGAAAAATGGGTCAGCACAGCCAAGAAGGGCCAAAAGGCCTGTTTCTGTGTTGTAATGTTCTATGGTTCTAAGTCTTTATGTATATTTAAGGCAGAGGTTGTTAGATTCTTGATAGGTCAGGGCATGAAGGGATACGGGGAGAAGGTAGGAGATCGGTGCTGAGAGGAAAAATGGATCAGCCATGATGAAATAGTGGAGCTGACTTGATGGGCCAAATAGCCTAATTCTGCTCCTATGTCTTGTGGTTTATGGTCTAAATCACCAGCACTTCCTTCTCATCAGCAATCGTCCCAGTGGACCTTGGTTTTGCAGTCTCTGGCACCAGTTGCAAGAGATAAACATAGTCAGAGAGAGCCACCAGTGCTGGAAAGCAGGAAGCCTTATAACTGAACCAAAACGGATCAAGAGTGGGAAATCAAAAAAAGTTGCACCTTTCTTACGTGGCACTGTAGTCAATTTTAAGACTGCAGTCTCTACCCTAGCTCGGGAATGGATCGTTATGAAGCCTTAGTTAGGCTATGGGGACACTTGGCTGACTGCCCAACCACACATCTATCAGTGTTGGTCTAGGCTAGCGGTGTTTTGAAGTGAGAAGGAAGTTTCCACTAAGCTACATAAAGTTGTGTAGTATTTTGAAGCAGCTTCATTCTGCAAGGAGGTTCATAGTTGACAGAAACCTGAACTGGCCATTATCTTCCTGAAGGTGTTCAGACCATGCTAGCTCCCAGCGGAGCAACCCCATCAGATCCTTTTCTTACCCCCCTCATTTCCCTAAATCACTGCAACTTATTCTCTCACCTGCTTTCCTTTGACTCCTCTTGGCCACCTCACAATGCATCGAGGCGAAGAATTAACCTTGCAGTGTGTCTTTGGGATGTAAGAGCAAAGCCAAAACACTCAGGGGAAACTGACGCGGTCACAAGGAGAACGTGAAAACTCCACACAGACAGCACTGGAGGTCAAGACTGAACCCAGGTCACGAGGTTGTGAGGTAACAGTGTTAATTGCTGTGCCCACCATCGGCAGATAGGGTATAGATCTAAGTCAATTAGTGGAAGAATCTATAATGAGTTCCTCTGGCTTGTGCAGGAGGCTGGACAACATTGGGCTCGGAGGATTTTAGAGCACCGGAATTGATGAGTTGGTTTAATGACAGTCGTTAATTGTTTTGAGTACCGTGTGTTTTTTTCTCGAGCGACTTGCTCTTGGTAATCTGGTCTCCTGGTGCCTTCTGCTTAAACTTGTTAAGTTTAATTTGATAAGCTCAGGGATTCCGTGTTACTCGTATTTTTAAGTGAATGCCCGATTATCGCTAATCGCGGGGTCCTAGCTTTGAGAATGTTGCTTCTCGTGGTGTAGCTCAGCTGAGTCACTGATGTTCTGTTGGAATTTTTATGAATAAACTCTGAACACCATTAGAGTCAGTCTTTCCTTCACAGTCGGGTTCCGACATTGCCAGCACGCATTGCAACACATGTACAAGACTGCGGAACAAAGACTGGGCATTGGGATTAGAGTTTGCTTTTCTCTGGCATGGACACAAAGGACTATTGTGTCCTAAGTCTCCATATTTTCTATCATTTGATCTGGTCCAAGTTAAAACATCAATAGTTCATCCAGGAAAGGCTAATTGTCTCATGCAGCATGGCCACGTGGACTGAAAGCTAGTTTTTAAACATCGATCAAGAAACCCAACCACTTATACTCAACAATTACAAGTAACACTCAGACACACACTGGTCAGGGTGACCTGCTTAGATTTTAGAGCATAGAACAATACAGCACACGAACAGGCCCTTCAACCCACAATGTTGTGCTGAACCAGCCAAAAAACAAATCAAAAGCACACAAACACTAATCCCTCCGACCTACCCCATGTCCTCCAGCTTCCTTACGTCCATGTGCCTACCTAAACGTCACTTCAATGCATTTGCCTCTGCCACCATACCAGACAGTGTATTCCAGGCATTCACCACTGAGTGAAAAAACTTACTCCTCCAATCACCCTTCAACCTTCAGTGCATATCCTCCGGCATTAGACATTTCAACCCTGGGAAACAGATACTCCCAGTCTACTCCATCTATGCCTCTCATAAACTTATAAATCACAATCAGATCTCCCCTCAGCCTTCGATGCTCCAGAGAAGACAGCCCAAGTTTATCCAGCCTCCAGTGATATCACATGCCCTCTCGACCAGGCAGTATCCTGGTAAAACTCTTCTGCACTCTCTCCAAAGCCTCAACATCCTTCCTACAGTGGGCGAGCGGAACAGTATGCAATAATCCAGATGTGGCCTAACCAGAATTTTATAAGATTGCAACATAACCTCTTGACTTTTGAAAACAATTCCTCAACTAATGAAAGCAAACATTCCATAAGCCTTCTTAACCACCCTATCGACCTGTGTAGCTGCTTTTATGGAGTTATGAACTTTAATCCCAAGATCTCTCTGCTCAGCAACACTGTTAGAGACCTTGCCCTTAACAGTGTACTGTCTCCTGCATTTGCCCGACCAAGGTGCAACACGTCACATTATATCTGGGTTAAACTCCATCTGCCATTTCTCTGTCCATATTTGCAACTGATCTATATCAGGCTGTATTCTTTGCCAGATTTCTACACTCTCCACAACTGCATCAATCGTGGTATCATCCACAAACTTACTAACCCAACCATCTACATTTTCAAACGTAAACACGAGGAATTCTGCAGATGCTGGAAATTCAAGCAATACACATCAAAGTTTCTGGTGAATGCAGCAGGCCAGGCAGCATCTCTAGGAAGAGGTACAGTCGACGTTTCGGGCTGAGACCCTTCGTCAGGACTAACTGAAATAAGAGCTAGTAAGAGATTTGAAAGTTGGAGGGGGAGGGGGAGATCCAAAATGATAGGAGAAGACAGGAGGGGGAGGGATGGAGCCAAGAGCTGGACAGGTGATTGGCAAAAGGGATATGAGAGGATCATGGGACAGGAGGCCCAGGGAGAAAGAAAAGGGGGAGGGCGTGGAAAAAACCCAAAGGATGGGCAAGGGGTATAGTCAGAGGGACAGAGGGAGAAAAAAGAGAGAGAGAAAAAGAATGTGTGTATGTAAATAAATAATGGATGGGGTACAAGGGGGAGGTGGGGCATTAGTGGAAGTTAGAGAAGTCGATGTTCATGCCATCAGGTTGGAGGCTACCCAGATGGAATATAAGGTGTTGTTCCTCCAACCTGAGTGTGGCTTCATCTTTACAGTAGAGGGGGCCGTGGATAGACATATCAGAATGGGAATGGGATGTGGAATTAAAATGTGTGGCCACTGGGAGATCCTGCTTTCTCTGGCTGACAGAGCGTAGGTGTTCAGCAAAACGATCTCCCAGTCTGCGTCGGATCTTGCCAATATATAGAAGGCCACATCGGGAGCACCAGACGCAGTATATCACCCCAGCCGACTCACAGGTGAGGTGTTCCACTTACAAGGATAAGTGCCAGGAGGGAGATCGGTGGGAAGGGATGGTACAAGGATAAGTTCCAGGAGGGAGATCAGTGGGGTACAAGGATGTCCTCCTTTTTTAAAGAAAGGGCTTCCCTTCCTCCACCATCAACTCTGCTCTCAAACACATCTCCCCCATTTCATGCACATCTGCTCTCACTCCATCCTCCCGCCACCCCACTAGGAATAGGGTTCCCCTTGTCCTCACCTACCACCCCACCAGCCTCCAGGTCAAACATATTATACTCCGTAACTTCCACCACCTCCAACGGGATCCCACCACTAAGCTCATCTTTCCCTCACCCCTCTCTCTGCTTTCCGCAGGGATCGCTCCCTACGCGACTCCCTTACCCATTCGTCCCCCCCATCCCTCCCCACTGTTATCCCTCCTGGCACTTTTCCTTGTAAGCGGAACAAGTGCTCCACATGCCCTTATACTTCCTCCCTTACCACCATTCAGGGCCCCAGACAGTCCTTCCAGGTGAGGCGACACATCACCTGTGAGTCGGCTGGGGTGATACACTGTGTCCGGTGCTCCCGATGTGCCCTTCTATATATTGGCGAGACCCGACGCAGACTGGGAGATCGTTTTGCTGAACACCTACGCTCTGTCCGCCAGAGAAAGCAAGATCTCCCAGTGGCCACACATTTTAATTCCACATCCCATTCCCATTCTGACATGTCTATCCACAGCCTCCTCTACTGTCAAGATGAAGCCACACTCAGGTTGGAGGAACAACACCTTATATTCCATCTCGGTAGCCTCCAACCTGATGGCATGAACATTGACTTCGCTAACTTCCACTAATGCCCCACCTCCCCCTCGTACCCCATCCGTTATTTATTTATGTACACATTCTTTCTCTCTCTCCTTTTTCTCCCTCTGTCCCTCTGACTATATCCCTTGCCCGTCCTCTGTTTCCCCCCCCACTTTCCTTCTCCTTGGGCCTCCTGTCCCATGATCCTCTAATATCCCTTTTGCCAATCACCTGTCCAGCTCTTGGCTCCATCCCTCCCCCTCCTGTCTTCTCCTATCATTTTGGATCTCCCCCTCCCCCTCCCACTTTCAAATCTCTTACTAGCTCTTCCTTCAGTTAGTCCTGACGAAGGGTCTCGGCCCGAAACGTCGACTGTACCTCTTCCTAGAGATGCTGCCTGGCCTGCTGCGTTCACCAGCAACTTTGATGTGTGTTGCATCTACATTTTCATCCAGGTCATGTACGTACATCACAAACAGCAGAGGTCCCAGCACAGATGTCTGCAGAACATCACTAATTACAGATCTGCAGCTTGAATATATCCTTTCAACCATTACTCTGTCTTCCATGCGCAACTCAGTTCTGAATCCAAACAACCAACTTGCTACGGACACCATGCATCTTAATCTTCTGGATTAGCCTTCCATGAGGGACTTTGTTAAATGTCTTACCAAAGTCCATGTAGACAACATCCACTGCCTCATAAATCTCTCTCGTCACCTTGTCTAAAAGCTCAATCAATTTGGTAAGACACGACCTGCCCTGCACAAAGCCATAAACAAGAGAAAATCTGCAGATGCTGGAAATCCAAGCAACAGACACAAAATGCAAGAGGAATGTCGATTGTACTTTTTTCCCCAAAGATGCTGCCTGGCCTGCTGAGTTCCTGCACAAAGCCATGCTGGCACTCCCTAATTAAGCCATGTGTTTCCAAATACTCATATCCTATCCCTATGAATTTTCTCCAGAATTTTTTTACAACTGACATGAGACTCAGTGGTCTATAGTTCCCAGAATTTTCCCTTATTCGCTTCTTAAATTGAGGTACAACATTAGCCACTTGCCAGTCCTCCAGGACCTCGACTATGGCTAGAGAGGACAAGAAGATACTGGTCAAGGGCCAGCAATCTTGTGTTTTGCCTCCTTCAGTAACCTGGGGTAAATCCCATCATTCCCTGGGGACTTATCCACCTTAATGTTCATTAGGAGGCCCAACACTTCTCTCTCCTTGACCTCTAAACACGCTAAAGTATTTATACACTCAACACTAATCTCCTGGTCCTCCATAACTTTTTCCTTGATAAATACTGAAGCAAAGTAGTCATTAAGTACCTGACAACCATTCTCTACATTCAAGCAAGTGTTCCCCTCTTTATCCTTATGTGGTCCTACCCTCTCCCTAATTATCCTCTTGGTATATATGTATAGAATACCATTGGGATTCACTTTAATCTTGCTTGTCAAGGACTTTTCATGGCCCCTCCTGAGTTTTATAATTCCCTTCTTTAGTTCTTTTCTGGCTTCTTTATTATCTTCATGTTCTCCATTTGATCCTGATTTCTGAAGCTTTACATATTTTTACTTTTTCTTCTTGACTAAATTCATCACCTCTCTGGACATCCAAAGGTTCTCTTATCTTTCCATCCCCATCCGTACTTCTAAGAGGAGTATACCTTTCCTGTACACCGTGCAAGTGATCTTTAAACTCCTTCCACATATCTGATGTGGTCTTACCAGAGAAAAAGTGTTCCTAATTAACTCTTCTTAGTTCCTGCCGAATGCCCTCGTAATTTGCCCTACTCCAATTTAAAAATCCCCTGAAAGGACCATCCCTATCCTTTTCTATAGCTATCCTGAAAGTTAAAGAACTGTGCTTTATAATTTCTTTTTAGTAATCATAACAATGCACATCAAACTTTCTGACATCAGAACCGCATTCCAGAGTTATTTCATTGGTTGTAGAGAATTTTATAAGGATCTTCCCCTTAGTAATAATGATCAGAGAGGCACAGAGAGAATCTCTAATTACTGACAGGTAACTTTATTTTCTCAATGGAAGAGCATGTGAATACCTGTGTGCACACCTACTAAGTTTTCTTGACCCCCCCCCCCCCATGGACAGTCAAAGAATAGAAAGGGTAGTACCAGTAAAAATAGTCAATGCTGGCTATGCATTCCTCATGGACCCACTCTGATCTCCACATGTACGTGGGGTACTCCACATCCGCGATAGTGGGAATCTAGAGAGAGTTAACACTACTTTTGCAATCGAAGCATCTGCTTTTATATTCATTACTTACCAGTTCAAATGTTGCATTTCAGTGCTATTGGCTAAGGGTTATTTGACTGGCATTTAACACTGGTTCTGGTCCAAGCCAGCATCCACTTATTGCCCTTCTGCCGCAAGTGACATCTTGTAATTTATGGCTCGTTGTTCTAAATCAGTTACCAGACCAATAACCGGCTTGAATCATTCAGGGCAAACACAGACCCCACCATTTACAAAACAGCATGTTATACCTATCCAAAGAACACCTTACAAATAACTTCTTATTTGGAAATGATCTCTAGTCCAGCAGATTATCTGGACCATCATGGTGTCTTCTTTAAAACACTAATCTAGCCAAACAACTCCAGTTTACAAAGTGGAGGATGCAGAGCAAAATGGCAGCCTCCATCTCCTTCAAATACATGGCAAGAACAAAGTCAATTGGTTTCTTTTTTCCCCACTGTCCTCAATTCATTCTATTTTGTTGATGTGTAGGCTGTAGTTCTTTCTGGCCAACAGAAGCCTTAGATTGTGAGAGGGAGCATAAAGTTCTGTACTCTTTCTAATGTTCACTTTAGAAGCAGCTGTTGGGCTTTGATGAGTAAGCTGCCTGAGCCACCCTTTGATCAGAGTGGGACGAGAAGTGTCCAGTGCTTGCTACAGCTCATTTGACCAAGACCTCAGCATGATGCTCCCTATCCAGGGGATTCATTGTGTTTTCAGGAGGGTGAGAAGACAAATCCATAATTATGGTGGGCTGACAGATAGATGATGAGGTTGGGGAGTGAGGGAAATGGTGTGGGAGGTGTTTGACAGGAGCACAACACCAAATCAGCAGCTGTGAAATGACTTGTTAGATCTCATTCTGATATGAAGCCGAAGAATTAAAAGCTGTTTCTGCTGTTATTTTTCACTTCACTTGCTTCTGTGCCGGTTGAGAAGACCTAAGCTGCTGGTGCCTCACGGTGCCAGAGACGCAGGTTTAATGCTAACACTGGGTGCTCTCTGGGTGGAGCTTATATGTTCTCCCTGTGACCACGGAGTTTCCTCCAGGGGCTCTTGTTTCTTCCCACATCCTGGAGATACGCAGGTCAGTAGGTTAATTAGCCTCTGTACGTTGCCCCCAGTGTGTGTGGTACCTGGGAGGAGCTGATGAGAACAGAAAGCGGGACTGGTGTGATGGGTGGGTGGTGGTCCGTACATCCTTTGGGCTTGTTTCCATGCCACTTGCCTCTGTGACTATGAAGTCCAAGACTAACGGTTTACCCAGGGGAGCAGCACCCTGACATGATGTCAATGGAGAGAGGGGCACAGCTTCACATACAGCACAGAGTCACCTAGCAATCACCCAGTTCAACCCTAGCTTAATCACGGGACAACTTACAATGACCAATCAACCTACCAACTGTTACGTCTTTGGAACGTGGGAGGAAACCGGAGCACCCGGAGGAAACCCACGCGGTCACGGCGAGGACGTACAAACTCCTCACAGGAGCAGTGGGAATCGAACCCGGGTTGCTGGTACTGTAAAGCGTTGTGCCAACCCCTGCACTACCGTGCCTCTCCAATGATGCCAGTGGAGAGAAGGGCACAGCTTCCCATCCCACAGCACCCAGCCTTGTTGCCCTCTCTCTTGTTGGACGGGCTGCTCAATCCCCATACTAACTTACTGCTCTACGTGGAGATACCAGGGTCCCCACTGAGCAGGCAGAGGGAAAAAACAGCAGGTAAATAAAAAACACCCTTTATAACTGCAGGACATTCCAGAACATTCTACTGCTAATTAAGTACTTTTGGTTGGCGTTTATAATGAAGGAAATAATTTTTAAGAACTTAATGAACGAGAGTACTGTGCAAAAATCTTGTGCACATATTTGTAGCTAGAGTGCATAAGACTTTTGCACAATGCTATATATTATGTCTTTCAGGTTACCAAATGCCACCTAATACTACTGAGCTAATACAAAGCTAACTATTGAAAAAGGATCTGGTGCTTTCCCAGCGTATATGACGTGTCAATTTTAAATGACGTTTCGATGACAAACTCTGCCATCTTCATCAGGGATGATGCCTGGGCATGTCTCATCCGGTGGTATTTATACCCCCGTTATCCATCCCTCCTGATTGGTTAGTCCTCATCCAATCAATTTTCTGCTGTCCCACCTTGTTTACAATCCACTTCCAGTTCTTGCTTAGAGCGAGACCTTCTTCTTTGTTAAAATTTTTTTTTTCTAGTTTTACTTCAATGATTTCTTTCACCAGGTGGTCCCAAAAGGGCCAGTGGTCCCCAACCTCCGGGCCGCGGACCGATACATTGCCATGAAGAATGCAGTGGTGCAGCGGTAGTCGGAATGCACCCAGCACATCTTTAAGAAAAAAGCTGAAATAATCGAGCTAATTAATTAGGTGCCAATTGCGTCGCCTCTGACCTGGGCCAACATTTATGTGCTGGGCGGCACCTAATTAATTAGTTTGGTTATTTCGGCTTTTTTCTTAAAGATGTGCTGGGTGCATTCTGACTACCACTGCACCGCTGCATTCTTCGCGGCACTGTATCGGTCCGCGGCCCAGAGGTTGGGGACCACTGCCAAAAGCCACTGGCGTGGCATATTAGTTTTGTACCATCGAAGTCAATCCTATGGCCATTGCAAATGCGATGTTCTGCTACCACCTATCTCTCTGGGTAACCCAAACAGATACACCTCTTGTGCTCCTTAATGCGGGTTTCCACCATACCACCGATTGGCCGACACATGCTGTTCCATATTCTTAGGGAATCCTGTAAACAGCAGCCGACCTGAATTCCAGGTCATCTTTGACCTGCATAAACTGTGATTTGAGCTTCCTTATGGGTTTTTGGATGGTATTAATAAGGTATTTCTCAGGATCCTGGCCATCCTTCCAGAACTCGTGGAAATATAGGGAAGACCGGCAGTAGTGACGGGTTAAAAGGGCCGACGGAAGAACCAGGAGACCTAACAATGTGGAGGAACCCATCGTTACCATATGTCTTCCCATGGTTTCTGGCCACTTGGAAGTACTGCCCTTTATGGTGGACGGAACGAAGGTGTCCATGAAACGGTCATCCAGTCTACATACCAGGAGCACTGGATATAGTAGATGACCCCAAGAGACTCCCAGCTGAAGTGTTGCCTCACCTGGAAGGATTGCTTAGGATCCCGAATGGTGATGGGGGAAGATGAGTAGGGGCAGGTGCAGCATTTGTCTCGCTTGGAGGGATAAGTGCCAGGTGGGAGATCAGTGTATCAGTGTGAAGGGACGAGTGGACAAGGGAGCCACCCCTTCGGAAAGTGGAGAGTGGGTGGTGGGGGTGAGGATGGGGGAAAGGAGTCATTTTTGACCGATCCCTGTGGAAAGTGGAGAGTGGGTGGTGGGAGTGAGGATGGAAGTAAGGATGTGCAATTTAATAAGCCTTGTGCTGTTAGTTCACCTACCTGCCCCGTTCTCCATATCCTCTGTGTCCAAAAGTCTATCAATCTCAGTTTTGGGTATACTCTGCCCTCCCTGAATGCACAGACGTAAAGAAATTCCCACCTCAATCATAAACAGTTGACCCTTCATTTCAAGACTGTCCCCTGAGGCAGCAACCTGGCAGCATCTACCTGGTGGATCTCAATAAGATCAGTTTCATTTCTCTAAACTCCAGGGACTCACGCCAGTCTTACTCAATACAGGAGCCTTTTTACCCTACAGGTCAGATATGTTCTTTAGGCTCAGAGATCAAAACTATGCACACTTTGCTAAACGTAGTCTTACCTAAATGGGAACAACAGGAATTCTGCAGATGCTGGAAATTCAAGCAACATACATCAAAGTTGCTGGTGAACGCAGCAGGCCAAGCAGCATCCATAGGAAGAGGTGCAGTCGACGTTTCAGGCCGAGACCCTTCGTCAGGACTAACTGAAGGAAGAGTGAGTAAGGGATTTGAAAGCTGGAGGGGGAGGGGGAGATGCAAAATGATAGGAGAAGACAGGAGGGGGAGGGATAGAGCCGAGAGCTGGACAGGTGATAGGCAAAAGGGGATACGAGAGGATCATGGGACAGGAGGCCTAGGGAGAAAGACGGGGGGGGGGGTGACCCAGAGGATGGGCAAGAGGTATATTCAGAGGGACAGAGGGAGAAAAAGGAGAGTGAGAGAAAGAATGTGTGCATAAAAATGAGTAACAGCTGGGGTACGAGGGGGAGGTGGGGCCTAGCGGAAGTTAGAGAAGTCAATGTTCATGCCATCAGGTTGGAGGCTACCCAGACGGAATATAAGGTGTTGTTCCTCCAACCTGAGTGTGGCTTCATCTTTACAGTAGAGGAGTCCGTGGATAGACATGTCAGAATGGGAATGGGATGTGGAATTAAAATGTGTGGCCACTGGGAGATCCTGCTTTCTCTGGCGGACAGAGCGTAGATGTTCAGCAAAGCGGTCTCCCAGTCTGCGTCGGGTCTCGCCAATATATAAAAGGCCACATCGGGAGCACCGGACGCAGTATATCACCCCAGTCGACTCACAGGTGAAGTGATGCCTCACCTGGAAGGACTGTTTGGGGCCCTGAATGGTGGTAAGGGAGGAAGTGTAAGGGCATGTGTAGCACTTGTTCCGCTTACACGGATAAGTGCCAGGAGGGAGATCAGTGGGGAGGGATGGGGGGGACGAATGGACAAGGGAGTTGTGTAGGGAGCGATCCCTGCGGAATGCAGAGAGAGGGGGGGAGGGAAAGATGTGCTTAGTGGTGGGATCCCGTTGGAGGTGGCGGAAGTTACGGAGAATAATATGTTGGACCTGGAGGCTGGTGGGGTGGTAGGTGAGGACCAGGGGAACCCTATTCCTAGTGGGGTGGTGGGAGGATGGAGTGAGAGCAGATGTACGTGAAATGGAGGAGATGCGTTTAAGAGCAGAGTTGATAGTGGAGGAAGGGAAGCCCCTTTCTTTAAAAAATGAAGACATCTCCCTCGTCCTAGAATGAAAAGCCTCATCCTGAGAGCAGATGCGGCGGAGACGGAGGAATTGCGAGAAGGGGATGGCGTTTTTGCAAGAGACAGGGTGAGAAGAGGAATAGTCCAGATAGCTGTGAGAGTCAGTAGGCTTATAGTAGATATCAGTGGATAAGCTGTCTCCAGAGACAGAGACAGAAAGATCTAGAAAGGGGAGGGAGGTGTCGGAAATACGTTTCAGGCCGAGACCCTTCGTCAGGTCTAACTGAAGGAAGAGTGAGTAAGGGATTTGAAAGCTGGAGGGGGAGGGGGAGATGCAAAATGATAGGACCTAAATGGGGTTCTGTTTATATTCCTTTCCATTACAATAGATGTCAACGTGCCATTTCCTCCTGATTGTTTGCAGTGTTTATAGCTTTAAATTCTGCATCCCGTGAACCAGTGGATTCAGCACTTTCTACACACCACTAATTCCTCACATTTAAGGATTTTTTCCCTTTTCAGATACTTTCTACTAAACAACCTCCACACTCTCCACCATCATGCCTTCTCAAGCTGCAGTTTGCAGTCTTTTTCCAGATACACTTCCCTGTCCAGAACTGTATCATCAGTAGATATGGAGCGGTTACTCTCTCTTTTCACCCATGTTAAAAGCCTGACTGGGGGTCTGGTGCTGATGGTCCCTGAGGCATCTCATCCACTGACACATATCCAGTTTTTCTGGCATTTGAATAGTTCTCAAGCCAAAATGTTAGTTCCATCTACATGGGAACTTACTTTATGTGATAATTTCAAAAGTCCAGATTTACAGCATCTTCTTTCACAGCTTCTGCCAGCTCCAACAAGACTTAAAGTTCAAAGTGGATTTATTATCAAAGTACATACATGTCATCATATACAACCCTGAGATTCATTTCCTTGCAGGCATTCACAGTAGAACAAAGGAGTACAATAGAATCAATGAAAGCTATACACAAAGACTGACAACTAATGTGCAAAAGACAAACTGTGTAAATAAACAACAGTAAGTACAAACATACATGCATGAATGATTCCACCACCAGACACACATTCCCTGCCCTTCCCTTTCGCCATTTTGAAGGGATTGCTCCCTTTGTGACTTCTTGCTCTGTACTTCCTAGTAATAATAATATTGAAGACCTCGTCCCAGAAACAAGAGGGGTTTCCTTGTGGCATTACAGGACCAGGTGGTTAACACAAAAACATGATCAAAAATACATAACAAAAGACCAACAAATTCAAGATGATAAATGCAGAAAATGCCGAGAAAAACCAGAAACAATCCAACACATTACAGGATCCTGCAGCAGTTTAACTCAATCTGATTACTTACACAGGCACAATCAAGTGGCAAACGTCAGTCACCAAAATCTTGCTTTAAAATACAAACTCATAAGACACTTTACCTTACTATAAGTACAAGCCTGATGCAGTTATAGTGTCAGAGTCCTACAGATTATCTTATGACCAAGACCTTATTATAGATAGGATAATCCATTATAATATTACAGGGTAAACAAGAACAACTTGCTTAAGAGATATAGTGATTCCAAACACACATAACATGCAGAAATCAAGGAGTGAAAAGCACCAGGAATATGCTGAATTGAAAGAGGAAATTGAAAGAATATGGAACATGAACAGAGGGTTCATTGTTCCAATAGTAATATCCACAACTGGTATCATCCTAAAGTCACAATGGCAATAAACAATTAGGCCTAGACAGTAATATTTGTGTAAATCTCCAGAAAGCCTCAATACCAAACACCACTAGAATAGTCCAAAAGTTCCTAGCAATTGAGAAATGCATGTACTTGGCTATGCCCGTACCTCAGGTTTTACCAGGTTGAGCTGAGAAAAAATAAACAATAATAATACTAAACACCACTAGAATAATCCAAAAGTTCCTAGCAATTGAGAAATGGATGTGCTTGGCTGTACCCGTACCCCAACTGACAAAAAAATTGAAGTATTATAATAAATATATAAATAATACTGAGAACATGAACTGCAAAGTCCTTGAAAGTGAGTTGAGTTGTGCAAGGTTATCCATGCTGAATTAGGAGCTGCAAAAAAAAACGAATTTCATGACGTATGTGAGAGATGATAAACCTGATTCTGATATGGGTCTCTATTGTGGACTGGGAGTGGGAAGGGGACATGGAGAGGGGAATCGTGGTTGGGAAAAGGGGAAGGGAGAGGGGAGGGAGCATGAAGTACTCTATAATGATCAGTAAACCAATTGTTTGGAATCAAATGACCTTGCCTGGTGTCTCTGGACTGGATGTGTGTGCACCTGCACCATTCCACACCTTAGCACTCCTTCTCTTCCACCTGTCCCACACCCCTCCCACTGCGCTCCACCCTTGCCATTCCCAACAATCTTTGCTGCCGCTGGGTTTACATGCTCAAACTCACTCTCCACTGCGCATTGACAAATACAGTCTTGTGCAAAATGTTTTAGTGTTAGTCAGACTTCAAGGCTTCCACAATTAGTAAAACACAGCTTGCACATAGCTTCAGACTGCTACTGTTGTACTACAGCAGAGGTTCCCAACCTTTTTTATGCCATGGTCTCCTACTATTAACCGAGGGATCGGTGGACCCCAAGTTGGAAAGCCCTGTACCATAGAAAACCTGACAACAAAGAACCACAGCCATTGCTTCCCTATGGTCTGGTTGATGGATAGGTATTGATCTTGCTGTTGGATGAACACCACTGCCGAGTTCTGAAGTATTGCTGTGGAATCATTTACGTTCGGGGGTGCAGGACCTCAGTCTTAGTTGGCACAGTGGTGCAGTCTGACAGCACCAGGGACCTAGGTTCAATCCTGACCTGTGTGGAATTGGTCTGTTCTCCATGTCATGCTCTGGATTTCTCACAGGTGCTCTGCTATCCCCCCACTCCCACGTCCTAAAGACATGTCGGTTAAATGGCCACTGTAGATTACCCCTTGTGTGTTAGAATCCGTGGGAAGTTGATGGAAACATGGGGAGAAAAAGCGGGTTTATACTTTATACTTTATTGTCGCCAAACAATTGATACTAGAACGTACAATCATCACAGTGATATTTGATTCTGCGCTTCCCACTCCCTGGATTACAAATCGATAGTAAATATTAAAAACCGAGATGCAGGTCCAGATATTTGGAGGGTACGGCCCAGATCCGGATCAGGATCCATTCAGCAGTCTTATCACAGTTGGAAAGAAACTGTTCCCAAATCTGGCCGTACAAGTCTTCAAGCTCCTGAGCCTTCTCCCGGAGGGAAGAGGGACGAAAAGGGTTTTGGCTGGGTGGGTCGTGTCCTTGATTATCCTGGCAGCACTGCTCCGACAGCGTGCGGTGTAAAGTGAGTCCAAGGACGGAAGATTGGTTTGTGTGATGTGCTGCGCCGTGTTCACGATCTTCTGCAGCTTCTTCTGGTCTTGGACAGGACAACTTCCATACCAGGTTGTGATGCATCCCAGAAGAATGCTTTCTACGGTGCATCTATAAAAATTAGTGAGGGTTTTAGGGAACAGGCCAAATTTCTTTAATTTAATATACAGTAGGATTAATGTGATGGGTGATTGATGGCCTGCACATATTCATGTGGCTGGTGGGCCTGTTTACGTGCTCTATATCTCTGACTATCATTTTTTGCTTTTGCTTATTTATTGAGCTACAGCACGGAATAATCCCTGCCGGCCCTTCGAGCTACACCACCCAGTCCTAGCCTAATTCGGGATATTCTCAACAGCAAGCTATCTCTTCCCCTCTGACTTTGAGGCTCAGGTGGCAGTGGACCACTGCAGTATTACAGAACAAATCCTTGCAACTCTTCCATGCTGTTTCACAGATCAACTGCTGTCTTTACATCGGCTGCTTTAGTAAGGGAAACAATTACGTTGTAAGGAGGAGTGTGATGAGACTGGGGAGAGACTAATCACTGTTTGTATAATGTTCTCAGTTTCCATAACAACTCCTTGTATTAGTTTTAGTTTAGTTTCCTGTTTCCGGGGTGATAAGATGTTTGAGCCTTGGCCTGGATTCACATCCACAAATAAGAAAAGCGTGCCTGAATAGTTTGCTTGAAGGCACAAAACACTTAAAGCTCCATTAATCTTCTAAACATTAGACGCACATAAACATTCTTATTGAAATCTTGTTTCAAGCTTTCAACATGGATAAGTATATCAAAAAAAAACTTGCCTAGGCCCCCCAGTACTGGATGTGCTCAAAACCAGTTTGATTTATTCCATATGAGAATACAGGATACAGAAACGTCGGCTATATTAGCAAATACCAGTGATGAAGCTGTGGAAAATTGTCCAGGTGTGCCCTTTGGCAAACTGCAGGACAAATCCAACCAGCCAACTCTCAATCATGTGCAAACTGATAGAAAGCATCATTGACAGTGCTGTCACAAACACGAGAACACACGCAAAATGCAGGAGGAACTCAGCAGGTCAGGCAGCATCCATAGAAAGGAATAAATATCCGACATTTTGGGCTGAGACCCTTCATCAGAACTGGGGGGGAAAGACGAGGGGTCAGGGTAAGAAGGTGGGGGGAGGGGAGGAAGAAGTACAAGGTGGTAGGTGATAGGTGAAACTTGGAGCGGGGAGGGGTGAAGTAAAGAGCTGATAAAGTCCATTGGTGAAAGAGATAAAGGGCTGGAGGAGGGGGAATCTGGTAGGAGGGGTAGAGGACCATGGAAGAAAGGGAAGGGGAGGAGTAGACAGTGCTGTGGAACTTACACTTATTCACCAACATACTGTTCACTGGTGCCCAGCTTTGGTTTTGTTGTGACAAATTAGTTCCAGTCCTGGGACCACAAATAGACCGGAGAGCTGGATTCCAGAGGTGGGGTGAGACTGACTGCCTCCTCTCTCCCCTGCCCTCAGCATGGCAGTGTTCAATCGAGCTTGGTGTCAGGGCAAAGCATTCTAAAAAGAGTCATAGCTCGCACAAAGGAAGATGTTGTGGGCTTTGGAGTTTAACCACCCCAGCCTCAGGGGATTGCTGCACAAGTTCCTCAAAGCAGCGTCCTAGGCCCAGTTATCTTCAGCTACTTTGTCAATGAGCTTCCTTCTAAAATAAGCTCAGAATTGGGGATGCTCACTGATAATACACTCAGTGACCACTCTGTCAGGTAGCCCCTGTACCTAATAAATGAGTGCATGTTCATCGTCATCTGCTGCTGCAGCCCATCCACTTCAAAGCTCAACGTGTTGTGCACTCAGAGAAGCTCTTCGACACTCCACTGTTGTAGCGTGTGGTTATTTGAGTCACTGTTACCATCTTGACAGCTTGAACCGGTCTGGCCATTCTTCCCTGACCTCTTTCTGTCAGGCGCTGGAGCAGGGACCCAATCGCAGACCCAGTACTGTGCACACAGTGATATTTATTGAGTAGCAAATCCAGAGGGGCAAACAAAGTCAGCATCAAAGTTCAGGCAGAGATCAAAACATCCAGAGAAAAACAAAAGTCAGAGTCAGGAAAATTCACTGGCACAATCTGGCAACAAACAGGTGAAAACACAGGACTGAAATACACTGAGCAATAAACAGAGAGGCAGATGATAGGTGGAGCACAATGAGACACAAGTGGCAGCAATACAGGTAATAATGAGAAACCGGTGAGAGGTGGAGTACTCAGTAATACAGGGGCCGGAGCAGAGCAGGAGCGGGGACAGGAGCACATGGGGCACGAAAACAAACAAGAGAACATGACAATACAAAAACAGAATGACGGCTGGGGGAAAATGCACAAAGAGACAGAGTTCAGCTGGAGTTACTGACACTCTCATGATCAAGTCTTCTTTTTTCTCACAGAACTACTGCTCACTGGATGTTTTCTGTTTTTGCACCATTCTCTGTAAACTCAATAAACTGTTATGCATGAAAATCCAAAGGAGATCAGCAGTTTCTGAGATACTCAAACCACCCCATCTGGCACCAACAATCATTCCACAGTCAAAGTCACTTAGATCAAATTTCTTCCCGATTTTGATGTTTCACCTGAACAACAACTGAACCTCTTGATCATGTCTACGTGCTTTTATGCATTGAGTTGCTAACACACGGTTGGCTGATTAGATATCAGCGTTAACATGCAGGTGTACAGGTATACCTAATGAAGTGGCCACTGAGTGCATATTGCCTATCTTTCATTTCAGACAGATATAAATCCCGAGATACCCTCCCCAAAGACACATTGGGAAGATCTTTACAGGAAGGACTGTGGCAGTCCAAGTGGGTTTCACCACAACCTCAAGGACAACTAAGAACGAGCAATAAATAAATGCTTGCTTTGCCTCTGATGTCCTGGTCCTGCAAATCAATACTGTGTCCTATCACTAAACATTTGGCTGCAGATAAATGTACAAAGACATTTTATCAACCCCCACCCCCAGCAATTCATGCAAATATTCCTGAAGTTCTCCAGTTCTCGTAAATGGCAAGAAATACCAGTGTGTTGCAGAAAATATATTACGAAACCTTACCAAAATCTTGCGCTTCAGATAATTATATCATAAGAAATCTCCACTGATATATATTATATGTCATACCAGGAAATTCACCAAATCCTCCCAATGCAGAGAAATATTCTTTCAAGACTCGGCAGGCATATACAGCAGAATGTCGGATGTAGGGAGAAAATGGAGCACCTGAAGAAAGCCTACAAAATCACAAAGAGAATGTTCAAACCTCACACAGATAAACCTATCCAGGCTCACAAATAGGCATCAATTATACTAGGAATTCCCACTAAGTATTATTTATATAAATAAGAAGTCAGTATTTCCACCGAACTTTCAGCCCAGACAAATGTAGAACGGGAGATCTCACCAAGCCTACCAACATAGCTTGGTGTGCCACAAGCCGAGTTCCTGCTCTGATGTTGGATCGCTCTTTGCATAGTCGAGGCAAGAGTGATGGCTTTGAGTAAATCAGGTTTATGTCATGGTCTTGTCCAGATTGTACAAGGTTCAAACCCTGCACTGGGGCTTTGAGCTTGGTCTCCAGTGCCAGTGGGGTGGTACGCTAACGGGGGTGTATCTGCCTCTGCCAGTTCTGGTCAGAGCTGAAGCTGCAGAAACTCACTTGGGTGAAGAAGGAGGTATATTTTTTTCCCTGGTGCCAACGCTGATCTTCCCAGGAGCTCTTACGAACTGACCTGACCATCCTGCTGTAAGCTTTGCAGGATTATTTTGTTACATTAAGACCATTCGGCCCTGGGAGTCTGTGCATACCCATCAGTTCCATTGCCTCATTATTTCCCTCTAACCGTTTTGCTCCCAACTGCCCGTCAACTCTCCCGTTTCTCCCGCCCACAGTGGAGGTAACTTTATAGCGGCCAGTTAACCTCCAACCCATGTGTTCTGGGATGTAGGAGAGAAATGGACCATCCAAAGGAAACCCAAAAGGTCACAGAGAGAACGTGCAAACTTCACACAGAGAGCACCAGAGGTCAAGATCAAACACAGATTACTGGATCTGTGAGGCAGCAGCAGTAACTGTTGTGCCCACTGTGCTGATCTTGGGATCTCTTTGGATAAGGTGCTAGCTGAGTTTACCTGGAGTACAACAGCTAGATACAAATCGGTTTTACTTCTGTGAGTTTTCTGAGAAGTTCCAACCAACACTGATCAGAGACATTCTTATACCCACCACATGATGCCAGTTCCATAACACACACCTCTTACCATTTCTCCTCCTGAAGCCAGCAGACGCTGATCCACTGTCTTTCCTGCGCTTGTACCACATAAAAGAAAGGAACTGCTTTATTTGAAGTTTCACCCTTTTGTCCTTCCATGGCTGTGTAACTCTGTCATCACTGTACCCCAGTGCCTCCGTTTGCAGAATCTGCAGAGCTGTGCCTGGCCCCACAGTGATCTGGCAGCCCTGCAGTGCTGGAAATAAGGGCTGAGTGCTCTGTGAAGCAAGCATTGAAATTGGCAAGTGTGCCTCCACCGGAGGGGACAGTGAGCAGATACTGATGGAGTTTGACAACTCTCAGGGTCTTTCCTTCTGTTTGTCCATCTGCCTCATCCTCAGTTTGTGTTTTTAACTCCTTTCACCTTGGCACCTTAACCCCAAAATCCTTAATTCCCTTTAAAAATCTATTGATTTCATTCTTGAATAAATTTCAGCATTGAGCCTCCACAGCCCTCTTGGGTAGCAAATTCCTGCAATTTTTTCCTTCTGAAGGAATTTTTTCTCATCTTTCTCTCTCTCTTCTCTCTCTTTCTCTCTCTCTCTCTCTCCCTCTCTCTCTCTCTCCCCTTCCCTCACTCTCTCTCTTTTTCTCCCCCGCCCTCTCTCTTCCTCTCCTTCTCCCTCTCCTCTCCCCCTCCCTCTTCCTCCCTCTCCCCTCTTCCCCACCCCTCTTCCTCTCCCTCTTTCTCTCTCTCTCCCTCTCCCTCCCTCCCTCCCTCTCTCTCTCTCATTATCAGATGTTTTCAGATAGAGCACAAATATTTTCTGTGTCTTGGTCGTGCACAAAATTGTATCTATAATCTCTACATCTCCTCTTACGCCTGATTGCACATATTCCCAGTGATTTAGGGTGCATGCAGGCTTTTTCCTAAATCCCTTTCATAAACCCTCATTTCCCATTTCATAGCCCCAGGCTCTTTAATTGTCTGAACTGTTAGCATTCTCCACCCTTGGAGTTACTTCCAAGTTCTTTCCATGGCCATAGCACTGTATGAATTCTGCTAAATGGATAGATCCCATTCTGCACAGAATATTACCATTACTGTTACTTTTGCACAGAAATTTTCCATTGCGAAAGTGTTTCTGAGGCTTCATTCTAATTATAGTTCACTCGGTCAGCTCTGCTCTTTAATTCTTGCAGTGTACGTTAATGGGCGACTGCTGCTCCTTAGCTTGAGGGTAGGGAATGGAACTCCCCAAGGATGGAGCACTCTTCTGGTTATTGATTTACTGGAAAGGAAAGTTCTGCAATGCAGATGAGGACGTAGCAGATGGAAGGTAATGTGAGGTCATCCACTTCAAAAGAAAGAGACTGAAGGGGAGAGTGTTTTTTGAAGGGCTGTCTGAGCATGAAGTCCACATGCAGGCACAGCAAGCTGTTAGGAAGGCAAACAATAAGTTGACTGGTTTTGCAAGAAGATATGGATACCACAGTGGAAATGTCTTATGGTGATCATGAGGCTTCCTCTGCAAAATTGTGAACACTTCGAATTTCCCTACTTCATGAAGGCTGTATCTGTGAAAGTTGGAGTGCAGCAAGACATCATTGCTGGGTTGTCCTATGAGGAAAGGTTATGCAAACTAACCCTCTTCTCTCCAGAGTTTAAGAGAATGAGACATGACCTCATTGAAGTACACAAAACTCTTAAGGAGTTTGACAGCCTGATGAGGTGTCAAGAACTGTGAGTCACATTCTCAAAACAAGCATGTCCGTTCAGGACCAAACTGAGAAGAAATTCCTTTACTCAGAAGGGAAGAAATTCACTGTAGAGGCCCCATGATTAAATTTATTCAAGACTGAAATCAATAGATTTTTGGATATTAAGGGAATGAAGGAATATTGGTTAAGGTGCCAAGGTGAAAGGTCATGCATTATTGAACGGCGGAACAAGTGTCAGAGACCAAATGGTCTACTGTTTCTAGTGGTTTGCCTTCAGTCATTTGCTTCCTGTTTTTAATGTGTATAACTCCATGTGCTGTTGGACTGTGTTTATAGTTTGCAGCGACCTTTGCAAAATGTGGTCACATCTGCAAGCCGGAGACCCTAGGGTCATTACATCTGGAAGCAGCTGATGGGGATGAGTGCCTGTCAGATTTGTTCCCTGGGATAAATATTCCTCCACCAAATGGTGTTCCTCAGACCCCTCTGTTGAAGAATTATCCAACGACGTCTCACTCCAGAGACAAGAACAGTTAGAAATAATTCGGAAGATGTGTTACCTCAGAACTTGAACAGTTATCAAAGAGCTGAATTGCCTTTCAGGTGTTAGATTGATGACCTTTTACCCTTTCAGGTGTCGTGGAGAGGGGAGACTTGCAGCATGGGCAACTGCTGGTCTTCCATGCAACCTTGCCCAGGCCTGCGCCCTGGAGAGTGAAGACTTTCCAGGCGCAGATCCATGGTCTCGCAAGACTAACGGATACCTTTACTTTTTACCCATTCAGGTAGATGTTCAAGTTCCCTCAGCATGATTTTTAAGCAGAATTCTTACCAGCAAGCTGGTGCATATCTATCTCTCAACCAGCACCTCTATGGCAGATTGGTCACTACCACTTTGTTGTTGTGGGTTCCTGTTGTGTGTAAATTGGCTTTAAAGTTTCTAACGTTAGAACCCTTGAAAACACATCACTGACTATGAAGAGCTTTGGGACATTTTGAGTCTGTGGATAGAGTATTGGTTGAAATGGATATCTTCTATCTGTATATTTAGGCTGAATCTCTAGAGATCCTGGCAAGGCACTATCAGTGGATGAGTTGAGGCATTCAGGCTCCCTTGAGGAGAGTTGCCCATGGGTGGCACTAGTCATCTTCCCGTGGGAGATACCTGGTCAAGCTGATTTGAGGTGTATGGCAGTCACATCTGGGTAAGGGTTTAAATCAAGGGGAGACAAGAGATGCTGGAGAAGCCAGCAGGTCACGAACCATATGTAGAGGAGAAATGGACAGTAGGTTAAGTCCAGGTCAAGGGTCTTAATTAGAAATGTCACTTGACTATCTCCCTGCACAGATGCTGCGCATGAGTTTCACCAGCATCGGAGTAAAGTTCAAAGTTCAAAGTAAATTTGTTATCCAAGTACATATATGTCACCATATACAATCCTGTATTTGTATACGCTAACATATATGAGGATCATGCAATCTTGTGGGCATACTCAATAAATCCATAATAGAATAATAACCATAATTGAATCCATGTAAGACCACACAAACTTGAGCGTTCAACCAGTGTTCGAAAGACAACATACTGTGCAAATACAAAAAACAAGAAATAATAATAATAATAAACATAAATAAATAAATGAACAATAAGTTGCTGTAGTTTGAATTAAGTACCTCCTGGACATTCCCACCTTCCTGACGATCAGAATCTTTCCCTCTTGCTGGATATGCTAGGTCCGAAGAGTCAATTCCAGTCATTATTCTGATGACTGGCTGGTGGGAGCAATTCTGTGGCCATGTTGTGCTATTTGTGGTACTGATGAATGTTTTTCCCTGTACCAGCTAGATGGTTCATGGCATTCATTTCCAAACGTGCTCAGCTCATTTCTTCATTTATTTACAGTGTGGAACAGGCCTCTCTAGCCCAATGAGCTGAGGCACCCAGCACTAGCCTAATCCCAGGACAATTTACAGTGACCAATTAACCTATCAACCTTTGGACTGTACTGGAGCACCCAGAGGAAACTAACATGCTCACAGGGAGAACATACAGACTCTTTCACACAGAGCGTCAGAATTGACCTCCGAACTCCGGAATGCCCCGATCTCTGGTGCTGTCTGTGTGGAGTTCCCACGTTCTCCCCCTAACCGCATGAGTCCTCAGGTTCCTGCTCTCATTTCCTCCCACAATCCAAAGGTTTGCTGGTTGATGAGTTAGTTGGCTGCCGTCAATCGTCCCTGGTGTAGGTGGGGGGCAGGAGTTGGCGAGAATGAGGAGAGACTAAAAATGGGATTGGTTTTAATGGGAAACACAAGAGATTCTGCAGATTCTGGAAATCCAGAGCAACACACACAAGATGCTGGAGAAACTCAGCAGGTCAGGCAGCATCTATGGAGGGGAATAAACAGTCAATGTTTTGGGCTGAGACCCTTCATGATAATTGGAAAGGAAAGGAGCAGAATAAGAAGGTGAAGAATAGAAGGAGTACAAGCTGGCAGGTGATAGGTGAGACCAGGTGAGGGGGAAGGTGGGTGGCTGAGAGAGGGGAGATGAAGTAAGAAGCTGGGAGGTGATAGATAAAAGGTGATAAGTCTGTCTGTCTATTGATTGATTGAGATGAAGCCCTTCAAGCAGTGCCACCCAATAGCTCCTGATTTAACCCAAGCCTAATTTACAATGACCAGCTAACCTACCAACCTTAGATTAATGGGTGCCTGGCAGTCAGTGCAGATTCAGCGAGTGACGGGCCTGTTTACATTCACCTCGGTGTCAGGGTCAAGTCTCACTTCAGGACCAGACCGTACACTCCAGGCCAATGACCCATTGCCGTATCGAAGGAGTGTTCCAGCACTGGTGGCACAGGCCTCTGGAGTGGAGACTCGTGTGCTGTATTTCGGTGAACGTCAGAGATCCTATGGCTCTGTAGAAGGCAAAGCAGTGTGCTGGAGCCAACAACTCCAGGCCCGGTGTCCTAGGTCGGAGACTGTGAAGTCCAGTTGTTGATGCTGCCAGAGATTTTATGAACAGGCCTCTTTTCCCCAACCGGCATTGCAAAGAGTGGAGTAGAGTTGTTTAAGGAGAGGATTACAGGACATGTATTCTCAAGCATATGAGGGGAGGGGTGTGTGTGTAAGGGATGTTAGACTGATACTGGGGGCATACTGAATCAGTGAAGGGAGGTGGAGCAGTGGATGTCCCATGAATGCACTTAGAATTCCTAAGGTAGCAATGAAGTAGGCCATTCAGCCCACCAAGTCTGTACTGACCACCAAGTGTTCATTTATCCTGATCCTGTTTAATTCTCTCCACATTCCTTTCCACTCCTCCCAGTTTCTACCACTCGCTTATGCACTGGGGGCAACTTACAGCCAATTAATCCACCAACCAGCACATCTTTGGGAAGTGGAAGGGAACAGGATGATCCGGGTGAAACCCATGTAGTCACAGGGAAAATACGTAAATTCCTCATGCAGAGTACCATAGGTCGGGGTTGAACCCAGGCCACTGGAGTTCAAGTTGCTGTGTAACTGTGTTGTCTGTAGAGGAAGATGAATGGCAAGGATTGTCCAGCAGAGAAGAACTCTTTCACTCTTCAGCTGCAAGCTCCAGTTGTGCACGAGTAACTTAAAATGATGAAGCTGCAGATTCTAATCTGATCTGAAAATGACCCAACAAGCATCTGGGAAACCCCTGCGCCATTCCATGGAATTCTCCGTGATGCCCAAGCCAATAATGATCACTCACAGGGGTAGATTTTGACTTTGGTAGGCCGACAAGCCTGACTCTTCTCCCTGTTAGAGCCAAGGCTGTCATCCACCAGGTAATTGTTGAACGCGAGAGTTTTAGTAACAGTCTTGATCACGGTTGAGAAAAATGATGATTTATCTTGATCTATGGCTTTGCGTGTTTTAAAAATATGTTTATAACCGTTTCCAGATTGCACCAGGATCCTGAGGATAGGATCCAGTAAATCAAACTGTCTAAGGAGCTCCCAGTGAAAAAACATGAACCGGCAAAACCAGAGCTCACATCAAACTTTGAGCTGCAGTCACAATAACACCTGCATCTGCATAAGAGTTGGCCGTTCAGCCCCTCGTGCCTGCTCAGTGCTCTGCCATCTAACGGAAACCTGGCTGACATTTTACCTCAGCACCAGCTTCCCGCTCCAGATGGAGCGAGGGTTGTGACCTGAAGTGGCAGCCATCCCACAGACGCTGCCTGACCTGCTGAGGTCCTCCAGCTATTAGTTGTTTCGCCTCAACTCTATATCCCGTGATTCCTTTCATATTCAACAATGTATCAATCTCTCTCCGATCGCCTATGAATGCGCCTCCACTGGCCTCGTGGGTAGAGAATTCCAAAGGTTTGCCGTCCTCCAAGTGAAGAGACTGCTTCTCATAACTGGCCCCTTATATTGAGACTGTAACCACTGATTCTCCACACTCCAGCCAGAGGAAGCATCACATCAACATCTAGCTATGTAATAACTAGTTTGTTTATTTCTAATAACATTTCTTACATCTAGCCTAGCGAGGATCTAAAAACCATTGCCATTTATCCCTATCACATGCCTTTCAGAGATAATAGTGATTGGCCCAAGTATGTCACGTCTTTAATCAAATTTCAATGAATTAATAGTGGACATCAAAAGTAATGAATACAGAATCAGAAAACATCCCTTGAAACTGGTTCCTCCGTTCGGATGGATTATCTTCACTGATAGACTAGCTTCATTGACGTGCCTTGGCTTTGTTAACCTTGCCCAGCAAAGACTATTAACCTAGTCTTGAAGATTTGTCCTAACCAAAGCTTCAAGACTAGATCTTAGTATTGTTCTAAAAGACTAAAGACACGAGTTCTAGTCTCACTCAATCGGGGGGATTATTTATTAATTACATAGCGAATTAAAGAAAGCTAGAATTAAAAAGTTGATGTGCTCATGGAGCTACCAAATTGTCCTAAAGCCTGTTTGTTCCCCTAAGAAGTCCACCATCTTTTCTGGGTTTACACTGTGTGATCCCAGGCACACGGTTACACTGTGATCCCTCTTTGAAATGACCTATTGACTCTTTTGGTTCCAGAGAAACTAGGAATGGGCAGTAAATGGTCGTCCCTCTAGTGGTATCCATATCCCAAGAATGGATATGATAGAACCAAAACTCTTTTTCTGACTCCAAGCAGTTGAAGAATCTGATATGCATCTCGGGATGAAACCAGAGTGAGAAATTCTCAGACAACAGGAATTCTGCAGATGCTGGAAATTCAAGCAACACACATCAAAGTTGCTGGTGAACGCAGCAACTGACGAAGGGTCTTGGCCTGAAACGTTGACTGTACCTCTTCCTAGAGATGCTGCCTGACCTGCTGCGTTCACCAGCAACTTTGATGTGTGTTCCTTGAGAAATTCTCATTTCTCTTTTATGTTCCATAAGAGCTCAAAGTGACTGAAATAAAAATGGAAAGTGCTGGAAACACTCAGCGGGTCAGCCAGCACTTGTGAAGAGAGAAACAAAGTTAACATCTCAGAACTGGCAAGATGACTAAGCTTTGTCAGATTTTATAAGCACGGAATGTAGGAATGGTTGGGAATGGGAAGCAGGTTGAATGTTTGACCTGCTGTGTAACCACAGAGTGTAGAAACGTCCCGATCATTTCTCTTCATGAATTTCCAGCAGCTGTGGGGTCTTGCTTTTGACACTGAAGTTTGTTGACAGTGAGGATGTCAATAAGGGCAATGTGCTTGGCGCAAGGCCAGAGTGGACCTTGATATAGATCGTTGTGCCAGGTGTCAAGCTTAGCAAATGACCGTCTACACAGGCAGAGTCAGCCAGGGCCAGGACAACCGATTCTCATGCAACTATGTGTGAAGGAAGAGAGTAAAGCTTATGGGAGAGATTGTCTTATTTGAAATACTGTTTATCAGAGTTACACAACTTGTGAGTCAACTGGTGAGCTGACTTCTGACCCTTGTCTCTCCCTTCTTCTCCGTGTTTTCAGAGTGGGCATATGCCCGCCGTTCGGGTCTGGGACGTTGCTGATAAGACCCAGGTGGCAGAGATCCAGGAACACAAGTATGGAGTGGCCTGTGTGGCTTTTTCGCCGAATGCCAAATACATAGTCTCTGTGGGATACCAGCATGACATGATCGTCAATGTTTGGGCGTGGAAGGTAAACATGGCTCTAGCATTTCCTCCAGCCACGGGGGATCTTTTTGCCTCCAGAGATACAACTTGGGAGATGGACAAACAGTGCTGCTAGGAAGTTTGTGGAACTTTCTCCATTTCTGCATAAATATGACCTAAAATGTGATCAGATCTTCACGTGAGACCTAAAACTAGATAAAGAGAACCCAATTAAATAAATAACACAAAAACGTTATACTTGTTCATTTATTTATTGTGAAAAATGATCCAATATTACATGTATTTAATGGAAGAAGTATTTGAACCTTTGCTTTCAGTAACTGGTGTGACCCCTTCTACAGCAATAACTTCAACCAAACATTTCCAGTAACTTGATCAGGACTGCACGTCGGCTTGGATGAATTTTAGGCCATTCCTCCCTACAAAACTGCTTCAACTCTGGGATGTTGGTGGGCTTCCTTGTATGAATTGCCTGTTTCTGGTCCTTCCGCAACACTTCTATAGCATTAAGGTCAGGACTTTGACTTGGCCATTCCTAAACACAAATTTTCTTTTTTAACCATTCTGTTGTTGATTTACTCTTGTCTTTCAGATCAGTGTCTTGTTGCGTTATCCAACTTCTATTAAGCTTCAGGTGATGGACTGCTACCCTGACATTCTCCTGTAAAATGTCTTGATACAATTTTGAATTCATTGTTTCCTCAATGATTGCGTGCTGTCCAGGCCCCGAAGCAGCCCCAAACTATGAAGCTTCTTCCACCATGCTTCACAGTTGGGGTGAGGTTTTGGTGTTGGTGTGCAGTGCCGTTTTCCTCCAAGCATAGCAGTGTGCATTTCTGCCAAGAAGTTCAACTTTTGTCTCATCTGTCCACAGAGCATTGTCCCATTGTAGAACATCCAGTTGGTCTTTTGCAAACTTGAGACGTGCAGCGGTGTTTTTTTGGAGAGCAGTGGTTTCCTCCATGGTGTCCCTCCATGAACACCATTCTTGTTCAGTATTTTTCTTAGAGTGGACACATGAACAGAGACTTTACTAAGTTCTAGAGATTTCTGCAGGTCTTTTGCTGTTACCCTTGGGTTCTTTTTCCTCTTCTCAGCATTGCATGGTGTGCTTTTGGTGTGATCTTTGTAGGATGCCCACTCCCAGGGAGAGTAGCAACAGTGCTGAATTTTCTCCAATTATAGACTATTTCTCTTTTGGACTGATGAATACTCTGGTGTTTATAAATGCTCTTGTAGCCTTTTCCAGCTTCTACAATTCTTCTTCTAAAGTCCTCTGAGAGTTGTTTTGATCGAGGCATGGAGCACATAAGCAGACCTTTCTTGAGAAGAGCAGGCTCTGTCAGTAACCTGACTTTGTGTGTCTTTTTTATAGGGCAGGGCACCTCTACAACCCACACCTCCAATCTCATCTCATTGATTGGAACACCTGATTCCAAATAGCTTTCATAGAAAGCATTACCCCATACTTTTTCCAACGAATACATGTAGTATTGGATCATTTTTCTCGATAAATAAATGAACAATATAATGTCTTTGTGTTAATTATTAATTAGGTTTCCTGCCGCCAACACTTGGCCCACTCGGTGTCTGAACACTAGTCATTGCAATATCTGTGGCAGCCAATGGCTATCCTGAAGTTGTGAATGTGAATTGTGTGCCTCTGGCTTCTTCTACAGAAAAATGTTGTTGTAGCAGCCAACAAGGTATCGAGTAAGGTGACTGCCGTGTCCTTCTCTGAGGACAGCAGTTACTTTGTCACCGCTGGCAACAGGCACGTCAAGTTCTGGTATCTGGATGCATCCAAAGCCTCCAAGGTAAGATCTGTGACTGTGATTAAGACTTTTCCTCCCATGTTCTTTGCTGCTTTTTCCGACTCATAATCCCCCTTTGTGCATACATAGCTGCCCGTAGAGAGAGTTAAGTGCACCGAGTCCTGGGAGTTCGCATCACGGACGACCTTACCTGCTCCCTCACTATCACCTCCCTGAACAAGAGGGCACAGCAACGCCTCCACTTCCTGAGGAGAGTGAGGCAAGCGAGGCTCCCCCTCCCACGGTAACTGAGCACCATGGAGAATGCCCTGACGAGCTGCATCTCCATCTGGTATGGGAGCAGCAAAGCACTGGACCGGAAGTCCCTACAGAGGACTGTGAGAACGGCCAAGAGGATCAGAGGGGTCTCCCTACCATCCATCGGGGACATTTATCAGGAGCGTTGCATACGCAGGGCCCTTCGTATTAATAAGGATCCCACCCACCCATCCAGCATCCTCTTTGACTTTCTACCATCAGGCAGGGTTCTCCGAAGCATAATCAAGATAAACAAAGTGATGCCCAACAACTTTCCAGTTCGTAAATTCATCAAAAATTCTCCTCCAACTTCCTGACTCTAATCCTGCAAACCTCTCTACTACTTGAGAAACCTCAACTCCTATGACAAAAGCACTGAATGGCGTCAACACTGACACACCAACATACCCCCTGGCGGAGATCTAATCACAACCCCACCTCACTCCTCTCGAGCTTTGCCACAGCTACCAGAAAAAAACTGGACAGGCGCAAATTGACTCAGAAGTCGACACGCCAAAACAACACAAACACTACACCGACGGGGAGGCCCAACAAACCCCAGCTTGCCCCTGTGGTGCCCCAACCCAGGACAACCTCCTCCTGGTCCAAACATGCCCTGTCACCAAGACCTGAGACGGCTATGCCACGGTCCATCGATACAGCCATGAGCCGGAGGAGTGGCTTGGCAAACAACAATTAGAAGTGTGAAGAGAAAAACACCTGTCATACCTGTTTATTTCTGCATAGTTAATTTGTAGATTTAATTCTTACTTTCCTAAGTCGTTATGTGTTATGTGTATGTGCTTTACAGGCTGGTCCGGAGAAACGTTGCCTCGTTTGACGGTATACATGTATATAGTTAAATGACAGCAAGCTTGACTTGACAACTTGACGTATATTGAAACACAGTGAGGAATCTTAGGATTGTTAGGGGACATGAAGATCATCCAGCCCACAGGCTCACAATATCACCACCCTGTCAGTCCCACATTTTCATTCTCTCCCTGCAGCCCTGCATATTATGTTGGCTCAAATCCCTCAGCAATCCCCTTTCAAAAACCCCTGATTGACTTTGTTTCTCCCACTGAAACTATCTGTCGTTCTTCATCGGTGAGTCTCAATCCAGGAAATTCTTCATTCCCTTCAAGAAGTTGGCTCATCTCACCATGAGGGTTGGGCATTAGAGGTAATGAAATCCATCTGCCATCATTCCATTCTCACTTAACTCACAAAATCTCCCAGTAATTACACGCCACGTAAATTAACACTATAGTGGGCCATTGCCGCTCTTCAGTGTATGGCCTTCCATTGCCTTACCCAGGTTATCAGTAAAGGTGACATCCGAGCTTAGATCTTTATGTATTCAATTTTTATAAAAGTGGGCCTTGCTGGCAATTTATTGCTCATCCTGAACTGCCCTTGAATTTTTCAGAGAGCAGTGAAGAGCCAGCACTATTGTTGGCTTGGGAGTCGTACGCAGCTCAGACTGGGTCAACAGGACTGCAGTTTGGGAGCAACGCAGTAATTTCACAGTCAACATCACTAATGACTAAATTTTCCTCTTGGATTTCAGATTATTAACTGAATTTAAATCCAGCAGTTGCATTTGAGTCCAGATTTGTGGATTATGAATCCAGGCCTCTAGATAGACTCCTCATCTTTTCTTCTCCAGTCCTGCTGAAGGGATTCAGGCCTGAAACATTGACTGGACTCTTTTCCATAGATGCTGTCCGGCCTGCTGAATTCCTCCAGCATTTTGTGTGTGTGTTGCTCAGATTTCCAGTGTCTGCAGAGTTTCTCTTGTTTGTGATTAGATAACTAATTTGTTAGTTTAATTTTCTGGACCGCAATCATCCACAGGACAGTGTCTTCCTTCTAATTCGAGTCAAATCCATTCTCCCTACTACCAACCAAGATAGTCAGCTGCGTTAGCCAGACTCTCTTCGTGGAAGCTTATAGAAAGGCCTATGGATGCAAAATGTACTCATGCTCTACGATTCCACTGGAGTGAGGCCCCCTCCCCATTTCTCTAGGGTTCCGCGTCTCGCTGCGGACCCTTCCTCTGTCGGTCGGCCGCGTGCTGGTCCCTGACAGTGCGTTGCTGCCTGTGTTCCAGGTGAACGCCACGGTGCCACTGCTGGGCCGCTCTGGGCTGCTGGGTGAGCTGCGCAACAACTTCTTCAGTGGTGTGGCCTGCGGGCGCGGCAGGAAGGCCGACAGCACCTTCTGCATCACCAGTTCGGGCCTCCTGTGCGAGTTCAACGAGAGGAGGCTGCTGGATAAGTGGGTGGAGCTGAGGGTGAGTAGTGTTGTGAATCCTCTCCGGTCTGAGATGTGGGCCTGGTGAATGTGGCAGCAATGGGAACGGGAGAGTTCTCTCCATAACCTGGACCGATCTACTGTCCCCTCACAGCTATTCTGATTCACTTCATTAAGTCTATTGTTGCTCTATTTTCTTTCCTGCCTCGAGCCAGTTTTTTTCCCAATGTATTGAAGGGAATGTGGGCATTGCTGGCAAGGTCAGGATTTATTCCTTGTTGTACAGCAGAAGGCATCTGAAGAGTCAGTCAACTATTTTGCTGGGCCTGGAGTCAGATACAGGCTAGACCAGGTAAGGTCAACAAATCTCCTCTCCTGAAGGACATTATGTTGATTAATGGCAACGCAATGGTTTTTTGGGCACCATTGTTTCTACTGATGAACTGGTTTTAATTCCACATTACCTCCTGAATTTTAATCCCACAGTTGACATGGTGGGATTTGGTTTCAGGTCCCTGGTTTGTTAGTCTGGTTCTACAATAATTAGCCCAGTAATTAAACCATTGCATCACCACCTGTGTGTGTGTGTGTGTGTGTGTGTGTGTGTGTGTGTTTGTGTATACATGTCTGGTGTGTGTGTGTGTGTGTGTGTGTGTGTGTGTGTATATATGTGTCTGAGTGTGCATGTGTGTGTCTGTGTATGTGTGAGTGTGTGTGTGTGAATGTGAGTGTGTATATGTATGTCTGAGTGTGTATGTGTGAGTGTGTGTGTCTGAGTGTGTGCTTATCTGTGTGTATGAGTGTGTGTGTACGTATTTGATTCAGAATCAGGTTTAATATCACTGACATATGTCATGAAATTTATTGTCTTGCAGGAGTACAGTGAACTACATAAAATACACTATAATGTTCAATAAGAAGTACATGTTTATAAATTATGTATAAATTGTATATAAACTATATATAAAATATATATAAAGAAGTAGTGGATGAAGCAAAAATAGTGAGGTGGTCTTCATGGTTTGACGGACTGTTGAGAAATGTGATGGCGGAGGGGAAGAAGCTGTTCCTGAATCACTGAGTGTGCAATCTCAGGCTCCTGTACCGCCTCCCCGATGGTAGTAATGAGAGGAGGGCATGTCCTGGGTGGGGAGGGTCCTTAATGATGGAACATGGGTGTGTTTGTACATCCCAGTGTGCGTATGTGTGTGAGCCTTTGTAGGTGTGTAAGTGTGTCTGTGTGTTTGTGTGTGCACGAGCTTGTTGTATAGGTGTGTACACTAGTGTGTGTGTGGGTGTGTGTGTGCACGAGTGCGTGTATTGTCAGCTCAGTCCTATACATATACTGGCATCTCTAATGCTCGATTCCCTCTCCTCTCCCGCTGCTCGTCCCCACACTGACTTTGAAAAGAACACAGATAACACCACAGTAAGTTTGTATTCCCGTCTCGATGTTTCTCTGCATTTTCCACTCTGACATCGTCCATCGTTTGTCTCCATCTCAGTGACGAACCATCGTGGTCGGTTCCACACGCATGCAGCTGTAGGAGGGGAACACCACCATCCCGACCCTCTGTTACTGTGTGCATGTACTGCTGGTGAAGGTGAGGTATACTGGGGCAAGTCTCCTGTGCCCACTTATCACGATTAGATCTGAGTCGAGCAACATCTGGAATTTACGTTTTTTTAATGCATTTTCAAATCTCTGCAGAGCCTTGCCTCGCCCTTTTTCTGCCGTCTTATCCATTCCAAAACCTCTGGGCTCCTAGACAGCTCTGATTTTCATCAGTCACGTTTGCTGATCAGGACATCTGAGCTGCAGGGCTCCTCTCCTCGCAGGTCTCTCTGCGTTCACTGTGACTTTCCAGTCGTTCTCAGGGGCTGAGCTCTCAGTCCTCAGGCAAAGTGAGCAGGGCTTCAGTTGTCCTGCAGTGAGTGAGCTGTTGCAGCGCCTGAGAAAGTGGGTTCAATACAGCTTGCAAACAAGAAATGGATAAAAGGAAGCTGTGGTGTGTCGGGTAAAGGGCAAAGGAGGGTGACGGTTGGCTCAGAGAGGCAGCTTGAGTTAGATGGCCTGTTCTTTAAACGTCTGGCGGCCTCTTGTGCTAACTTCCCAGTTCATTGCTGTACTGGAGTGTGTTTGGGTGCATCAGGAACTGGGATGAAAGAGCCCGATGGGATCTCCAAAGAGCTATGAGAGCCACTAATCTCTCCTACAGCGAGGGGGTTTACGCAGGATAGTGGGCCAAGGATGGAAGTTTCAGGCTTTTGTGCCTTAAGCCTGATGGAAGGAGAGGGAAAGAGAGAATGTCCGGTGTGGGTGGGATCTTTGATCATGCTGGCTGTTTAGCTCCCAGACGTATGACTTTGCTCCCTTTCCAAAGGCACTGAATCAATTGGGCATGGGCATCTCCACTCCTTGTGGGTCAGCACACATGGAGGAACTAAACAGTGGAAGGTATAGCATGTAGACACACAATACCCAACAGGGGCAGGTAGATATGATAGGAAGGGGATTTCTCAAGCATGGAAGATTCAGTCAGAGCCAGCAAACTCAGGAGCAAGTCTTTGCCTGTGATACTCAGAAGCAAGTGAGGCAATATCTTCATCACCAAGCTGTGACTTGCTGTTGTGCGGTCCAGGGCTGCCTTCTCCAGTCGACACTGACTCTCACCTGGGATATTAGGCATGTCATGGCCTCATTCGTTGTTTTATCTGACCCCCGGGGGGAGAGGTGGAGGCTCTTTAGTGAGACAGAGGGACAAGCTGTGAATAGCCTTCAGCGATATTATAAGTTAGAGTGGTAATTGGTGCTGTTCATTCACTTTCATGTTAGTATGTAAGGGAAAGGGTTTCCCAATGACTGCCAGAGGTGGCAAACGTGGAACGTTTAATCAGTCAGTTCTCAGTGTTTTACATAGCTGCACAAAGCAGGGCTTAAAACACTTCGACCTCACCCTTTCCTTAAAGATGCAGTGGGAAACATCTGCCAGCAGATGCATGGAATCCGCAGGAGGCTATGTGTATCTTCGTGCTAGCCTTTCAGCCTGGAGAGGGGTGAAAACCTCCCATCTCTACCCTCAATGTTTCCCCAACCTGCCCCTCCCCTACATCACTTAGTTGCTGGGAAAAATCCTTATCTGCTGCTGAATCGGAGTCTGCAGGGTCATCACAGACACATTTACCCAAGTACTGTACTACAGGGCTGGCTGAAAGGAGGCAGGAAAGTTTGTTCTGTGTTGATGGTTCACAGGCATGAAAAGTAAGTTGCTAGTCTGCAGGAAATTTAGTTTTATGTGTGAGTGTTCTTAGGGAGGGACCACTTCCTTCCACCCTGTTCTTTCATCCTGTGCTAACTTATTGACAGCCTGTCCTGGCAGATTTACAAGGCGAAGAATTGAAAGATAATTTTTTTAAAAAGCCTTGACACAACTGTGCATTGCCTCTTTTGGATCTTTTCACAGTATCTTCCAGTTCCCTTCCAGCTCAATTCCTTTTAAATCACTGAGGCTGTAACCCACTTCTCAGTTCCCCAGAGCATGGCCATTCCTTTTGCTTCCTTACACGGCCATTTTTATCTGAGTATCTCCCCAGCTAATTATACCTCCCACTATGCTGAACAGTTTGCCTAGAGGCAGTCTGTCAGACTCCTTGCAAGTAAAATAAACCAGATCACCTTAGTTACTAATCCCAATAACCATGCCTTATGTTATCACTCCAGTTCTTGGTCGCCACATTTGCGTTGCTCTCCTCCCAAGCACATTATTGCCCTTTGAACTTTAGATTCTTCCCGTTTATCTCCTGGAGCAGACTTAACCCCAGGCATCAATGTTCCGTAATATCAACAACCCCGGTCAAGAAGTAGTTCTCTACACCCCATCCTCATCCTGGTTGTCCCAGTCAACCCGGGACTTGTCACAGCATAGAGCGGGAGAATTCATTTGGAAAAGGGAAATGCATGGTCAGCAGCAAAATAGTTTTGTTTCAAGTCAAAAAATTTTTGGGTTTTTTTTTCCTGGAAGAAGTCAACTGTGAGAAGTATTTATTTTTAACCTAGAACAAAACTGCAGGGAATTTGGTACCAGTGTAATTTTGATACCTTGCCTTTTGCACAGACTACAATGGCCAATTGCTTGTCAGTCAATGAGGACTTCATCTTCTGCGGCTGCGCGGATGGCACAGTACGGCTGTTCAACTCCGCCAACCTTCACTTCATTGCCACCATGCCCAGGCCGCACCACCTGGGCATGGACATCGCAGCTGCCACGGAGCCCAGGTGAGGTCTAGACTGGACAGGGGGGCACTGGGCGGCTTGGGGGATGGTGTGAGAGAGTCCAGGGTGGTTGGGGGAGAGTAACTGCCAAGACTGGGGTGGGGTTAATTGGTCTATGGGATGGCAGTTGGGAAGGGTTGGTTAATGGATGTAGCTCTCATGGTCCGGATCGGGGTCCCTTTAAAATTACTTTGTTTATGTTACGATCTGGACTGGTGACTCCCTGTTTCCCTTTGGTTCCCTGTTTTCCCGTGTCCCTTGGCCTTGGTGATTAGAGGCAATTTACTCTCGGCTGAACTTGTAGTTTATAGTCTCCGGCTTTCAGCCATTCGGTGCGGGAGCATTTGCAAAGTCACCAAGGTATGGCGTGCCAATGTCATCTGGCCGGAGCAAGCCCAGTTTCTGCCTGAAGCGAGTGCCGGTAATTTGCCTTTCCTCACCGGAGCTACCCTGTCAAGTTACCTCGCCAAAGCGAGCCTGCAAAGCTTCCTCACCGAGGTGGGTCCATCAGTTAACTCGCCGGAGGGAATCAAGAACTGCTGTCTACTGTTCCCAGGCCGAGTCGAGAGCTCGCCACCACCCGGAGGCTCCAAGTCAAGTCCTGGCTTTGGGGGCATTCAGGTACCAAGTCAAGTTCTGGCCCTGGCGGCTTCCAAGTACCAAGTCAAGTCCTGGCCCTGGCGGCATCCACATACCGAGTCAAGTCCCGGCCCTGGCAGCATCCAAGTTCCGAGTCAAGTCCCGGCCCTGGCGGCATCCAAGTTCCGAGTCAAGTCCTGGTCCTGGCGGCTTCCAAGTTCCGAGTCATGTCCTGGCCCTGGCGGTCTGTGATTCCTGTCCTACCCCCCTGTCTGTATCCCTTCTCTGCCCCTCTTGCCTCTAGCCCTCGTCTGCAGGCCTCGCCTGCACCTTGGTCTAGTTCTGTCGCCGGAGCTAGATAGGTACTGTCTGGTGTTCTTTGGTGTTGGTCTCATCTTGTCCTTGCCTCCATGGGGTAAGTCAGGCTGTCTTGCCATTGCCCCACGGGGGGTCATGTCGTGTCTTGTCTTGTCCTCGCCTCCGTGGGGTAAGTCAGGCCGTCTTGCCGTTGCCCCGCGGGGGGTCATGAGTCCCGGCCCTATGTCCTGTGCCCAAGGAGGGGTCCTGGCTCTCTGTTCTGTGTGTGAGTCCCGGCCCTATGTCCTGTTCCCAAGGAGGGGTCCCGACTCTGTGTTCTGTGTATGTGTCCATGGTTCCATGTACCTGCTCCCCTAGACCAAGGCTCTGTCCATGCCTGGTTCTGGGGTCTGAGCCCGGGGCACGACCCAGGTACTGGGTCCTTGCCCAGTCTCTGGCTCGGAGTCCATACCCTAGCCTCTTCATGTCTCCTCTAGTTCTGGGAGCCGATTCCGAGTCCTAGCCCAGACCCTTGGTCCCAGCCTAGTCGTAGTCGTGAGTCCTTGTCCAGTTCGCTACTCCTGCTCCTGCCTTGCTCTCCTGGTATCGAACAATAAACTAAATCTAAGTAACCTCACAAGATGTGTCTTGCATTTGGGTCCACCCTTGCTCCCAGTGCCCCCCATTGTGACAGTAGCTGCGTAGAGGGGTGCCTTGGCCAAAGTGGTAGTGTGTTGTGTGGGGTGGGGGGTGGCTGGGGATTAGCGTAATGGTGGGGAAGGAGTGGGGGATAGCACAGTAGCCTAGTGGTTAGCACAACGCTTTACAGTACAGGAGACCCGGGTTCAATTCCTGCTGCAGCCTGTAGGGAGTTTGTAGGTTCTCCCCGTGACCATGTGGGTTTCCTCCGGGTGCTCCGGTTTCCTCCCACAGTCCAAAGCCACACCGTTTGGTAGGTTGTAAGTTGTCCCGTGACTAGGCTGGGGTTAAATTGGGGGATTTCTGGGCAACGTGGCTCAAAGGGCTGGAGGGGCCTATTCCACACTGTATCTCAATAAATCAATAAATAAATATGTTCGTGGTTTGGCAGGGTGGGGTGGGATTGTTTGAGAGTAAAGGGTTGGAGTTGGTGGGAGATGTGGGCACTGGTGGAGTGGAGCATGTTTAAGTGGTGGTGAGAGCGTGATGCCTGTAGGATGGGGTTTGCAGAGGTGACCTGGGTTGGGTTGGGAATGTTGGACAGTTGGCTGAGGTGACGTTTGGGGAAGGGGTGAGAGTGCTGATGGGTTTGGTCTGGCAGAGGTGAGACAGTGAGGGAGCTGCCCCTCGGTATGAATAAGTGGCCCCAACCTGTTCACAACACTGTGACTGGGTTCAGCAAAAGGTTCACAGGAAGCTAAATAAACTGGCCACCCGCGTCTATAAATGCAGGTCACACTGTGGCTACCTGTCAGCTCTCAGCCAGGTGGGCCTGGAGGGGGAGGGTCACACAGGAAAGCACCAGTGCATGAAATCACTCGGACCCTCCCCAGCTTATGATCACCCGAGCTATGGACACCCCACACATTCAAACAAGTTCCCGTAATTATTGATAAATTCAAGTGCTGAGGCAGTCTTGAGAAAAAGAAACTTGTTTACGTGTAACCTTCTCACAGTAATCAGACACCACTGTTGCTGAAGAATGGCAGGCAGTCTCACTGGAGGAGGCCATGCTTTGGAAACTGACAAGCAATCCGTCCTGTTGATACTCGTGTGACTAAATCCTGTTACACAATGTCACATGAGTTGATACTTCAAGGCCATCAAAGCTACCCATTCAGTGGAGGACACCCTGATTCTGCACCTTCATAACATAGGCAGAGCAGGGACTGTAGGATCATGCTACAAGACACACACACACACACACGCACACACACACACACACACACACACACACACACACACACACACACACACACACACACACACACACACACACACACACACACACACACACACAACCACACACACACACACACACACACACACACACACACACACACACACACACACACACACAACCACACACACACAGACACACACGCACACACACACGCACACACACACACACACACACACAACCACACACACACAGACACACAGACACACACACACACACACACACACACACACACACACACACACACACACACACACACACATATACACACACACACACACACACAACTACAGCCCTGCACAATAATACATTGTGTGTAAGTGTACACATATGTATAGACACCCTGACAGTGGGACAGCAACACCGAGTGAGATTCTCACAGAAAAATTCAGTGAAAGACAGTGATGAGTAGTCAATGGGAAAGCAAGACAGCCAGGCAGCATCAGAGAATCACAGGCCTGTACTGCACAGAAACACGCCCTTTCGCCCAACCCATCTGTACTGAAGATAAGCAATGTGAGTTAGTACACAAAATCACATTAGTGAGGGCAGTGATGGAAAATCACCACTGCATGGGGGTGAGATACACTGATGTGATGTCAGGTGCACACATTAATAAATGGGTACAACATTTCACATGTTGTGATACAGCTGGGAAAGCACAATAGAGAAACCAACAAATATACAAAAAAGGAAGAGATCAAATGACAACACAAAGATAGAGAGATAATCAATGGGAAAATGCCCCATCTAGAGAGATGATCTGTGGGAGATGCCCCATCTAGAGAGATAATCGATGGAAGTTGCACCAACTAGAGAGACAATCAGTGGGAGATGCCCCATCCAGAGGGATGATCAGAGGGAAATGCACCATCTAGAGAGACAATCAGAGGGAGATGCACCATTCAGAGAGACAATCAGAGGGAGATGCACCATTCAGAGGGATGATCAGAGGGAAATGCACCATCTAGAGAGACAATCAGAGGGAGATGCACCATTCAGAGAGACAATCAGAGGGAGATGCCCCATCCAGAGGGATGATCAGAGGGAAATGCACCATCTAGAGAGACAATCAGAGGGAGATGCACCATTCAGAGAGACAATCAGAGGGAGATGCCCCATTCAGAGAGACAATCAGAGGGAGATGCACCATTCAGAGAGATGATCAGAGGGAGATGCCCCATTCAGAGAGATCATCGATGGGAGATGCACCATTCAGAGAGATCATCGATGGGAGATGCACCATTCAGAGAGATCATCGATGGGAGATGCACCATTCAGAGAGATCATCGATGGGAGATGCACCATTCAGAGAGATCATCGATGGGAGATGCACCATTCAGAGAGATCATCGATGGGAGATGCACCATTCAGAGAGATCATCGATGGGAGATGCACCATTCAGAGAGATCATCGATGGGAGATGCACCATCTAGAGGGATAATCAGTGGGAGATGCACATGATAGTGCACAGAGTGGTCTGATAGATGTGCACTGGAGTTAGCTCAGGGTCCTACCCAATATTCATCCAGCTCACTGTAGTTGATGATTTTTTACAGTTGCTATCCATGTGACCTTGCTGTGCACAGATCGGCTGCAGTGGCCCCTCGATTACAGCAGGACATTCAGTGTTGGAGAGACTTCCTTGGCTTCTCTTGGAGCTACCCTAACGCGGTGACAGGAGCTGAATAAACTCAGGCAGTTTATGTCATGCTTTTGCTGTAACCAGCATGTTGGAGAGGAGAAATGAGAAGAGGGACTCCTCCTCCTCATCTAATTACTGCTCCCTGCTCACGGTACTCGAAAAATCCCAGCACCCCTGCCACTGCTCGGACTGGAAAGAAGACACCAGCACAGAGTGCAGCTGAGGCCACTGGCAAGCCCTCCCCTCAGTAGACGCTTGGGCAGTGCCGAGCCTTTAGGTGTGGGGAGTTTTGCCCAAGGTTGTGTGTTTCTCTGCTGCTCTCTCCCTGCTGGTGGATCTTGCCGTGAAACAATGCAGGCACAGTGAACGATGAATCCGCTGCTTGTTCCAGTGTGGCTGCTGTCAGCATGTGATGCGAGAGTGGGCTCGATGGCATGTGGCTCTGGCAGAAGGAAATCTGTTCACGGCTGTAGACAAACATGTCACAGGCTTATCAGAAGCTCGACTTCGCACATTGGTCAGTCAACTCTTAAAGCGAAATAAGCACTGTGGAACTGATATCATTAAAAGAGCAACAAACCTTTTATCATTTTGCTGTTTTTATTTCCTGGAAGTGCTGCAATAAATGGGATCTGCTCCCAACTTCCCCCCGTCACTGAACTTACATTTCCCTGAGCTCCTTGTCGCTCAGGGCTTTCCTGGACTCACATCTGGGTCTTTCGTAGACTGGTTGCCATAATTAATGCATCAATGTCAGCTAAAGGAGGAACTGGTTGGAGTGTTGACTTTGCTAGAAATGTCTGTGTTTCTGTACCCTGTGAATTTATACCAGAAAGGCAGTGTTGACCTGGAGGTATATTGCTGCTGAGTCAAATCTTTCTTTTCCCTGATTTTCATTTTAAATTACGATGCGGTGATGTAGCAGGTAGTTCTGCTGCCCCAGAGTTTTTGTGACCTGGGTTAAATCCTGAGCTCTGGTTCTAACTGGAGACAATAAAACAGACTTCAGGAGGAACTGAGCAATGCACTGAGTTCCACCAGCGGTGTGTGTGTGGCTCCTGATTCCAGCATCTCCATTCTCCAGTGTCTCTCTGAATCTGACCGGCTGGAGTCTGTACGTTCTCCCTGCTCCTGTTCCTCCCAAATCCCAAAGGTGTATGGTTCGGTGGGCTAATTGACCACTGTAAACTGCCCCTAGAGTGCACGTGAGGGGTAGAATTCTGGGGCCAGCTGGTGGGAATGTGAGGAGAGTACAATAGGACTGGTGTAAATAGATTGTTGATGGTTAGTATAGAACTAGTGGGCAGAAGGGCCTTTTTCTATGCTGACTGTCTCCATAGCTCTACTTATTGTTAGAATAGGATATCACTGGAAGGGGCAACATCTATTGACCATCCAGAGTCGTTCTGGGAACGTGACGGTGATTAACTGGTGTCTGGCGCTATTGCAGTCATTGTGGTGAAAGCGCCCTCGACAATATCGGATAGGAACAGGGAGCTCAGTAAACTGAACTAGTGACAATGAAGGCACAGCAGTGCATTTCTAGGTCAGGTTGGATGGGTGACTTGCAGATGCTAGATGGTAGAGGTTATAGATAGATAGATAGATAGATACAGGTTTCCCCCGCCATCTGAAGGTAAAGTGTTCCTATGAAACGGTTCGTAAGCCGGAATGTCGTAGAGCGAAGAAGCAATTACCATTTATTTATATGGGAAAAAATTGTGAGCGTGCACAGATCCAAAAATAACCTACCAAATCATGCTAAATAACACATAAAACCTAAAATAACAGTAACATATAGTAAAAGCAGGAATGATATGATAAATACACAGCCTATATAAATTAGAAATACTTCTCTACAACGATTGCCTGCACTGTTCTCCGTAGTGAAAATCTCACGCAAGCGGTCTCAGCAAAAACACGGCGCCAAGCACCGTCGACAGAAAATCTCACGCAAGCGCTGTCCAGTAACCTTTAAGCTATAAAGCTGCCAAATCATACCAAATAACATATAAAAATACACAGACTATATAAAGTAGAAATAATGTATGTGCAGTGTAGTATCACTGACCGGAATTGGGACAGCGCCGAGCACGCTGATGATGGTGTGTTAGGCTGAGTCGTCGCAGGTTGGGGTGGTGCAGTGGCCCCCACCCTCTGGGCAGCGACCCGATACCGATTCGTGGAGAATGCAGGGGTACAGTGGTGGCCGGGACGCACACAGCACGTCTTTAAGAAAAAAGCCAAAATAAACAAGCTAGCTAATTAGGTGCCGCCCGGCACATAATGGTCGGCCCAGATCAGAAGCGACGCAATCGGCAATCGCCTCTGATCTGGGCAGACATTTACGTGCTGGGCGGCACCTAATTAATTAGCTTGTTTATTTTGGCTTTTTTCTTAAAGATGTGCTGTGTGTCTCCCGGCTACTGCTGCATTCTCCGCGAATCGGTATCTGTCTGCGGCCCGGGGTTTGGGGTGGTGGGACACTGAGGTTTCGATTGTTATCCTTTCCTCTTCCAATTGCATCAGCTCTTCATCTATCAGTTCTTGGTCATGGGATGCCAAAACCTCTTCAACATTATCTTCGTTAACTTCCACAAGCCAAACTCACTTTGTCCTTGCTTTGTTCATCACAATCGAAACGCTTAATTACGTCTAGTTTTACGCTAAGTGTAACACCCTTACGAGCTCTTTCAGGCTTTTCCGATACCATAGAACTCATCTTGCTAACGGCTGCTCACAGGCATGTGTTTAAGCAATGCTGGCGAGAATGCCGTTCCAAATCCGGGGGAGAGCGGCTGCTCGGGGCGCACGCTGCCTTTTATCTCCCGCACTGCCTTTTATCGCGCGCTGATTTTTTTGTAATAGTGAAAACACCTTCTGTTAGCGAAAACAGGGAACTAATGTAGGTCTTTCGTAACAGTGAGGTTTCGTAATGCGAACGTTCAAAAAGCAGGGGACACCTGTACTTCATTGATCCTAAAGGAAGTTACAGTGTCACAGTAGCATTACAGTGCACAGATATAAATATTAGAAGAGAAGTAGAAAGAATTTTAAAAAAGTTAGCACACACAGTCCAACAGGAGGTTAGTTGGGTTTAGGAGGAGCAGGGAACACAAAAAGGACCAGATAGGAGAACCCTCTCTTGCGGCATCACTTCCACGTGGAAATTGAAACACAGAATGTTAAGCACTTAGCAATACAATACAGGAGCAGGCCTTTTATTGACCATGATGCGAATTTAAACTACCCATTCCCTGCCTGTTCATATGCCTGTCTAAATATCTCTTAAACATTGCTATCATATCGATTTCCACCACCTCCCTCAGCAATGAGTTCCAGACACTTACACATTCTCCAAGTTACAAAAAATTTGCCTCACCAACTTCTTTAAGCTTGTCACTTTCACTTTAAAGCTATACCTTCAAATATTTCCACTGGTCTCAACTTACCCTATCTGTACTGCTCATAACTTTATACACTTCTGTCAGTTTGCTCCCTCAGCCTCCAGCACTCCAGAGAAAATGATCCAAGTTTGTCCATCCCCCTCTCCAGGCAGCATCCTGACAGACCTCTTTTGCACCTTCTCTGAAGCCTCCTTCATGAAATGTGGCGACCAGACCCTGCACTGTGCTCCAAATGTAACCAAGGCATCTTTTTATCCAGCTGCATCATGACTTCCCAGCGGTTATACACCATGCCCTGCTAATGGAGGCAAGTGTACTGTGCCTTCCACTATCAGGGACCCCGTCATCCCTCTATACGTCAGTGTTCTGAAGTGCCGTGCCATGTACTACGTGCTTTCCTCTGTCAGTTGGCATCTCAAGGTGCAACACTTCACACCTGTCCGGATGAAACGTCATCCTTCATTTCTCTTCATGTAGTTCCAACTGATCTGGATTCTGCTCGTCCTTTGACAACCCTCCTCACCATTTACCCCCCAACAGCTGGCCTAGCTGTGATCAGTTAGCATGGGCTAGATCTGGGACTCAGGTCACCTGTAAACTCACTTAGACTATTGTGGTGGACTTCCCGCATCACAGTCACGGACTTCCATCACTCCACCGAGACTAATTCCTCCAGCTTCCCAATTGACTGAGAGTAGTTTTGAGGGAAGGAAATTCAAAATGGGAGGTTTAATTTTCCAGACCGGAGCTCACCCAAAGTCCACTCAGGAGGGCAGTCTGCGAATTAGTTTGCAATACCTTCAGTGCAACGAGAAGGTCCTCCTACTATACGGATCGTTGTTTTGTTAACGGATCTCTCTTTCTCCTTCAGCCATTTATTCACAAATAGAGCAGATGTCAAGTACCCAGACACCATCGCACTGACCTTCGACCCTACAAACCGCTGGCTATCATGTGTGTACAATGACCACAGTCTGTATGTGTGGGACGTGAAGGACATTAAAAAAGTTGGGAAGGTGTACTCTGCCCTCTACCATGCATCCTGTGTCTGGAGTGTGGAGGTGAGACTATGTCAGGAAAACCTGGGATCAACATTCCTCCACAGAAGTTAGGGAACCAATCCATGTAGGATCTGGAAGAGCACATCCATTATAGAATATGGGATCTTTAGTCAGTCCAAAGGAGATTGACTCTGTTGGCATTAGAGACAGTCCAAAATACAGACAGTGGCCAATTCTTGTGATGAGAGGATTGTCCTATCATGAGAGGCTAAAAAATTTCATCTCTATTCTCTGGAGTTTAGAAGCAGGATGGGTGCTCTAGTTGACACATGTATGATCTTGAGTGGGCACAATACAGTAAATGTCGAGGTTTCCTCTCTGGAGTTAATCTCGAAGGAGATTAAGAGTTGATCACTTAAAACTGCGTGTGTAGGAGCTTTTCCCCTTAGATGGTAGTGAATCTCTGGAATTTTCTACTCCGGGAATTTGTGGAGGCTAGATCACTAGGTGTATTCAAAGAAGAATGATATAAATATTTGAAAGTTCGGGGAAGTGAGGGCTGTAGGGAACTGGCACTGTAGATGAGGCATGGTGTGATTAGGCTTGATTGTGTTGGACGGCTAGGTGGGCTTAAGGAGATGTGGCCTGTTCCTGCTCCTGTTTTCTATGCTGTTGTGTCCTTTTCAGGTTTACCCGGAGGTAGAGGACAGTAATCGGGCATGCTTACCACCGTGCTCCTTCATCACCTGCTCATCCGACAACACGCTCCGACTCTGGAACACCGAGAGCTCCAGCAGCCATGGGACCTCGCTGCATCGGAACATGATAAGCAACGTAAGTATGCCACCAGTCCCCTTCAACCCCGGACAATCCGCTGTCCTACTGAGATCTGTTCTCCACAATCCAGCTGCAAATTGCAGGACGCCACGTTGGGACTGAATGTTTTGAGTGACAGTCTCTTTCACCCAGTACCACACATAGCCACTCAGCTAAAATCTAACAGGATAATGTCCCACCCAAGTCCTGAATACTTGCACTGCAATCAAACGGTGTGGAAGCAATTTTAATTCCCTGAGCTTCACGTTCCACGTTTTGGTTTGTTCCTCAACCCTTGCTAATTTTCTTTGCTTATTTTAACTCAGAATTGTACTCAGGGTCTTAAAGTAAGAAGCTATTGAGTGATAATATCAGTAAAGACCACCCTGATAGGACTAGTGTGGAACCTCCGTCCCCCAACACATTGTTGATGCTGTTTCAAATTCATTTCCCAGGATCAAGCATTGATGCGTCGATCAGCAGTTCATAGTTACCCCTGAACTCTTGGTGACCAGTTGGTGTTCCACCGGGATCTGTTCTGGGATCCCTGCTCTTTGTGACTTTTATAACTGACTTGGGCGGGGTAATAAGTTTGCAGATGACTGGAAGGTTGGTGGAGTTGCGGACAGTGTAGAAGGTTACAGTGGGACATCGACAGGGTGCAGAGCGGGGCTGAGAAGTGGCAGATGGAGTTCAAACCTGGAGAAGTGTGAAGTGATTCAGATTGGAAGGTCAAATTTAAAGGCAGAATGTAGCGTTAATGCCAGGATTCTTAGCAGTGTGGAGGAACAGAAGCATATAGGGTCGACATTCATAGTTGCCACACAAGTTGATAGGATGGTTAGGAAGGCGTATGGTGTGTTGGTCTTTATTGGCCAGGGGATTGACTTCAAGAGCCATGGGGTAATATTGTAACTATAAAATCCTGGTTAGATCACACTTGGAGTATTGTGTTAATGGAAGGGTGTGGAAACTTTAGAGAGGATGCAGAGGAGATTCACCAGGACGCTGTCTGGATTACAGAGCATGTCTTAGGTTGAGCTAGTTAGGGTTTTTCTCTCTGCAGCCAAAAGAGGATGAGAGGTGTGTTGATAGAGGTGTACAAGATTTTGGGAAGCGTAGATCGAGTGGATAGCCAAAGACTCCCCCCCCCCCCAGTCTGGAAATGGGGGCATAATTTTAAGCTGATTGGAGGATGTCAGGGATAGGATTTTTACAGAGAGAGTGAAACGCCCTGTCAGGGATAGTGGTAGATGCAGATACATTAGGGACAGTTAGGAAACTCTTAGATTGACTCATGGGTGATGGAAGAATGGAGGGGTGTTTTGGAGGGAAGGGTTAGGTTGATCTTAGAATAATTTAAAGGTCGGCATAACAGCATGGGATGAAGGGACCGTACTGTGCTGTAGTGGTCTATGTGTAATGGGATAGCTACAGAGTGACTGAAGAGTTCTTCCTCTGAACCATACTAGTGAACCAGAAAGGATCTCATAACAATCCAGTGGAGCCAAGGTCGTTGTTAGCCTTGGCTAAGCTGTGAATAATCACTGACATGAAGTATTAACTCTCTGAGTATCCATGACATTTCCTGCCACCAATGGTTACTTAACCACCACACCACCACCACTACACCCTTCGATTGACCACTGTACAGCTGGTGGCCAATGAATGTTTCTGAGTTTTGATAATTTTTTTTTATCAGATGTAGACATTAAAGTTTCACAGGTCACCCATGACTGGTGGGACTACAGGAAGAGGTTCAAAGGATCACATGTGCATATTCCCTTTCTATAAATGCTTCTGAAATGTTTTAAGTGAACAGCCCTGCACATCTTTGGGTTGATCTAATAAAAGGTGGCATTAATTAGTTAATTTGTTCCCTCTCAGCTCCCAGTAATGGACATAAAAGGTCCCATGGCTCCACTTTGAATAAAAAGGGTTGAGTTTTCCTCAGTGTTCAACACTGATCTGTCAACCAGCTGCAGCACCGCAGGTTACCACGGTATTATTTCATTGCTTTAAGTGACGTCTTGTTTGGCCACAGTCCAATGTTTACAGAAGAGATCACATACATTTCCGATTACTTCACTCAAGAAAGGGCTCTGGACATTCCAAATCTTCGCGGTTCAAAATAAAATTTATTAATCAGAGTACCACACATCACCATGTACAACCCTGAGATTCTTTTTCCTGCGGGCATGCTCAGTAAATCTATAGAACGGGAACTGTAAACAGGATCGATGAACAGCAAGCTGTGCAAATGCAGATACAAATAAACAGCAATAAATAACGAGCATGAAATAACGTAAAATAATAAGATAAAGAGTCCTTAAAGTGAGACTATCAGTTGTGAGAACAGCAGGAGTAGAATGAGTATAGTTATCCCCTTTTGTTCAAGAGCCTGATGGTTGAGGGATAGTAATTGTTCTTGGACCCGGCGGTGTGAGTCCTGAGGCTCTTGGACCTTCTACCTGATGGCAGCAGTGAGAAAAGAGCATGGCCTCAGTGATATTCTTCCATATTCTCAGTCTTGCATTTTTGATTTTCACTTTGAGCACCTTTATGTTGTGTGGCATGTGGCCAAGTGGTTAGAGCATTGGGCTCACAATCTGAAGGTAGTGGGTTCGAGTCTCGGCTAAGGCAGCGTGTTGTGTCTTTGAGCAAGGCACTTAACCACACAATGCTCCAGTCCACCCAGCTGAAAATGGGTACCGGCAAAACTGCTGGGGGTTAACCTTGTGATAGACTGGCGTCCAATCCGGGGGCGGAGGAGGGGGAGTCTCGTACTCTCAGTGGCTTCACGCCACAGAAACCGGCATGAGCACCGGCCTGATGGGCCACAAAGGCTCAGGACAGACTTCAACTTTAACCTTAACCTTTATGTACACATATCAGACAAGCAGTTATTTGTGGACGTGTATATACTGGAGGTGTTCGTATGTATACAGAGAGTCATTTGTAAATTCATAAATCTGAATGCACTTGTAAATTTGCTGATAATTGATGGGTTGAACAGATGTACAGATTTGAACAGATAATTGAACAGAATTGCATGTACTCGTGCTCATTCAAGTTTGAACACATGTCAACGTTCAGTTGCACTCACTGGCGTATTTATAGATATGAGCACATTTGCAGATATGCAGAGGCTCTTGGACACGTGCAGATGCTGAACACACTTGTATGCAAGTATGCTTGCACTCAGATTTTAAAAAATCAGATTCAGAATCAAAATCGGGTTTATTATCACCGGCTTGTGACGTGAAATTTGTTAACTTAGCAGCAGCAGTTCAATGCAATACATAATCTAGCAGAAAAAATAAATAAATAGATAGATAATAAATAAATAAATCAATTACGGTATACGTATATTGAATAGATTTTTTAAAAAACATGCAAAAACAGAAATACAGTATATTTTTTAAAAAGTGAAGTAGTGTCCAAAGATTCACCGTTCGTTTAGGTATCGGATGGCAGAGGGGAAGAAGCTGTTCCTGAATCGCTGAGTGTGTGCCTTCAGGTTTCTGTACCTCCTACCTGATGGTAACAGTGGGAAAAGGGCATGCCCTGGGTGCTGGAGGTCTTTATTAATGGACGCTGCCTTTCTGAGACACTGCTCCCTAAAGATGTCCTGGGTACTTTGTAGGCTGGTACCCAAGATGGAGCTGACTAGATTTACAACCTTCTGCAGCTTCTTTCTGTCCTGTGCAGTAGCCCCTCCATACCAGACAGTGATGCAGCCTGTCAGAATGCTCTCCATGGTACAACTATAGAAGTTTTTGATTGTATTTGTTGACATGCCAAATCTCTTCAAACTCCTAATAAAGAATAGCCACTGTCTTGCCTTCTTTATCGATATGTTGGAACTGGGTTAGATCCTCAGAGATCTTGACACCCAGGAACTTGAAGCTGCTCACTCTCTCCACTTCTGATCCCTCTATGAGGATTGGCATGTGTTCCTTCATCTTACCCTTCCTGAAGTCCACAATCAGCTCTTTCGTCTTACTGACGTTGAGTGCCAGGTTGTTGCTGTGGCACCACTCCACTAGTTGGCATATCTCACTCCTGTACGCCCTCTCGTCACCACCTGAGATTCTACCAACAATGGTTGTATTGTCAGCAAATAGATGGTATTTGAGCTATGCCTAGCCACACAATCGTGTATATAGAGAGTAGGGCAGTGGGCTAAGCACACACCCCTAAGGTGCACCAGTGTTGATCGTCAGCAAGGAGGATATGTTATCACCAATACACACAGATTGTGGTCTTCTGGTTAGAAAGTTGAGGATCCAATTGCAGAGGGAGGTACAGAGGCCCAGGTTCTGCAACTTCTCATTTTCTTCTTGTAAATGTGCAGATCTGGACACACTTGGGTGTACAAGTATGCACAGACTGAGGTGTGGAAATGTCCTAAATTTCTTCTTTCCGAAACCCCAGGATTTGCTGAAAATTCTCTACATGGACTCCAACATGTTGGCATTGCTGGATTTGGAGAACAGTTCTGTAGGTGGTTCTGATAAGCAGGATTCCCAAGCTACTGACCTGAAGACGGGGATCAGGACACTGTGTGTGAGCCCCGATGGACAGCACGTGGCATCTGGTGACCGGGTGGGGACTCTGAGGTATGTTACCTTTGGCCAAGGAAGTAAGCGGTGTACAATATGGAACCAGAGAGATACTCAGACCATGCTGTCTGTGTACTGTACACCTCTCTGTAACTCGGGTGCGTTTGTACTGAAATCGTCTGGACTTTGAATTTACAGGAATGATCTGCATCCTGTATATTACATGATTTTCTTGATCAGAGGTAATAATTATTATAATTTATATTGTATAATATTTCTAAGTTTGAAAAACAGAGCAGGTTAGCAGTAATTTGATGGCAGCTGGCACAAGCTTCAAAGTATTTAGTCACAAAAGTGTTAAAGGTTTCATAATTTTTTAATCCTAGGAATTATTGAGATTGTTGGGGGGGGTAGTGAGGTGAGTTACATTATCAAAACGCACAGTGATCTCTTAGTTGCATCAGGGTCAGTGGGGTGAATTTTAAAAGTGTAAAAAAAACACATGGATGTGACTATATTGTATGTATAGTGTGTGCTTTGGGTTGTGGTTAGAATCCATAATCTGCAGCCATCTTTTGTCGCCATCGGTCCCCTCCCAGTCTCTATCACTGTCTCCACCTGGCTCCATTGACCCAATAACCCCTCCTGACCACTTGTCAGGCCATGCCCTACCCCATCCCCTTAGCTCTCAGTACTGCCATTGCCCGTCTACGCTCTCAGACCTGAAACATTGACTATCCCCTCATCTTCCACAGCAGCTTCCTGACTTGCTGATTTTCTCCAGTTTGCTTTTGATTTTAACAAAGTGAGGATGTTAAGAAGGGTTTGAGCATACACCATGATGTCATTTGACCGTAAGATCATAAAACATGGGAGCAGAGCTAGGCCATTCAGCCCATCGAGTCTACTCTGCCATTCCATCATGGCTGATTTATTATCCCTCTGTATCCCATCCTCCTGCCTTCTCCCCGGAACCTTTGAAGCCCTGACTAATCAACCTATCAACCTCTGCTTTCAATATACTCAGTGCACCATTGTCCAGGGCAATGAATTCCACAGATTCACTACCTTCTGGCTAAAGAAATTCCTCTTCATCTATGTTCTAAAAGGATTCTCCTCTATTCTGATGCTATGCCTTCTGGTTCTAGACTCCCCCCAGTCGAGGAAACATCCTCTGTAACTCCACTCTATCTAGGTGTTTCAATTTTTGATAGTTTTCAATGAGATCCCCTCTTGTTCTTCTACACTCCAGTGAATACTGGCCCTAAGCCATCAAATGTTCCTCATATGTTAACCTTTTCATTCCTGGAATCATTCTCCTGAATCTCCTCCGGACCTTCTCCAATGCCAGCACATCTTTTCTTAGATAAGGGGCTCAAAACTGCTCACAATACTCCCAAGTGCGGTCTGACCAATGCTTTATAAAGCCTCATTAATGCTCAGGGGGAAAGACAGCATCCCCTCAGACCCTGAGTTGAAGCATCAAAACTCTCGCAGGGATTGAATACGTCAGGGTGCTCAGTAGCCCATGACAACCCTGAAGGAAACTCCCGAATGGCGAGGAAGTAGAAACCAGAGCATTGAGGGAGAATCGTTAGGCTGGTCAGAAAAGAACACTATAAAAATACAAAGCAAAATAAAAATTATGAGAAGACTTCAAAAGCCCAAAATCAGAAATACAGTAAGAGCAGATGATTTGGAAATGCTCAGCAGGTCAGGCAGCATCTGATGAGTTGGAAAATTAATGTCTCAGCTAGATGACTTTCCATCAGGATTGAGGCCTTAAATGAAAAGGGGATGGACCAATTCCAGATACCCAGTGATATTCCTGATTACTGGATTTTAACTAATTACTTGCAACACTCTTTTCATTCAGCTTTTTTTCTTGATGTTGCACAGTACAGTAACACAAACTTTCTAACAAACCCATTAGGTTTCAAAGGAACATGGCATACAGAAATAGGAGATCTTCTAGAGAGCATGGGAACAGAGCACTGATGAGACAACTGCAAGGGATCGGGATTTTTGAGCAATTAGGTTATTTACTGAAGGGTTACATCAGAATGAAGATGTAACACCAAAGGAGCCCAAGGCTGAAGTGGAGTCAGAGTGGAATTAGAGAAAGTGCGGAAGGACCTTGAAAGGGCTCAGGATCCATCACAATCTCCATAGAAGTTTTGCCATGAGTTGTCAGTGGTCAGGCAGACAGCCAAAATTGGGGAGTGGTTGACTGACATGTTTACCTTGATTGTCAACATCCAGTCATCCATCCATTCATGGTGGTGCGGTTTGGGATTGATTGACCTACTGGTGTTGCCTTGTGTCTGACAGGATCCATGATCTCCAGCTGCTCAGAGAGCTCCTTCAGGTTGAGGCCCACGACTCCGAGATCCTGTGCCTCGAGTATTCCAAGCCAGAAACCGGTGAGAACCTTTTGAGGGCTCCATGTTGTCTCACCGTCCGTGCTCATTCAGCTTGCGGCGAGGCTGATGGCTTCCTGTGCTCAGCAAATGTGAGATCATTTGAAAAGTGCTGCCAGACATCTAACTCAAAGCTGTCCCTCTCTTCCTTCACCCCTTGTATTTCAGTGGGCACGGTCTGTGAGCAGTGTCCAGGTCTCCCCATAACCTCCTACCCTTCATCAGCATCTCCCTCGTTAGTTCAAAGTTCATTTATGTCACCATATACAACCCTGAGGTTCATTTTCCTGCACGCATACTCAAAACATCCTTAATTGAATAATAACCATAATAGAATCAATGAAGAACTGCACTAACTTGGGCGTTCGCCAGTGTGTAAAACACAACAAGTTGTACAACTACAAAAAGAAAGAAGTAATAATAATAATAAATAAATATGCAAGGAATATCAAGAACATGAGATGAAGAGTTGTTGAAAATGAGCCCATCATTTGTGGGAACATTTCAATGATGGGGCAAGTGAAGTTATCCACTGATGGTTGAGGGGTAATGACTGTCCCTGAACCTGGTGGTATGAGCCCTGAGGCTCCTGGACCTTCTTCCTGATGGCAGCAATGAGGAGGGATGCGCGGTGGGGGTGCCTGATGATGCATGCTGCTTTCCTGCGACAATGCGTCCTTGGGGCGACAAGTCCTGGTTCAGCTTTGGATTTTGGTACTTCCCTGGTTGGAGTTGATGTACATCTGGCAGCCAGAACCCAAAGAACTGGAATTGTCTCCCTAAATGTCAACATCACTCCTCCTTTCACTTCTAGAAGACTCGCTTGTTGGTTTTCAATCACCTTGCGTAATATTATTTTATTGGCTGTCCTTTGATTTTTGTTTGGTAACTCTCCAATGAACTACCTTGCAATGAAAAAGGATCCATTTCTTTCCTGGTATATATGACAAATAAACTCTTCTCGGGCTTCCAGCCAGGTTCAGTTATCGATTATAGCCAAGGTTTTGATGACAGACTTCACCATCTGCATCAGGGATGATGCCTGGACATGTCTAGTCCGGTGGTATTTATACCCCTGTCATCCGTTCCTTCTGATTGGTTAGTTCTCATCCAGTCAGGTTTCCGCTGTCTCACCTTGTTTACAATCAAATTCCACTTCTTACCTAGAGCAAGACCTTTATCTTTGCTCAAATTCTTTTCTTCTTCTAGTTTTATTTCAACGACTTCCTTCACCAGGTGGCCCCAAAAGCCATTGGTGCGGTGCAGTAGTTTTGTACCGTCAAAGTCAATCCTAGGGCATTGCGAATGCAATGTTCTGCTACCGCCGATTTCTCCAGGTAACCCAAACGGATACACCTCCTGTGCTCCTTGAAGTTCGTTTCCACCGTGCATTTCATCTGGCCAATATATGCTGCTTCGCATTCACAGGGGATCCTGTAAACGCCAGCCGTCCTGACTCCCGGGTCGTTTTTGACCCACGTAAGCTGCGACTTGAGCTTTCTTACAGGTTTCTGGACCTGGAGAGTCTCCCCGAGGAAATAAGACGATTATGCACGATGTTCCTACAGAATGGCCACAAGGTGAAGGAAATCAATGGGCCAATGAAAAAAACAGGAACACTAACAACAAGGAGGAACTCATCGCTACCACCTGTCTTCCCTATATTCCACAGTTCCTGGAAGGATTGCCAGGATCCTGAAGAAATGCCGGATTAATACCATTCACAAACCTGTAAGGAAGCTCAAATCACAGCTTATGCGGGTCAACTATCCACAAAACAAGGCTCAAAGCAAAGACAAAAGTCTTGCTCTAAGTAAGAACTGGAATTCGATTGTAAACAAGGTGGGACGGCAGAAACCTGATTGGATGAGGACTAACCAATCAGGAGGGACGGACGATGGGGATATAAGTACCACCGGACTAGACATGCCCAGGCATTATCCCTGATTTTGTCTTCGAAACTTCAGTTAAAGTTGATACCTGTACCCGGCTGGAAGCCTGAGAAGAGTTTATTCATTATCTTGTAAGGTGTTAAACCATCGTCATGCTTCTGCCAACTTTCAGATCAATGCTATTAATCCACTCCCCATTCCTTTATTTTTTCCCTGTAACTCATTCCCTCTTGCAATCCCATCAACTCTACCTGATCCTCCTGCCTCATTCCTACATAAGGGGTATCTTGCAGTTGATAATTGACTGTTGTCCATGGATAAGGGTGGTGTAACTGCTACCTCACAGCCCCAGTGATGCAGGTTCAACCCAATGGGTTTCAAAAGAGTCCGGGGAACAGGCATTTCCAATCATCATACTAATCCTCCTCATCGGCCGTCCTCCTTCAGACCTACACACTAGGGACAACTTACAGTGTGCAGTTAACCTACTGATCTGCACACTGCTGGGAGGTGGGAGAAAACCAGAGTACCCGGGGAAAGCCATAGGGAGAATGAGCTCTGGGACCATCGGGCACCGCAGGGGATTAGTGTCATCATTGATAGAGATGGAAACATTTTAGTTCAATGTCACTTGTCTAGTAGTTGTGTTAGTCACTGGTTTTGTATATATTGCAGCACTGAATTCGTAATAAGGATATTTTGTTTTAAAAAAAAGGAGAATGTGCGAGTTCCAGGATTGACCTGGATCTCTGAGACAGCAGCTCTATTCGCCGTGTCCCTTCACCACATTGGAGATTGGCTCTGTTGGGCGTGTTCCCCACCCAGGCCCCTACCATTCCTGTCATCTGTACCTGATCATGCTTTCGCCTCTTTCCTTGTCCACCGGCAGGCATGAAATTGCTGGCATCTGCCAGCCGGGATCGACTGATCCACGTCCTGGATGCGGAAAATGACTACACCTTGCTGCAGACCTTGGACGAACATTCCTCCTCCATCACGGCGGTCAAGTTTACAGGTACCCGTGTGTGTTCACACTCTTCTTGCTTGGTGTCTGGTGGTGCCTCGCCTTTCGTCCCACTTCTTCCCAGACTAGTAACTAAGATGCCCCAGCAGAACGGTGGGATTTGATTGCAGAAATGCAGGCAAGGTCAGTGCAGGGTTCCACAGAGATCAACTTGGCTAATGGTGAGTGGGGCAAAGCACAAACTAATAGAAGGCCTGCTCCCTCAGGTGGAAGGGTGACATTGTTTGGGATTTAGTTAGCAGCAGTGTTCAACTCTAATGCTTAACGTCTAAGGTCCCTGCCTGGAAACTAGTTCTTGCTGCCAAGGAAGAAAGCGATACTGCAGGCTTACCAGTTGATAAGGAGCTGCAGGGTTGTCAACTGGCATTAGAGGTGCACGTTATGAGGGAAGGGTGGGGAAATCCAGGAGTCAAAGTTAGTTCTGGTTTGCATGTGCTCAATGGACACTGTAGTAGCCTAAACACCTTTGATCCCGTAGGCTCATAGAGTAACACAGCACAGTACAGGCCTCTTGTCCTATTGAGCCCATGGCAACAATCATGCCACCCAACAAGTCCCAATTACCTGTGTTTGGCCCATATCCCTCTAAACCCTACTCCTCCATGTACCTATCCACGTGTTTCTTAAATGTACCTGCCTCAGCCACTTTCCCTGGCACCATCTTTTGATATCCAGTCCCACTGAATTAGCGGAAGCGAATTTCAGAGGCTTGATGTATACGTAGCAAAGTTATGGTCATACCCCGGTATCTCACTGAGAGGTAGGACTTCTGCAGGCAGGGCTGGCAGTGGGGGTGGGGGGGGTGCAAGAACCAAGCGATCAAAGCTGTGATGGAAGCACGTACAGCGTTTTAACATGTACACCAGCAGCACGCGGTGCAGCTCCTAGACCCGCGATCAACCCTGGGTTGAACTTGCGCGTTCTCCCGGTGACTCCCTGGACTTCCAATTTCCTCCCACATCCCAAAGGTGTGCTGGCTGCCAGGTTAATTGGCCTCTATAAATTGTCCATAATGTGTAGGTAAGAGGTTGAATCCTGGTGGGGGGAGTGGGGGAGGTGTTGATGGGAAATTGTCCATAATGTGCAGGTGAGTGGTTGACCCCTGGGGGGAGTGGAGTGGGGGAGGTGTTGATGGGAAATTGTCCGTAATGTGTAGGTGAGAGGTTGAATCCTGGTGGGGGGAGTGGGGGAAGTGTTGATGGGAAATTGTCTGGAATGTGTGGGTGAGTGGTTGAATCCCATTGTTGGGGGAGGGAATGATGGGAATGGTGAGAGACTGAAACGAGATTGATGTAGAATTACTATAAATGGGTATTTGGTGGCTGGTGCAGATTCCGTAGGCCAAGGAGCCAATTTCAGTGCTTTTTGACTGACTTCCTACATTCAGCTGAACTAGTCAGAATCATATTGTTATTTAATGTTCTTTATCAATGTCACTCGAGGGAATTTAACGGAGACTTCATCTTGTTCAGCTTCAGTCCTGTCCACATGTTGGCTCCCACCTTGATTTGACAGACTTATTTTCAAATCTCTCAAAGGCCCTTCCTATTTCTAAAACTTCTTTCCCCAGTAAAATTGAGTTTATGGGAATGTTCAGTGAGACCCATTGGAAAATGTCAGCAGGTCGGGAAGCATCTGTGGAAAGGAAAACAGTTAATGTTTCCAGTCAAAGACCTTTCATCAGGTATTCTTACTCTGACTTCCAGTCCTGATGAAGGGTCTCGGCCCAAAGTGTTGACTGTTTATTCTTTTCCCTAGATACTGCCTGGCCTGCTGAGTTCCTCCAGCATTTTGTGTGCGTTGCTTGGATTTCCAGCATCTGCAGATTTTCTCTTGTTTGTGCTTCGTCAGATATGAACTCTTTTTTTCTCTTTCCACATTTCTGCCTGACCTGCTGAACACCTCTGGCCTTTTCTGCTTCTTATTTCAGACTTACAGCAGTTTGATTTTCTTTAAGACCAGTCATTTGTTTGGGGTTAAGTGAGAAATTGTCCCAAAGTAGATGGTTTTAAGAAGTCTGAAATGACGTGTCTGCATTTTGTTGGAGTCTCTCTTCCGCTTCTGTGAAACTGGGAACACGGGTCCCAGCCAATCGCAGGTTACCATGGTAATCCAGTCACCTTCTGTTCTTCTTCGCAGCTAATGGAGGAAGTGTCAGGATGATCACCTGTGGTGCAGACAAGAGCATTTACTTCCGGACCGCACAGCAGGTAATAGACAGGCCATGCGTTTGTACGAATACATAGTTAGTTACAGGCTGGAGCTCCATCCATGGGCTCAATGTTTGTAAAATAATCAATACCCAGGGCGCCAGGGAAAGTCTGGGATCTAATTCAGTTTCAATATATGTAAAATAATTAGAGTTGCAAATTAAATCTAATCTAGAAAATATGGAATTACCAATAGGCTGAGAGTGACTTACAGATTGGAGTCTGGCCCCGAAGTTAAATATACACAATATACACACTATAATAATACATAGGATTTAGTCAGAGGCTGGAATCCATTCACCATGTTCAGTATAATCAGAACCCTCCCCGGCAGTGAGTTAAAGACTGGACTTTACTCAAGGGGAGTTCAGTTTGTTCATCTATCAGGTGCCAGAGTGAACTGTCTGTTGGAACCCAGCACAGAGGGTTGTGATGGTGGAAGGGCTGATAGGTATTGGTGTTCTGACATATTTCCAGAGTACAGTACTGTGCAAAACTCTTAGGCACATAAATATTACCAGGGTGCCCAAGACTTTCACTCAGTACAGTACTTGTCAGTGTGAGTTTATCAATCTGCTGGGCACAGAAGATGTTGGGAAGGGTGAGGGGGGACCACTGCAGGAGGGGAGTGAGACAGGTAGCAGAGACCAAATGCCTCCCGGTGGGGGAGTTGGGGATGGGGGGTGGTGGTGCAGTTGCAGTCACTCAGAACCCCGGCACACCAGGCAATGTCATTCGATTCTAAACAATTAGTTTACTCATCGCTACAGAATGTCTCTTTGTTGCTTCCCACTCCCTTCCATTTCACTTCCCCTTTTCACAACCTTGATTCCCCTCTCCCTGGCCCCTTGTCACTCTCAGTCCACATCTGAGACCCATGAAATTTGGTTTAATTGCTGTAGCAGTACAGTGAAATACATAAAATTACTGCAGTACTATGCGTAAGTCTCAGCACCCAAGCTACATATATGGGCCTCAGACTTTAACACAGTACTGGAGGTAAGGAGGAGCTTTAACCTGTATAAATAATAAATAATAAAGGCACCTGTTAGTCTTGTGAGACCATGGATCTGCACCTGGAAAGTCTTCACTCTGCAGGGTGCAGGCCTGGGCAAGGTTGCATGGAAGACCGGTAGTTGCCCATGCTGCAGGTCTCCTCTCTCCACGACACCGATGTTGTCCAAGGGAAGGGCAAGGTCCAATACAGCTTGGCACCAGTGTCGTCGCAGAGCACTGTGTGGTTAAGTGCCTTTCTCAAGGATACAACACGCTGCCTTGGCTGGGGTTCGAACTCACGACCTTCAGATCGCTAATGGTATGCCTTAACCACTTGGCCATGTGCTCACATAGACAAGCAAAATGGGCAATTGGATACAAATCAAAATTCAACAGTAAATGTGGTTTGTTTCCATTTACTTGTTGATGGAGAAACCACTGTGTTTATTAAATGATGGAGTACAACCCTGTGCTTATTTGATGATAGAGTACACCCCTGTATTTATTTGATGATGGGCTACGTCCCTGTCCTTATTTAATGATGGAGTACATTTGTGTACTTATTTGATGATGCAGTTCACCCCTGTGTTTATTTGATGATGGAGTATATCCCTGTGTTTATTTGATGATGGAGTATGAGTCTGTATTTATTTGATGATGCAGTACATCGCTGTGTTTATTTGATGATGCAGTACACCCCTGCGTGTATTTGATGACAGAGTATGTCCCTGTGTTTATTTGATAATTGAGTATGTCCCTGTGGGTATTTGATGATTGAGTATGTCTCTTTCTTTATTTGATGATGGAGTACGTAACTGTGTTTATTTGTGGATGGAGTCACCCCTGGGTTTATTTGATGATGGAGTACATCCGTGTGTTTATTTGATGATGGATTACGTCCCTGTATTTATTTGATGATGCAGTACATCCCTGTGTTTATTTGATGATGCAGTACACCCTGTGTGTATTTGATGATAGAGTATGTCCCTTTGTATATTTGATGATGGAGTACACCCATTTTTATTCGATGATGGAGTACATCCCTCTGTTTATTTCGTGATGGAGTATGTTGCTGTGTTTATTTGATGATGAATTACTTCCCTTTCTTTATTTCATGATGGTGTACATCTCTAGGTCTATTTGATTGGGGAGTACCTCCGTGTGTTTATTTGATGATGGAGTACACCCCTATATTTATTGACGGAGTACATCCCTGTATTTATTTGATGATGGAATACATCCCTGTGTTTATTTGATGATGGAGTACACCCCTGTGTTTATTTGATAATGGAGAATGTTCCTGTATTTATTTGATGATGCAATACATTGCTGTGTTTATGTGATGATGCAGTACACTCATATGTATTTGATGATAGAGTATGTCCCTGTGTTTATTTGATAATTAATTACGTTCCTGTGGGTACTTGATGATTGACTATGTCTCTTTGTTTATTTGATGATGGTGTACGTCACTGTGTTTATTTGTTGATGGAGTCACCCCTGTTTTTATTTGATGATGGAGTACGTCCCTGTGATTATTTGATGATGGAGTACATCCGTGTGTTTATTTGCTGATGGAGTACATCCCTTTCTTCTTTTCATGATGGTTTACGTTCTTGTATACATTTGATTGTGGAGTACTTCCTTGTGTTTATATGATGATGGAGTATGTTCCTGTATTTATTTGATGATGCAGTACTTCCCTGTGTGCATTTGATGATAGAATATGTCCCTGTGGGTATTTGATGACTGAGTATGTCTCTTTGTTTATTTAGTGATGGAGTATGCCCCAGAGTTTATTTGATGATAGGGACACCCCTGTGTTTATTTATGATGGATTGCCTCCCTCCATTGATTTGATGATGGGTACACCACTGTGTTTATTTGATGATGGAGTACACCCCTGTGTTTATTTGTTGCTGGAGTCACCCCTGGGTTTATTTGATGATGGAGTATGTCCCTTTATATATTTGATGATGGAGTACACCTGTTTTTATTTAATGATGGAGTACATCCCTCTTGTTTATTTCATGATGGAATACGTCACTGTGTTTATTTGATGATGGAGTACATCCCTTTATTTATTTCACGATGATGAACATTCCTGTGTCTATTTGATGGGGAGTACCTCCATGTGTTCATTTGACAATGGAGTACGTCCCTGTGTTTTATTTGGAGAACAGCCCTGTGCTTACTTAATGAGGAAGAACACCCCTGTGTTTATTTGATGATAGGGTGTGTCCCTGAGTGTATTCGATGATGGAGAACCTTGGTGTGTTTATTTTATGATGGACTACGTTCCTGTATTTATTTGTTGATGGAGTTACTCCTGTGTTTAACTGATGATGAAATACACCCCTGTCTTTATTTGGTGATGGGTATGTCCCTGAGTATATTTGATGATGGAGCACCTTGGTGTGTTTATTTTATGATGGATTACGTCCCTGTGTTTATTTGATGATAGAGTACACCCTGTGTTTACTTGACGATGGAATATGTCCCTGTGTATATTTGGTGATGAAGTACCTTCCTGTGTTTATTTGATGATGGAGTACACCCCTGTGTTTATTTCATGATGGAGTACCTCCCTTTGTATATTTGATGATGATGTACGTCCCTGTGTTTATTTGCTGATGGGGAATGTCCCTGTGTTTATTTGATGATTGAGCACATCCCTGTGTTCATTTAATGATGGAGTATGTCCCTGAGTGTATTCGATGATGGAGCACCTCGGTGTGTTTATTTTATGATGGATTACGTCCCTGTGCTTATCTGTTGATGGAGTCACTCCTGTCTTTATTTGATGGAGTACACCCTGTGTTTATTTGATGATGGTGTACATCCCTGTGTATATTTGATGTACCTTCTTGTGTTTATTTGATGATGGAGTAGATACTTGTGTATATTTGATGGATGGAGTACCTCCCTGTGTTTATTTGATGATGGAGTACATTCCTGTGTGCATTTGATGATGGAATACTTTGGTATGTTTATTTTATGATGGATTACATCCCTGTGTTTATTTGTTAATGGAGTCACTCCTGTGTTTAATTGATGATGTAGTACACTCCTGTCTTTATTTGATGATGGTGTACATCACTGTGTTTATTTCATGATGGTGTACGTCCCTGTGTCTATTTGATTGGGGAGTACCTCCATGTTTTTATCTGATGATGGAGTACACCCCTATATTTATTTGATGGTGGAGTACATCCCTGTGTTTATATGGTGATGGAGTACATCCGTGTGTTTATTTGATAATGGAGTATGTCCCTGTGTTTATCCGATGATTGTGTATATTCCAGTGTTTATATGACGAGGCGAACACCCCTGTGTATATTTGATGAGGGAGTAGATTTCTGTGGTTATTTGATGATGAAGTACACCCCTGTTTTTTTTTGATGATGTTGATCCCTATGTATATTTGATGTTGGAGTACGTCCCTGTGTAATTTGATGATGAAGTATCTTCCTGTGTTTATTTGTTGATGGAGTACATTCCTGTGTTTATTTGATGATGGAGTACATTGCTGTGTTTATTTCATGATGGAGTTCATCCCAGTGTTTATCTGGTGATGGAGCATGTCCCTGTGTTTATTTCATGATGGAGTACATCCATGTGTTTATTTTATGATGCAGTATACCCGTGTATTTATTTGATGATGGAGTATGTACACGTGTTTAATTCATGATCAAATACGTCCCTGTGTTTATTTGATGATAGAGTACACCGCTGTGTTTATTTGATGATGGAGTATGTCCCTGAATTTATTTTATGATGGACTACACCCCTGAGTTTATTTGATGATGGAGTACCTCCCCTTGTAAAATTGATGATGGAGTACGTGCTTCTGTTTATTTGATGATGGAGTAGGCTCCTGTGTTTATTTGATGATTGAGTACATCCCTCTGTTTATCTTGTGATGGAGTACGTCCCTGTGTTTATTTGTTGATAGGGTCACCTCTGTGCTTATTTGATGATGGAGTATGTCCCTGTGATTATTTGATGACATCCATGTGTTTATTTGATGATGCAGTACATCACTGTGTTTATATGTTGATGGAGTACATCCCTTTGATTTTTTTCATGATGGTTTATGTTCTTGTGTACATTTGATTGTGGAGTACCTTCTTGTGTTTATTTGATGATGGAATATATCCCTGTATTTATTTGATAATGCAGTATGCTCCAGTATTTATTTGATGATGGAGTATATCCCTGTGTTTATTTCACGATGGAGTTCATCCCTGTGTTTATCTGATGATGGAGTTCATCCCTGTGTTTGTCAGATGATGCAGTACATCCCTGTGTTTATTTGATGATGCAGTACCCCACTGTGTTTACTTGATGGTTGAGTATGTCCCTGTGTTTATTTGATGAGAGAGTACGTCGCTTTTTTATTTGATGATGGAGTACGTCCCTGAATTAATTTAATGATGGGAACACCCCTATGTTTATTTAAGATGGATTATGCCCCTCCATTTGTTTGATGATGGGTACACCCCTGTGTTTATTTGATGGTGGAGCACACGCCTATGTACATCTGATGATGCAGTACACCTGTGTTTATTTGATGATGGAGTACACCCCTCTCTTTATTTCACGATGGAGTACATCACTGTGTTTATTTGTTGATGGAGTACATCCCTGTATTTATTTGATGATGGGCTACGCCCCTGTGTTTTTTTTATGTTGGAGTATGTCCCTTTGTTTATTTAATGATGGAGTACAATGCTATGTTTCTTTCATGATGCAGTACACCCCTGTGTTTGATTCATGATCGAGTATATCCTTGTATTTATTTGATGATGGAGTACATCCCTTTGTTTTTTTCATGATGGTTTATGTTCTTGTGTATATTTGATTGTGGAGTACCTCCTTGTGTTTATTTGATGATGGAGTACTACCCTGTGTTTAGTTGATGATGGAGTACCTCCCTTTGTGTATTTGATGATGGAGTATGCCCCTGTGTTTATCTGACGATTGGTTCATCCCTCTGTTTATTTCATGATGGAAATTCGTTGCTGTGTTTATTTGTTGAGGGAGTTGTGTCTGTGTTTATTTGATTTTGGAGTGTGTCTTTGTGTTTATTTGATGATGCACTCCACCCCTGAGTACGCCCTTCATTTATTTGATGAAAGTGTACACCCCTATGTTTATTTAATGATAGAGTACTCCCCTGTGTTTATTTGATGATGGAGTACACCCGTGTTTATATGATACTGATGTACACCTGTATTTGGGAGGTAACGTGTCAGGGGATATATTGTGACCAAGCAACACTGATATCATTCCTTGTTGAACTGCCGTCCAGTGTGGTGGAATGGCTGCCTGCTTTGCCACCCATAAAGCTTTGATCCAAAACTAAACTCTTTTTTTCTTGACCTGTTCCCAAGTGGACAGCCCTGCCCCTGATACTCAACGCTGTCCATTACTGCGTTGCATCTAATGTTTGCAGCTCATTTGCATTTTTAAATAAATCAAATCAAAGTACATTCATTATCAAAGAATGTATAAATTACCAGACAACGAGGTGACCCGTTGGGGCACCCTTTGAGAGAAGGGTAGTACAGTCTGATGTGACCAGAATGTACATTAAATTTTCCTGAATGCTATTGGTATTGCTCTGCTTTGGAAACTAAAGTAGAAAACCTCAGTTTATTAAAGAAGAACGACGCATAGCAAAGCAAATATAGCTCCTCCTCTTTTAACGAAGGACACTTTGATGGCATCATTTCTTGTTTATCTGCTGCCCTTGTGTCTCTCGATGTCATTCTGGAGACGTGCAGTCCTTTCATCCCCTGTCTCTTCATCTCTTCTGCTGTTTGTTGTTTGTCTCTGATCCTGGAGCTGTGCATGCCTCTCCTCCTCTGTCTCTTCTTCTCTCATCTTTTTCTGTCCTGACTCTTTCATCCTGGAGTCGTGCGTCCCTGGCCTCATCCGATTCTTGTTCTCTCCCTCCCCTTGCCACTTCCTGACGACGTTTGGCATCATTCTTGACCATAATGTCCCCCTTCCCTTTCCACACGGCATAATTAGGCTGACCATTTTTTTTTACCCTAATGCTGAATAGAAGATACGAAGCACTAACACCAAAGGATGCTGATTATTCTTGATGATGTGGTTGGTGCTCTCCTCAATGGACGTGATATAGTCACCGCTGTCCTTTGACTGCAGCAAAGGGTTTTATGGGTGTCTCGAAGTACGTCATTACAATAAGATTTAATTATCTCTTATTGATGGGTGGCAGTTAGATATGTCCCAATCCTGCACATGCTGATGGTGATTAGCAGAATGTGACCCCTCGAAATAGAGAGCTGCTTGGCCCTTTTGCTCCACTAGGTTTCACTGCTGAGGCTGGCCGTGCGCATACGTCAGGCTGTCGCGTCCCAATTTCCATGATGGCCGATCGGGTCGCGGGTGAAAACCAACCTGTTGATTTTTGGCGGATGAGCAATTTTATACGAATATATAACCTGGAACTTTGACTGCATTCTGTAAGTTAGCGCATTTTAATTCGATTTAGCCAAAAAAAGTGCCGCTGTAATGCTCTGTTTGTGCTAATTGGAGGTCACAAACAGACAGACAGAGCATGAGAGTTTTAGTAGTATAGAGATACAACTTTGAAATTTGTCTGTTTACAGGCAGTTGCAAAGTCAGAAACCCCAAAGAACCTAATTAAAATAAAAGTAAAGGCCAACTCCCAAAGCGCACAGCCTAAGAGAATAAAACACAAATCATGCAAACAACAGAAGCGAGCAACAACAGCAGCATTCCGAACCAAATTGAGATCCAAATCCCCGGAACAGCCCAGAGTAGGCCCAAAGCCTCGGTCTCAGTTCACCGTATTCGTGGGGCAAATCGTCACAAAGTCCGCAGACATTCTTTTGGTCCTTGTCTTCAAGATCATATTCATTCCCTGCTGCATAGCACGAGTGAGCTACATCTCCTGCCTTCTTCTCTCCTTGTATGTTAATGCTTTCTTCATTTGTTTAGGCTGTGATTTGAGCTTCTGTCTGGATAGCACCATTAAATTTTGTAGTGTCTTACACAGTTTAAATTCTCCTTTTGCTAATGAATACATCCAATATTCTCTGTGCACACAGAGTATTGCTTTGCCTAGATTTTCAGTGGGAACTGGAAGACAGCTGCACAAAGATATGTGGCATGCAGGAGCCAATGACATGTATTTTGAACCCCTGAGTTTGCTCTGTTTTATCAGGCTCTAGGAATCACTGGCCTCACTTCCTTCTGGATTATCAATGGTGGTTAATCAGCCTGAGTCAGCCACACCACCCAGTGAAGCTACATCCACCTACTCCGTCTCTTGGTGAATAGTCTCCCCACTCATGCTCAGGTTAAAATGACCGAGTAGAACCCAAACCTCAAGGCTCATATTCAGCATGTGTCCCAGTATTTACCACAAATGTAAACAATGCTTCTCACAATTCCCCATAGATTATAGCAAATAGAAATATACTCAGAACAACCTTAATTTATGCTAAACACGAGTAAGTCTGCAGATGCTGGAAATACAAAGCCGAGGTTAGCTCACTGCCTTTTGTGTTTTGAAAGGCAGAATAAAACCACCAGGGTAAATCCTGCAGCATCTAGTGACCCTGTGATCTCTGGCTTGGAGGCCAATGTTAGAACATCTTTCAAGAGGGTGAACCCTTGCAAGGCATCATGCCCTGATGGTGTACCTGGTAGGGCACTGAAAACCTGTGCCAACCAGCTGGCAGGCATGTCCAGGGACAATTTCACCCTCTCACTGTTGCAGTCGGAGCTTCCCACCTGCTTCAGAAGGGTGGCAATCATACCGGTGCCCAAGAAGAGCAGGGTGAGCAGCCTCAATGACTGTCACCCAGTTGCACTCACATCGACTGTGATGTAGTGCTTTGAGAGGTTGTTCATGGCCAGAATCAACTCCTGCCTAAGCAGAGACCTGGACCCACTGTTATTTCCCTATCGCCACAACAGTTCTACAGCAGACGCAATCTCACTGGCTCTCCACTCAGCCTTGGATCATCCGGAGAACAGTAATACCTTCATCAGGATGCTGTTTACTGATTACAGCTCAGGGATCAACTCCACCATACCCTCTGTACAAATCCACAAGCCTCCAAACCTGGGCCTCTGTTTCTCCCCCTGCAACTGGATCCTTGACTTCCTCACCAGGAGACCACAGTCAATGCGAATCAGAAATAACATCTCCTCCTCGCTCGCAATCAACGCTGTCACGCTTACCCACTGCTTTACTCTCTCTACATCCCTGAGTGTGTGGCTAACCACAGCTCTAACACCAGCTATAAAATAGTTGATGAAACAACTATTGTTAACAGAATTTCATATGGTGACAAGGAGGTGTACAGGACTGAGATAGAGGAGCTGATTGAGTGGTGTCACAACAACAACCTTGCATTCAATGTCAGACCAAGGAATTGGTTGTGGACTTCAGGAAGGGAAAGTTGAGGGAACACAGACCAGTCCTCTTCAAGGGATCAGTAGTGGAAATGGAGAGCAGTATTAAGTTCCTGGGTGTCAAAATCCCTGAGGGTCCATCCTGGGTCCAACATATTGATGCAGTTACAAAGAAGGCACGACAGTGGCTATATTTCATTAGGGGTTTGAGGAGAATTGGTATGTCACAAAAGACACTCATAAATCTCTACAGATGTTCTGTGCAAAGGTTCAGAAAAAGCTGCAGAAAGTTGCAGACCCAGCCAGCTCCATCATGGGCACTAGCCTCCCGTACATCCAGGATACCTTCAAAAGGTGATGCCTCAGAAAGGTGGTACCCATCATTAAGGACCCCCTTCACCCAGGACATGCCCTCTTCTCATTGCTACCATTAAGAAGGAACTCACAGAAGCCTGAGGACACACACTCAATGTTTCAGGAACAGCTTCTTCCCCTCCGCCATCAGATTTCTGAATGGACATTGAACCCATGAACACTACCTCACTATTATCTATAGTTTCCCTCTCTTTTGTACTACTTATTTATTTTTATATGTACTTCTTATTGAAATTTATAGTTTATATTATTATATATTATATTGTACTGCTGCCACATACAACAAATTTGACGATATTGAATTGAATTGACTTTATTTCTTACATCCTTCAAATACATGAGGAGTAAAAGTATTTATGTTAGGTCTCCGTTCAAATGTGCAATGTTCCATCATAGTAATTTATAGTAAATATTATATGCTGGTGATGTTAAGTCTGATTCTGATTGTGAAGAGTTCTCTCGGACTGATATTGTACTCTGTAGATGTTGCCTTGTAGGTGCCCTGTAGGCTGGAGATAACTGATTGTTTTCATTCCTAACAGTCTAGTGAAGGCATTCAGTTTACCCGAACTCATCACGTAGTTCGAAAGACAACATTGTATGACATGGATGTGGATTCCACGCGGAAGTACGCTGCTGTTGGGTGCCAGGACAGGAGCATTCGGTGAGTTGGATCCAGCTGTTATGATCAGCTTCAGGTTCATGCAAGAAAACCTCATACAGCTCCTGCAGTAGGGGCCATTACACAGAGCTACTCCTTGTCCCCTCTACCTCGAGGTGAAGAATTACTTTTTTAATTGGTTTAGTGAGCTCCAAGGACATTGATGAAGCCCAGGTGGGGCAGGAGATACTAGCTCAGTGAGTGGGTAGCTGGTACTCTCCTTCCACCACTTCAGCAGGGCTTCTGTGTGCTCCCAGTGCACAGGCTCGAGACTCTTAGTGCTAGTGCCAGTCTGAATGATTCCTTCCACTTTGGACCACCATAGCCAAAGTGGTATTTCCTTGACACTGTTCCTTTGCTATCCTGGTCTTCTATTCTCATGATGGAGATACAGTAATTGTTTCAGAATCTGGTCTTGGGAATTTCAAAGTTCAAAGTAAATTTATTATCAAAATATATCCATGTCACCATATGCAACCCTGAGATTCCTCTTCTTGCGGGCAATCACAGTAGATACAAGAAAAGCAATAGAGTCTGTGAGAGACCACATCCAGCAGGGTGGACAACAGTCAACGTGCAAAAAAAAAACAATTGTGCAAATACACAAAGAAAGAGAAAAAAATTATAATCGTAATAATAAATAAATGAGCAATAAATACCAAGAACGTGAGATGAAAAGTTGTGGAAAGTGGGTTCATCAGTTGTGGGAATGATTCAGTGATGGGGCAAGTGAAGTTGAGTGAAGTTATCCCCTCTGGTTCAAGAGCCTGATGGTTGAGGGGTAATGACTGTTCCTGAACCTGGTGGTGTGAGTCCTGAGGCTCCTGTACCTCCTTCCTGGTGGCAGCAGTGAGAAGAGAGCATGTCCTGGGTGGTAGGGAAGGCTTTACCCATCATGCACTGGGCCATATTCACTACTTTTTGTGTTTTTTTCTGTCCAAGGGTATTGGTATTCCATAACAGGCTGTAATGCAACCAGTCCATATACTCCCCACCACACACCTGTAGAAGTTTGTCAAAGTTTCAGATAACATGCTGAATCTTTGCAAACCTCTAAGAAAGCAGAGTTCCCCCCCCCCCCGCCCCACCGAATTAGGGTCACGTGAAGCCATGGGGGCAGGTGGTGGATGGTTGTGTGAGCAGACGGTGCAAGCCACGAGTCCTGGTGATGTGATCACTGGCGACAGGCAGACAACCTCTGCAGAGTTTTGATAATGGCTGGGGTTACCCATCTTGTAAAGACGCTGCCCAGAAGAAATCAAAAGCAAAAAACAGTCATGATCGTAAAGACCGTAATCAGCCACATCGTATGACAGGGCTCATAATGATGATGAATATAGTCCTCGGTGTGGGGACGGGTATACCCCACAGTGTGGGGACAGGTATACCCCTCAGTGTGGGGACAGGTATTCCCCCTCAATGTGGGGACGGGTATCCCCTCTGTGTGGGGATGGGTATTCCCCTCAGTATGGGGACCGGTATACCCCTCAGTGTGGGGACTGGTATACCCCACAGTATGGGGATGGGTATACCCCTCAGTGTGGGGATAGGTATACCCCCTCGGTATGGGGATGGGTATGACCCCCTCAGTGTGGGGACGGGTATGACCCTCTCGGTGTGGGGACGGGTATACCCCTCGGTGTGGGGACGGGTACACCCCTTTCAGTGTGGGGACGGGTATACCCCTCAGTGTGGGGACAGCACTGACAACCTAATCAGTACCGTCTACCTTTTTACAGTATCGTTTACCAATATATTTCTGATTGTGTTGTGTTTCTGTGTGCTCCATTACCTCTCTGGCATCCCCCAAACATCTGAAAATGAAACTGGCATTTCCCATGTGGTTGTGTAAGGCACTGAGATGCCGTACACCTTCCAGCTTAGCTTTGCATGATACCTCGCTACAGCCCCGAATGAATAAACTGAATACACACACTGAGCAATGGGCTGTTATGGAAGCACAGTTTCTACTGGCCTTACCTTGATTTCCCCGCAGGTTTATTGGTGGAATGGCTTTACATGTCTGTGTACGGTACATTTCTAGATTGCTCTCTCACTGTCGGCACTGTCTTCCCTGCAGAATATTTAACATTAGCAATGGGAAACAGAAGAAGCTGTACAAGGGATCTCAGGGAGAAGATGGAACGCTGATCAAGGTGAGTGTTCCTGGATCAGTGCAACGTGCCACTTCTCAAGGGCGAGCAACGGGACAAATCGACCAGCAAGGAACATTTTGCACCCTTGATTCCTTTTGGATCACCTCTGTGCCCCTTAAGTCAAAAGTTCTGTTCCATTTGTTACCTTGGAAACTAGCGAGGCCGCTGCAGAAAGATGGTAAATGAACATCAAAGGAATACCGAGGCTGGAAATCGGAAATGAAAACCAGAAAATGCCATAAACACAAAGCAGGTCAGGTAGCATCTGTGGGAATGGAAGCAAAGTTAACATTTCAGGTCGTAGGTCCTTTGTCGGAGCCGAAATGTGTCTTTCTCCACAAGTGCTGCCTAACTGGATGAGTGTTTGTGGTATATCCTGCTATTATTAAGAGCAGTGTAAGATCGCAGCTCTCCAGCCTGGGGTATTTCCCATCTGGTCCAATGGATTTGTTGGTTACCAGTCCTACTAATCTCACCAGTACTTCTTGTAACTGGCATCTCTGTTATTTATTTCTACCTCATTATAACTTCACATTGAACTGAGATCAATGATATGCCGAGCTAATTAAATTAGGGAATCAAATTTCCAGCTAAACAAATCCCCACAGCCTACACTGAATCCATATCCTTCCGTTTCCTGCACTATGGAACAACATTAGCAACTTGTCATTTCTCTGGGACTGCAGAAGACATGAAGATACTGCTTAATCTCACCTCTTGCCTTTCTCAATAGCCCAGGGTATATCCCGTCGGCCCTGGGGACTTATCTGCCTTAATGTTAAGAGACGCAACATTACTCCTTCTTTATCTCTGAATGTCGTAGCATTGTAGCATGCTCCACACAACTCCCTCTCCTCTACATCCTTGGGAAAAACTAAATCAAAGTACTCATTTAGGACCTCACCCCTGTCCTCTGTCTCCAAGCACGTTACCTCTTTCATTTTTGAGTCCTACCTGCTTCCTAGTTATCCACTTGCTCTTGATGTATGTACAGAATTCCTTAGGATTCTCTTTAACTCTACTGCCAACGACTTTTCTTGGCCCCTCCTAGCTCTTCTAATTCCTTCTTGAGCTCTTTGCTGGCTTCTTTATAGTCCCCAAGAGTTCTGTTTGATTTTAGCTTCCTAAACCTCACATAAATTTCCTTTCTGTTCTTGACTAATTTCACCACCTCTCTCAACATCCAAAGTTCGTTTACCTTGCTATCTTATCCTTCCTTCTGACTGGAGCATACCTGTCCTGTACACTGTGCAGTTGGACTTTAGATACCTTCCACACGTCAGACGTGGACTTGCCCAAAAACAGCTGTTCCCAATGAACTCGCCCTGTTTCTGCCTAATTCTCCCATAACTTGTCCTGTTCCAATTTAGTACTCTCTCCCAAGGTCCATACTTATCCAAATCTATAGCTATCTTAAAACTTAAAAGTTATGATCACTGCTCTCTAATTGTTCTCTCATTGAGAGGTCAGTCAGCTGGCGAAGCCCATTACCCAACACCAGGTCCCGTTTGGCCCTTCCTTTTGTTGGACCTAACAAAATCTGCCCTGTCTAAACTGCTTGCAGTAAGGAGGTCGCAGTCTCTATTGGGGAAGTTGAAGTCACCCACTGCAACAACCCTGTTTTTTTATAGCTTTCACTAATCTGCTGGCATATCTGTTCCTCAATGTCCTAGTGGATACAGGGATACAGGGGGTGGTACCTGTAGTATAATCCCATCAGAGTGATACCTGTTCCTGAATATCCCAGTGGATACAGGGGGTGGAATCTGTACTATAATCCCATCAGAGTGGGATTATTATTTTTATTGTTTTTTGAGTTCTAACCCACACAGACACAATAGGTGAGACCTGTTTTGTGCCCCTCTGAGTGCAACTGTGATATTGGCCCTGATTAGTAGTGCAACTCCTGCCCATCCCACCTTTAGCTCCTGCTTTCTCTTTTCTGGAACATTAAGCATCCATTCCTGTCCCTCTCTCAACCAAGGTTCTGTTATGGCCACTGCATCATAGTTCAGTGTACTGATCCAGGCTCTAAATTCATCAGCCTCATGCTTAATACACCTAGCATTAAAATATATACACTTCAACCAGCCCATCGCATTGTGTCTATTGTCTTGTTCCTACTGGTCATGACTTTCCTCTCAATCCCTCCACTTTCTGATTTGGTTCCCTTCATCCTGCCTAAGTAATTTAATTCTCCCAAGCTGCTTCTGTTAAGATGCCCATGCTTGCTTGTACAAATTGTGTACCCCTTATCCAAAACTCAAAAATCTGGAAACCTCCGAAATCCAAATATTTTTTGAGCGTAGACCTGACTTCACAAATGGAAATTCCACAAGGTGCTGGGAAGATTCCCAGGCGATGAGTGGGTCTCCTCTCACCACAGACAGTTCTGAGATGTGACCTCACATAGGTAATGAACGGAAGTTAATAAAAAAATAGAAAAACACTGCATAAAGCGAAATGAAGATCTCGATCGTGTATTGAAATAGCAACGTCAGTATGTCATGTCGCTTAATGATATGCTGATTGTGAAATAAGCAAAGATCTATCACGACGAGCTGAAAGTTGAAGATAATTGTTAATATACAGCAGGCAGCTTGAAGAAATTTAAGAAAAGGCACAGCATCAAATTTCTGAAGTATCTGCTGATCACCAAGCAGCCGAGTAATTCATTGAGTTTGCTGAGATCATCACTGATGAAAACCAGAACAAGTCTACAGTCTGATTGTTTTTATACCTTACATAAAACATTTAATAAGTAAAATACCAATACAGTGTACTGTAACCTGTTAATCAAAACACAGCATTGTAGGCAGAGATTGAAAGCCTGCTATTGTTTGTTGTTCAACAGCTGATTCAGGTATTCTCTCCCGATGCTGCTCTGCTGGTTTTGTTACCCTGCACACAGTATAGTTTCATTGTATTAATGGTATGGAATAATTTTTACTGTTAAGTACCTGTGTGATGAAGTACAAGACAAAGACTGGTTACTGGTAGCACGTAAATTCGGGATTGGAAATGATGGTCACCCCAAGTCATCCCAAGCTCTCTTAACAAAACCCCAAAAAGTACAGAATCTGAAGCCCTTCTGGCCACAAACATTTTGGATACTCAACCTGTATTATTCTTTTCCAGTCTGTAATCTGGTAAAAGCTTTTCTTGGCAGTTTTAATATTTCTTGCTGACTTACTGCGATGTTTCCCCCATCAGTATTTTCTTCATTCTCCGTTGCTTCCTGAAGCTTTCCCAAGATTCAGCTCAATAACAAAATGAAAAATTCTTCTTTTCTATTGATCAATCACCTTGTGCACGACAGATGCATCATTTTTTCCACAGTCTTACTTCTCAGTGGAATGTATACTGGTGAGGATGAAGATGGAGTCCTTCAAGAGATTTGCTATTACCTATTGATTAGCACAGCTTTAAGATAGGTTTTTAATTTTCCTTACCGTTTATCTGCAAAATGGGCTGTAATTTAATGAACCCTGAAACCATCACTCTGTGTTGTCCCAACACAATTTTCTGATTCTCATTTCCATTCTTTGTCTCTCTCTCGCTCTCTCTCTCTCTCTCTCTCTCTCTCTCTCCCTCTCTCCCCCCCCACCCCCCCTCCCTCTCTCCCCCTCCCTCTCTCCCCTGTCCATCTATCTCTGCACTGACCAACCTGTTTGATCGGAAGCTCCTGAGTTAATGTAACTAATATGGCGCGTCTGATTTTATCCAGGTTCAGATTGATCCATCTGGGCTATACATCGCGACCAGCTGCTCTGATAAGAATCTTTCCATTTTTGACTTTTACTCCGGCGAGTGTGTTGCCACCATGTTTGGACACTCAGGTGAGTTGTGCCTCTGAGAGGCCACCTTTTTACTGCACCTGCGTCGACTGCCCGAACTTCCAAGTTTGCGGCATGCCCTTGCGCTCAGAGAGAGCTGTGTTTTCTTGCTGACGCTCAGGGTTGTGTGCGGATCAGCTGTTGCTCTGCATTGTGCCTTCATTAAAGCATCAGGGAGCAGCGGAAGCTGGGGACTGGAGCACCAGCATTGCTGCCCTGACTTGCGTGGTGTAGTGGTGTGAAAATCTGTCCTTTGTTCGACTTTGTTTAAGCGTTCTCTGGACTGACATGAGTGCAGTGGGAGAACAGACCTGCAGTGGGAGAACAGACCAGGAACTCAGCACAGGGGAGAGAATTGTTGACTGTCGTAGTGGATTCTCACAGGGTCGCTGCTGTCCAGAAATGGAGGTGGGGGAGGAGGTAGCTTTATCTCTGTCGTGGTGTGTCTTGTTAATGACTCGGTGCAGAGGAATGGCTGACTCCCATGTACAGACGGAAAGCCATGCTGATTATCCCTAATCAGATTATGTCTCCCCACATGTTCATAAATCCTGCCTCTCAGGATCTTCTCCAAAACTTGCCCACTACTGAAGTAAGACTCATTGGTCTATAACTTCCTAGCTCTATTCCCTTTCGTGAACAAGGGAACAACATTTGCAAACTTCCAATCCTCTGGTACTTCTCCTGTCCCTATTGATGATGCAAAGATCATCGCCAGAGGCTCAGCAATCTCCTCCCTCGCTTCCCGCAGTAGCCTGGGGTATTCCTCATCCCGTCCGGGTGACTTATCTAACTTAATACCTTTCAAAAGCTCCAGCACATCCTCTTTCTTAATGTCTATATATTCAAGCATTTCAGTCCATTGTAAGCCATCCCCACAATTCCTGAGGTCCTTTTCACTGGTGAATACTGAAGCTAAGCATTCATTAAGTACCTCTGCTCCCCACTCCAGCTCCGTGCGTACGTTTACTTGAACAGGTGACAGAAGAGCGCGCATCTTAGAAGGAATGGGCAAGATGAGGTGCTAGTAGGAAGACAGAGCATAGAGGAACAGGGAGAGAGTCCAGGGAAACAGGAGGCTTGAGATGGTGTCAAGACTTAAGTGACTGGACTCTGCAAAGTCAGTGCAATATGTATTCCACATTGCCTTCATTTCCTCAGATTCAGCCCATCAAGTGTGTCCTGACCCTCCTGATTCCATTACCCCTCCCCTTATTTCCCAGTAATCTACTTTTACAGACCCATAGAGAAACAGCAAGGAAACAGGCCCTTCAGCCCACTGGGTCCATACTATCAACCACCCAGTTACACTAATCCTACAGCCATCCTTTTTATAATTCTCCCCACATTCTCAACCATCCCCCCACCCCACAGATTCTACCATCCACCTACACGTTACAGCAGCCAGCTAACTTAACAATCTGCCCATCTTTGTGAACTAGTGGAAAGCTGGTGAGACCCACACAGTTACAGTCAGACACGTGGAAACACCGTGTAGACAGCATCCAAGGTCAGGGTTGAACCCGAGCCTCTCAAGCTGTGAAACAGCAACACCGTTTTGTGGGAATTTTGAAAGAAGATATGGAGGGAACAACAATGCCTGATCTACTGTCAAGGTCAACAGGGTCCATATTGGGAGGGTGAGTGGGATGGGAATGGGATGTATTTGCGAAACTAACGGACTAGCAACCAATTCCATACCGTTCGTCCAGAAATGAATCCACCTTGAATCTAGGTTCAAATCAATAAATATTTAATAAATAAATGTGGAATTATAGTAACAGGCACCTGCTGGACTTCTGAAGAGGTCAATTTGTTTCACTTCGGTTATTGCCATTGCCAAGCGACTCCAGGCCCATGAACGTGGTAGACCTTAATTGGCTTCTTGGGCTCAAGGGCAATGAGGGATGGACCACAAAAGCTGCTTTTGTTAGTGAGTGAATAAGTAAAAAGAAAGGAGGTGGACTGACCATCACCCTCTGGGGGCATTGTCAACAGCTGCAGTGGCAAGCACATGGATGGGCTTGTTGGGAGCAAGGAGCACAGCTGGAAAGAACCTTTGGATTGGATCTCACATGGAGTGCAGTGGAAGAGGTGGGAGGTCAGGGACAGTAGGTTTGGTAGTGATCTGAGAAGATGTGGTATCTAAGGAGGGTGGAATGAGACTTGAAAATGCATTGGATGTTAGGAACTTGGGACAGGGAAGAAGGAAATGAAGGTGATGAGCAAGGCTTGGGGTGATGGCCAGAACAGAATAACTTCTGGTTTCATTGTCCCACTTCTATATTTAGTGTAGGTCAGACATGTACAGGTATGAATATGGGGAATGGAGAGGTGAAGGTAGGAAATTGTCCAGAGTTAAGCTGGAGATCCCAGGGTAGGTTGGGTTCATCTTTGAGAACCCAGGCTTGGAGAGGTGGGAAATCAGAAACAAGAGAAAGTCTGCAGATGCTGGAAATCCAAAGCAACACACACAAAATGCTGGAGGAACTTGGCAGATCGGGCAGCATCCATGGAAATAAATACAGTCGACATTTCGGGCTCCCTCAGGGATGGAAAGGAAGGGGGAAGACGCCAGAATAAAAAAGTGGGGGGAGGAGAGGGAGGATAGCTAGGAGGTGAAAAGTGATGGGTAAGAAAGGAAGGAATCCAGTAGGAGAGGAGAGTGTCTTCCCTCTTCCTTTCCAGTCCTGAGGAGTGGTCTTGGCCAGAAACATTGACTGTTTATTCATATTTTATAGATGCTGCCTGATCTGCTGAGTTCCTCCAGCATTTTGTGTGTGTTGCTTTGGAGAAGTGGGGATGGGCAAAAATCTCCAGGAATGAGTGGGGGGGGGGGGTGGAATCATTGATGGCATTCCATGAGAAGGAAGAACCTGGCAGTGTACAGAATCACTGAGAGGGCAGGAAAACCATGGTGAGGTCGGAGGTCACCTGAATCCCCAGAGCAACAGAGGAAAGACACCAGTGATCCAGAGGGCCCTACAGTAAATCTGAAACAGTGATCAGACAGGGCTGTCTCACTGGGTAAAAACATCTGTGGTGGCCAGATGTGGGTGGTGATACTCGATAAAGTGATCTTAAAATACCAACATGAACGTATGGAGAAGTCACCTTAGAGCACAGGTCCAGTGCTGAGGAAAACTGAGAACACGTGGAGTGTGGGTTAGGCCTGGTTTCAACAAGGATTTGGGACTATTGTCGTTTACACCAGGGTAGAACGAATGGGGGAGAGAGGAGAGAGGCCAAGTGAACAGCAAGGCATTCCCAGAAACATTTCAAAGAAACCACAGCTCACAGGGTAACCAGTGCTTTCTTTCCTCAAAATTAAATATTGCCAGGAAATTTCCTGGGAAGGGATTGGGAGCAAAATGTCTGCCAGGCTTCCAAGTGCCAGTGAAGCAATGTACAACATACTGCAGGAACATCTGTGGCGGAAAATCAACCACCTATGTCTTGAGTTGGGATGAAAGACCTCGACTGATAACAATGACTGTCCATTTCCCTCCATAGTTGCTCCCTAACCCAGTAAGTTCCTTCAGCACCTTGTGTGCGCTCCAGATCCCTGCATCCACAGCCTTTCTGTCTCTAAGATTGGCTCGTAGACAAGTTGGTCAGACGGCAACGCATTGTGTGGTTTAACGTGCCTACTGAAGGCATCCGCGGCAGGTTACAGACGAAGGTTATCTGCCAGGTAGGAACAGCTTCGTAGAGGGAGGAGAAATTTAAAATGTCAGCTTAAACTGCAGAAGAAGTAACCAATCTGAGTGGCAGTCAACCAGTGAGATTAGGCTGAAAGTCAAAGCAAGCGGGACCGCAAAGGAAATTATGTGTTTTTATTGGGTTCATAAATTAGCCTTGCTGTCCAGTAAAAACACAAGAGGAGACACGGGGGAATAAGCTGAATCAATAAAGTGGCCTGCTATGCTTTCCTGTTTAATTGCTCGGGGGTGGGTCACATGTGTTACACCTGCAGCGGTCACATGATATCTTACAGTATGACGACTTGCTACAGACTTGTGATATCCTCTTCAATGCCGCCTGCCGGGTGTTGCTTTGTTGCCATCTGCAGGCAAGAGCTAGCAACTGTCCCCACCCGCCACATCATTTGTTTGTTCTCAGTTTAGCTCCACTCTGGAATGGACGGCATTCCTCTGCTGTGAGAACGCGGCCTTCTTCCGTCACCCCATTCGAAATTGCGGCCGCAGCATTACTCTGCTGAGAGAACATGAGCTTTATCAGTCTCTCCATTCGAAATTGTGCCCGGTGTTGCAACGTTGATATTGTGGCCCAAGAAGGCTGCTTTCCTCCTCGAAAACCTACATACTGCCTTACACAGTAGGGTGGCGGGGTGGAGGTAACATCCCTACCAAAGGAGGTGTAAGGCACTCCTTCCCTCCACTAGCCTGCAGGTCACCCTTGGGCAAGGTGTAGCACCTGCTTAGCCCCCCGATCAGGGTCATGCGAAGCCAAGGGAGCAGGTGGTGGATGGTCGTACCAGCAGCCGGTGCAGATCACAAGTCCTGGTTACATGACCACTGACACCAGACAGAGAATCTCTGAAGAGTATTGGTAATGTCTGGGGTCACCCGTCTTGTAATGACACTGCCCAGAAGAAGGCAATGGCAAAACCACTTCTGTAGAAAAATTGGCCAAGAACAATCGTGGTGATGGAAGTACCACAATCACCCACGTCATACGACGCAGCACAGAATGAATGAACTGCCTTACATCCAGTTGGAATCAAGTTAATGTAAGACTTGGAGCTGGTGTCTGTAGTGGGTGGAGATGAATTTGGAAAGATTACTTGAAGGACAGGGAGCTTGATACATACAGTGAAGCTCCAGTAATTGGCGATCCGAATATTCGGAAATGTCACTGGTCAGGCATCTGGCGCACTAGGGAGGTTTGTCACCTCCCCCCTCGCACTTACTCATGTCCCGGCTTCCAGGCTCCCAGTAAAGTTACCTGGATCAGAGGAAAATGTATTACTGAGGGAAAGGGCGATTCGTCAGTTATACAGAACAGGAACAGGGCCATGTGACCCACTGAACCCTGTACAGGCCATTAATGCTACAAAAGTCCTGTTTTACTGTCCCCACAACCCCATCAACTCTCTCAGATTTTAACACTCACCTACACACTGGGGCAACTTTCAGCAGCCACTCCACGCAGATAGTACCCGAAGTCAGGATTGAACCTGGCTTCTGGGATTGTGAGGTGACAGCTCCACCAGCTATGACTGGACTTGTGCTTGCTGCCATTGTGCCTTCCTGGGTTGCTCTGGGCATCTCTGAGAGCCGTTATCTGAACAGATTTGAATACATTGTGAAAGGTTTGACAGGGGTCAGTTGAAGAAGACAATAGGAGTTGTCAGAAAGAAAGGGAGTAAGGCCCTGGAACAGGCCTGAATTCGAGAAATGAGGACGTGTGATCATTCGCAGAGGCTGATAACAAAGAGGCTATGATCATGTCTGCTGGTGCACTGTCCTGAGGATTTGAGAAGCAAAATAGATACAGATCTCATGAGGAAAGAGACTGAAGTCATGATCTGTTATGAAGAGATTTGGCAATTTCAACAATGCATTTGTAAAGGAAACAACTTACACTTAGGGTGAAGATAGAGGGTGGACGGGGGAATGAGCAGGGTGTAGAGGTTATTGGGAGAGGTCTTATGAATGGTTCCTGTGAGGTATATATGATTCAGCTATGAACTACCAAGTAAGAATATTTAGTTATGTGTTATTTTAACAGTAATTTTGCAAGCAGAGAATATTTATGGTGTTGCTCTAAATGAGACTTCCAATCTCAGGGACCTGTCTGATTGGTTCATCCCCTATGCTCTTTCTTTGGTTGTTCTTTATATTTTGATTTATAGCTTTTAGAATCTCTCATGGGAAGCTTTCTGCCTGCATTAGCTCATGTGCCTTGATCTGGCTGTGGTTCTAATTTATACCGCTGTGTGAACATCCAGTTTTGCATATGAAGAAGATTGTGAATCATCTACATATTAAAATATCTAATAAATTGATCTCATCAACAGAGGTACTTGGCGAACTGCACTAACCTCCCCCCACCCCCACCCCCGACCTGTTGTGGTCAGTAAGATGCTTCCTAACTTGCGGCAATTAACTGGTCAGAGTATTTCCCAATAATCTCCATTAGTTGGAGTAGTGCTTGTGATCCACTATCAGTCAAGATGGACCTTGTCAATCAGCATCAGTCGCAGAGGTGATCAGTAAATAACACCCATCAGTCGTCCTCACAAGCTCATATCACTCACACTGGCAGTCAATAACTTGGTTTCTATAACATTTTTTTATTCCAGAGGTTGTTACAGGAATGAAGTTCACCAATGACTGTAAACATTTGATCTCCGTGTCGGGAGACAGGTACGTGCAGCACTTTCCACGCAAAACCCTTCCAAGTAGATTGCAGGCCCTCCCTCCACTCCCTCTCTCCATTTCGTTTATCTGACACTGTAGACACAGCAGATACTAAAAATCTATAGCAAGGCACAGAAAATGCTGCAAACACTGACCTGGTCAGGTGACACGTGGATTACTAATCACCCTCACCCGCACCTTCACTATCTCTCTCTCTCTCACGCTCTCCTTCTCCTCTTCTTTGTCTGCTTCCTTCCACCATTCCCTCTTCATTTCTCTCCTCCTTTCCTCCTTTTCCTTCCCTTCTTTTTTCCCTCCATTTCTGTCGCTGTCCTCTTCACACTCTCTCCCACCCCCTTCTTTTCCTCTTACAGAGAGAGAGAGAGAGAGGGAGATATAGATATGGGGCTGGTGTTATCTGAAGATGTGCCCAGGACCTGACAGGTGTATCATTGCTTCCCGCAGCTGTATCTTCATCTGGCGGCTAAGCTCCGAGCTGACCATCAACATGAGGCAGAGACTGGCCGAGAGCAAGCAGAGGGAGAGAAAGCAAACCAAGAGCCCTCCACGAAAACATTCCACCCCAAGCAGGTAGGTTCCAGGGCAAGGGATGAAAAGGGGGACTGAATGAAAGATGTTAGAGATGTTTCAGCTACATTTTAACCCCGATAGTTTTCAACAACATAATATGGACCTGATCCAGAATTTGGCCGTTTAGCAGCTTCCCTGAGTGCGATTCATTCAGCCTGCGCCTGTTTGATAGTAATTTATCCCTGTTTTATGAGCATCCATTTTTTTCACCGGCAAGGACAGGAAGGAAGAGGAGATGGACTAGGCATGGGCTAGGGAGTGACAGCAGGCCTTTGTGTGGGTCGATGGGCAGTGCTGTGGTCACCCCGCTGCTTCACGCCTCCAGCAACCTGAGCTCAGCTCTTACCTGTGAGGAGTTTGTATGTTTTCCCTGGAAACACGGGCTTTCCACAGGTGCTTCCATCTCCTGTCTCACCTCAGAAATGTGCCAGAGGCACAGGAGACGGCAGATGCTGGAAACCAGAGCAATAAACACTTCCTGCGTGTTCGTGTGCCTCCTGATCACCTCGTTCATACTTGTCTTCACCACCAGCCCAGGCACTACAATCCAGACCCTCTCCATCCTCTGTGTAAAAGAAACCTAGCCCATCTCCCTCCTTTGAACTTATCCCCACTCACCTTAAATGCACACCCTCTAGTTTTAGACATTGCAACTCTGGGAAAAAGATACCAGTTGTCTATGCTTCTCATAATCTTATCAACTTCTCACATCTCCCCTCAAGTTCTACTGCTCCAAAGAAAGCAACCCAATTTTTCCAATGTCTCCTTCTAGGACATACCCTCCAATCCAGGAAACCTCTGATGCGCAGTCTCCACATTCTTCCCATAATGGGGAGACCAGCATTGAATGCAGTACTCCAGCTGCAGCCTCGCTAGAGTTTTATAAAGTTGCAACATAACTTCCCGGCTCTTGAACTCAGTGCTTAACTCTTAACTCACACTGCAAGCTGCCATATGCCAGTGAGGTAGTGTTCATGGGTTTAATGTCCATTTAGGAATTAGATAGCAGAGGGGAAGAAGCTATTCCTGAATCACTGAGTGTGTGCCTTCAGGCTTCTGTATCTCCTACCTGATGGTAACAATGTGAAGAGGGCAAAGAGCTATGGACTGGGACCCCAAGGTCCCTCTGCACATCAGCACTGTTAAGAGTCTTGCCATTAACTGTGTACTGACCTTTTATATTTTGCTGAGTTCCTCCAGCAGGTTGTTTGTTGCTGCGAAGATGTGCTGTCTCCTCATCCTTCCCACAAAGGGGCGACCAGCATTGAATGTAATACCCCCAGATACGGCCTAATTGAGTTTTATAAAGGTGTAGCATAACTTCCCGACTCTCGGGCATTAACCAATGTAGATGCATAGTATTTGTTAATAACAGGAGCAGTAGAACCAGTTGTTTTTGCCTCTCGAAAGTTCTGGGCCTGTAAAGCCAACTAAGACAAGAGAGCTTCTGCACAGGTGACTCCTACCAGGGGTGGTGTCTCTGGATAACAACAATCAGCAGCAGTACAGCCGGCACACGTTTAATATCCAATGCATTTTTAAGCCTTTGTCTACAAAGACTGGGGTATATATATTGTGTGTCACACGAGGAGCTGATATTGTATTGAATTTTGAAGAATAATAATCATTTATCTTTTTTCTGTCACTGTCCTTGATTGGTATTATCTTCTCCTCTTAACTTTCTCTTATCTCCCTTTATCATTCTTTCACCTCTTCTCTCCCCCTCTCCCCTCTCTGTGCAAACCCCTATTCCCACTTTACATCTACCTTTCCAATCTATCTTTTACACCCCTTCTCTCCATCTCTGTCCCTGCTTGTGGCAGTAACCCTATTCCCCGCCTTTTTTTTGTTCCCCTTCAGAGAAACGTTTGATGTGGCTGCTCAGACGGCCATGTCCTCTGATAGTGAGAAGGAGGCTGAAGAGGACGTAAACGAGGATGAAGAAGGCCAGTGTGAGGGTTCAAGGCCCATTACACCAAAACGGGGCTGCTCAGAGGGACGGAACGGTACGTCCATGCAGATCAGAAAGAAAACACAACCCGTGCACTTCGGCCTGTCCGCCAGCTCTCTGTTTTTGTTGTTAACCATGCCTCGTACATCAAGCTGTATGTAGCATAGCACAATGCTTTACCATACAGGCGACCCCGGTTCAATTCCCACCACTGCCTGTTAGGAGTTTGCACGTTCTTCCTGTGAGTGCGTGGGTTTCCTCTGGGTGCTCCGGTTTCCTCCCACAGTCCAAAGACGTTCAAGTTGGTGGGTTAATTGGCCAGTGTAAACTGCCCCGTGATTAGGCTGTGGTTAAATGGGGGGTTGTCAGGGGCATGGCTCGAAGGGTCAGAAGGGCCTACTCTGTATTGTATCTCGATAGATAGATAAATAAATAGTGAAGAGTTGTTAATGGGATCTGTCTTTCTGCAAATCCCTTGGTTACTTGTGAAGTATCAGATTAGATTAGACTATAAGGACCCTCAGTCCTCGTTTATTGTCATTTAGAAATGCATGCATTAAAAAATGATACAACGTTCCTCCAGAATGATATCACAAGAAAACACAGGACAAACCAAGACTAAAATTCCCAAAACCACATCATTATAACATATAGTCACAACAGTGCAAAGCAATACCATAATTTGATAAAGAGCAGACCATGGGCACGGTAAAAAAAATATATGCAGAAGTTCAAAATTCAAAGTAGATTTTATTATCAAAAAGCCTAAATGTCACCATATACAACCCTGAGATTCATTTTCTTGCGGGCATACTCAATAAACCTATAGAATAATAACCATAACAGAATCAATGAAAGACTGCCCAACTAGGAGGTTCAACCGGAGTGTAGAAGACAGCAAACTGTGCAAATACAAAAATCAGAAATAATTATAGTTAATAAATAAGCAATAAATATTGAGAACATAAGATGAAGAGTCCTTGAAAGTGAGTCCAATCATCAGGGGATTAGAACGAGAATCGGGTTTAATATCGTCTGGCATATGTCGTGAAATTTGTTGTTTTGCGGCAGAAGTACAATGCAATTATGGTAATATTTGATGATTCCCACTGGAGCTGCAAGCAAACAGTCACCCCTTAACGGTGCCCTCTTAACAAGAATCACCATACCATCTCGCACCTCACCCAGGAATTGAGGTAGCAATCTAGACCGCCGTTGTATCGCAGTGCAACAATAACATATTGATACACCTCATCATTAAGGCAACGGGAACTGATAGTACTGTGACAAGTAATTGTGGTCAAATAGTCATCGGGCTTAGTGTTGCAAGAGCAGGGACCAACATCATGGATGAGGTGTTTAGTGTCCTGGTGTTACAAATTTGAAACAAAGTGTGTGGTGTGGTTGTTCCTCATGTCCAACATGGCAGCATTAACCATGGCACAGTGTTGGTATGCTGATTGCGTCAAATCAGTAATACTCGGGCACTAAATACCTTCCTGGTGGTGCTATAAGATGGGTGTCCAACGATGTACCAGTTGTCTACTGTTCAATGGATGCAACATTGCCCCTTTTGTGGAGCTTGTACCAAGGGTATCCAACACTGTGTCATAGGTAGTGCCCGACAGCTTGTGTTAACACTGTGCCTTTGGTGCTGCTGTACAATCAAGGTCCACATTGCACCATACATGTAGTGTGCAATGGCGTCCAAGACTGCTCTAATGAAATCAGAGACAATGGGAGTCAGCATTTTATTATTGGTGGGACACATCAGTTGGAATGCCAATCCACTAAAGTGACCAGGCAGTGTAAGTACACCACCAGCCAGTGAAACTACAATCTCAGTGGGGGTCTTCCACTGAAGTTGTGAACTTCAATATAGTTTTAAATTAATACAGACTGATTGCATGGTAATAATTACCACTTCTGGAAGGTCTAATGTTACCCCTTCACATGCAGCCTCTCAGAATATGCTTGTGGTCAATGTCTGATGCCAGTCTGTTCAATTCCAGATATCTCTACAGGCAGACATTACACTGGGAGTATGAAGAGTCTGAACCTCTGGGACAATGGGGAGGTAAGATTAGATCTGGACGTAAAACACAGCCACGGATTCAAAATTAAAGGAACTGTTAGATTCATTGTTTGCACTTTATTCAAATAGTTCTGAAACTGAATTGGCACTTCCTTCGCATCCAGTGAGCAGATATATTTGTTGTGTGTTTCTCTGGGAATGATTTACATACAGTATGTCACCAGGAGGGATGTTAGCATGTTGAGTAGAACTTTTATGTTTCATACATACAGTGTATGTTGAGCAGAGAAAGAGTGCCAGGTGTGGGGGATGCGGGCACCCAGCCCCAAGACACCAGACAAGGTCATTTGATTCCAAACTATTGGTTTATTGATCATCACAGAATGTCTCTCTGGTGCTTCCCACTCCCTCCCCTCTCCCTTCCCCTTTTCCCAACCATGACTCCTCTCCCCCTGCCCCCGTCCCACTCTCAGTCCACAACAGAGACCCAAATCATGATCAGGTTTATCATCACTCACGTATGTCATGAAATTAGTTTTTTGTTTTATGGCAGCAGTACAGTGGAATGCATAAAATTACTACAGTACTGTGCAGAAGTCCTGGGCACCCTAACTATATAGATGTGCCTAAGACTTTTGCACAGTACTGTAGGTGCAGCTGGCAGAGATGCTGCCTGCTAGGTTTAATTCTGTCATCAGATGCTGGTCTAAGTTTGCATATTCTCCCTGTTTCCTTTGAGTGCTCTGGCTTGCAAGCCAAAGAAATGCAGGTCGGTGGGTTAATTAGACACTTAAATTGCCCCTAGTGTGCAGATGAGTGATAGAATCTGGGTGGATGGGAATGTGGGGAGAATAAATTGTGATTAGTGTAAGTGCGTTTGTAATGGCCGACTGAGCAAAAGTATCTCTTTTCCTGTTGTTTGACTTTCTGACTCCAAGGCCCCCTAAAACTCTCACAACCTCCTGCCCAAACTTCTTACCCAAGGATTTGCTGTGATATTTATGAAAGGAGGAGAATGTGGAAAGTGAAAGGCAAGCTTGGCTTAACTGAACGTTGGAAGTGTATGTTTGTGTCGCAGTGCAAGGAAACTTTCAGCTCATTAATGTGGACGAGAGTGCCCAGGGAGAGTAAACCAGTGGTGTCACTCACTCACGGTTCCTCTGTTGGGTTGTGTCAGTCGTAGGCAATGGGACTACTTGCTACCAAAACTGCAATAAGCGATTTAGAGCTTTATGGCCCAGTTTATAATTATGTAAGTCATGCATATGGCAAGGGTCTGCAATTATGAACTCAAGTTAAGTTCAAGTTTAATTGTCATTCAACTGTATATGAATACAGCCAAAGGAAATAGTGTTACTTCAGGGCCAAGGTGCAAAACACAGTACCAACAGTCACACACAGCACACACACATATAACACATATAAAACATCAGTTTAAAAAAAGTCACACAAAAAATATATAGTTTAAGACCCTGAGTGCATAAATGTTGCAGCAGTCTGCAGTGGAACTCAGTACAGCTTGTCTTCTGCCAAGTGAACACTGGGGGGCAGCACTGACTCCAGCTTGGACACTGCTCCACACCACCCCCAGCGCTTTGGCTGAGCCTAGCAACTCCAGTGCTTCTCTCCTGGGTGGCTGTAAACAGGCAACGGGGCCACGCAGCTCCCCTGTAATCCACCAATAAATCAGTGAATTGGATCTGCAGCATTCCACATTAACGATGTCCAACAGGGTCTTGCGATCACAAGAAAAGCGACTAAGGCAATCACTTGTTGTTAAACTGCATACCGCCTTCACGCACCGACCCCTCCAACACCTTTCTGACACAATCAGCAACACAATCCACACCAAGTCCTTCCGTTTCAAGAGCTAAGGTATTCAAAAGAATATTTTGGCCCTTGGTTCAGGGGCAATGATTGTTGTTGTTGTTCATTTTTGTACATGGGGTAGCATTTCAGTTCAGTTCAGTTTTCGTTTATTGTCATTTAGAAATGCATGCATTAAAAAGTGATACAACGTTCCTCCAGAATGATATCACAAGAAAACACAGGACAAACCAAGACTAAAACTGACAAAACCACATCATTATAACATATAGTTACAACAGTGCAAAGCAATACCATAACTTGATAAAGAGCAGACTAAGGGCATGGTGAAAAAAAGTCTCAAAGTCCCGATAGCCTCATCATCTCACGCAGACGGTAGAAGGGAGAAACTCTCCCTGCCATGAACTTCCAAGCGCCACAAACTTGCCGATGCAGCACCATTGGAAGCACCTGACCGCAGCGGACTCTGAGTCCGTCCGAAAACTTCGAGCCTCCGACCAGCCCCTCCGACACAGCCTCTCCGAGCACCATCTCTGCCGAGCGCTTCGACCCCGCCCCGGCCGCCGAGCAACAGGCAAAGCCGAGGACTCGGGACCTTCCCCTCCGGAGATTCTGGACCACACAGTAGCAGCAGCAGCGAAGCAGGCATTTCAGAAGTTTCACCAGATGTTCCTCTGTGCTCTCAGGTCTGTCTCCATCAAATCAGGATTGTGCACGGAACCCTACTTGACAAATAACAGACATCACCACTGGAGTGGCCACTGCGAGCTGTGTCACGCTGCCATCTTCCGCCATCCATTTTTGCCATATCCATAGCTTTTGACTGTTTTTTTTCCCCGAGGCTGAGTTGCTAGCACGACACCCAACCCAGCACAGATGGAAAGCCTGCAAGGGGCTGGCCGGATTCAAACTCGGTACCATTTGCCTCAAAGTCCAGTGCTGATGCCACTACACCACTGGCCAGCTAATTGGCAGTGATTGGTAGTAGCTTTCTCCACAGTGCCCACTCTGAAGCTTTCCACCATGGACAGAACTGAGGGCAGGGGAGAGCCACGCAGCCAGACAAGTAGGGGGGAAGCGGCTGCTTCCATCATACCCAGCAGGAGGTGATGAGTGAGAGCACAGGATCTGGGCCACCCGGATCCGATAGTCTCACTCGTCACTCCTTGCTATTCGACCGACAGTAGCTGGAACAGACGCTGCCAGTCCCTAGCTGTGGCCACAATCAGAGCTCAGCCCCGAGTCCCATTCGCAGTGCTTTGCGGCTGCCTCACCCACGCAAGACCCCTAAACTCTGCCCCCTGACGGGCAGTCCCTCCTCACCGAGCCATGGGAGGTTCACTGTGGGGCAGAACCAGCAGAAGGCAGTTTCCTTGCACAACCCGTCAGTAAAATATATACAAAAGACCCTTTCAGTGCTGATGACATGAGCGCTCTTGTCCCTGAGGATGAATCGGGAGCAACACACACAAAATGCTGGAGGAACTCTGCAGCTCAGGCAGCATCTATGGAGGGGAATAAATGGCCGACGCTTCTAGCTGAGCCCCTTCATCAGGACCAGAATAAGAAGGTGGGGAGGGGAAGGAGTACAAGCAGGCAGGTAATAGGTGAGGGGGAAGGTGGAAGCGGATAGGTGAAAGAGATGAAAAGCTGAAGAAGAAGGAATCTATTAGGAGAGGACAGTGGACCACAGGAGAAAGGGAAGGAATCCTGAGAGCTCTGCAGAGCATCAATGTAATTATTGTGATGGGGGACAGTACCGAGAGTTTTGGTCTCCATTGGTAATGTTAACCTTTGACCCTCTCTCCCCGCCAATACAGACAGCGGACCTGCCAAAGAGACTGGATTCGGACAACAGTCGTGCCCCTCGGCCTCGGGGCCGCTGGTCCCATCATGTCAATAACCTGGACCTGAGTGTGAAGTCAATGCTGGACCTGCGACACTTGCACTCCTTCTCCTACTCACCCCTGATGGACCCCGTCTCCCAGGCGGAAGCCTCGCCTCTCAGGAGCAGCGTGTGCGGCCTCCCCACTGAGCATGAACGCAGGCTGCGGGTCAGCGTAGAAACGCTGCTGAGTGACGTGAGTGTTTATCACCTTGGAAGAGTTTCCCACCTGGATGGTTCCTTCACCCTTTCAGGCATGCTTTCCAGGCAGTAACTTCTCCCTGCCTTCTTCCATACAAACTCCTTATTAACTTCAGCTCTTATTAATTTTCCAGCACTAATTGATGCAGTTCTGGATTATATGCACAAAAAACATCATGATTTTGGTCACTGTTTTTCAATCTCCTTTTGATCTTCTCTGCACTTAAATGGATCAATTCTAGTCCAATAACTGAAGTCTCCCTGTAGTTGATCTTTTCTGCAGAATTTCCAAAGACTAGAAAAGTTCCTAAAGCTTAGATGCAGAGTATGTTAGCTGGACCTAATTAATGATTTACTAAGACTCAGCCCAATTTTCTAGTTAACGCTACTGGTTACAAAGTCAAGGATCCTAAATTGCCAGTGGGGTACAGCATGTAGCCCACAAGCCAGATGTCTGTGTCCACCTGCCAACACTTGCTGCTCCCCTACGCAGCCTTGCCCTGAACAGTTTCTCAACACTGCCTCCTGAGCAGTGTGGAAAGCTTTCCTGCTGTGAATGACGGGTCCTGCTGACAGACATTCTGGCAACTTCTAGACAACGCACACAGCTTACAACCCAGTGGTAAGAGCACTGAATTTTCCAATTTCAGATAACTCATACTTCCAGTGCTCTCCCCCCACAGCTAGTAACCTGTCCATGTAGTTTCCTCTTCCCTTTGTTCATCCTCGCCATCCCCTCCTGCACCTGATTCCATCACTCACCAACGCCTTCCTATCTAGATCCACTTATCTTTGGGGCTACCTCCCTTCATATCTGCAATCTCTCCTGCTCTCCCTCTGTGCTGTTGCAGGATCACGACCAGGAACTTTGACATACACCTTTTGCTTCCGTAGATATTTCAAAACCCAAGGAGATATTCCAGTTTTCCCAGGTAACAGAGCACAAAGTCGAGCAGTTAGTCAAAACATGATGATAATGAATCATTATTTTAACAGGTTAAAAATTATCAGCTTTTCCCAAAATTATAATATTAACATACTTAAAGATGCTAGAAAACACTTAAGAGCATTTAACTTTATTTAATTTATTTGTTTAAAAATTGAAGAGGTTCAGAAAAATTAATTCAAAGAAAAGGTAAACCATCTGATACTTCTTTTCCCCACACTGCCGCTCGCCATTGAAGTCAGAGGTTGCAGGAACTTAGTGCTCCTTCCAGTGGGTTTCACACTGTCAGCATCCGATAGAACGATAGCAGCCAGGACACTCGGGAGGTTTAGGACCTCCCTGTTTCGGAGCTTGACCTTGAGCAGTGGCTTGAGTTTGGAGCTCCTGGCAGAATGCTGTTTATAACTGTCTTCTCTATCTTATCTGTACCTTCATAGATCTTCAAGCTTACAGTCCCAAGTGCTTTTGTTGTAGAAATAGTGAGTTATTCTCCACACTAGTTCATATTGCTCATTCTGTTTTCCTATGAAAACATGAGGAAGAAGGTAAAGACTCATACCACCTGGTTCAGGAATAGTTATTACCCCTCGACCGTCAGGCTGTAAAACCAGAGGGGGTAACTTCACTCTCCCTACCCTGTGGCCTCACTTTCAAGGACTCTTCACCTCATGATCTCGATATCTATTGCTTACTTATTTTTGTATTTGCACAGTTCGTTGTCGTTTGCACACTGGTTGTTTGTCTGCCCTGATGGGGGCGGTCTTTCATTGATGCTATTATGCTTCTTGCACTTGCTGTGAATGCCCGCAAGAAGTTGAATCTCAGGGTTGTACAGTATATGGTGACGTAGATGTACTTTGAACATTGAATTTTTGAACTTTGAAAATCTACTCTTCCATACCTGTCTGCAGCTAGTGCTGCTGCCTCACTGCACTAGGATCCCAAGTCCGATCCTGACCTCGGGTGCTGCCAGGGCAGGGCAGACATTTACACGTTCTCCCTGTTGGTTCACAGGGCAGAGACATTTACACGTTCTCCCTGTTGGTTCACAGGGCAGAGACATTTACACGTTCTCCCTGTTGGTTCACAGGGCAGAGACATTTACACGTTCTCCCTGTTGGTTCACAGGGCAGAGACATTTACACATTCTCCCTGTTGGTTCACAGGGCAGACATTTACACGTTCTCCCTGTTGGTTCACAGGGCAGAGACATTTACACATTCTCCCTGTTGGTTCACAGGGCAGACATTTACACGTTCTCCCTGTTGGTTCACAGGGCAGAGACATTTACACATTCTCCCTGTTGGTTCACAGGGCAGAGACATTTACACATTCTCCCTGTTGGTTCACAGGGCAGACATTTACACGTTCTCCCTGTTGGTTTTCTCCAGGGCAGAGACATTTACACATTCTCCCTGTTGGTTCACAGGGCAGACATTTACACGTTCTCCCTGTTGGTTCACAGGGCAGAGACATTTACACATTCTCCCTGTTGGTTCACAGGGCAGAGACATTTACACGTTCTCCCTGTTGGTTCACAGGGCAGAGACATTTACACGTTCTCCCTGTTGGTTCACAGGGCAGAGACATTTACACATTCTCCCTGTTGGTTCACAGGGCAGAGACATTTACACATTCTCCCTGTTGGTTTTCTCCAGGGCAGAGACATTTACACGTTCTCCCTGTTGGTTTTCTCCAGGGCAGAGACATTTACACATTCTCCCTGTTGGTTCACAGGGCAGACATTTACACGTTCTCCCTGTTGGTTCACAGGGCAGAGACATTTACACATTCTCCCTGTTGGTTCACAGGGCAGAGACATTTACACGTTCTCCCTGTTGGTTCACAGGGCAGAGACATTTACACGTTCTCCCTGTTGGTTCACAGGGCAGAGACATTTACACATTCTCCCTGTTGGTTCACAGGGCAGAGACATTTACACATTCTCCCTGTTGGTTTTCTCCAGGGCAGAGACATTTACACGTTCTCCCTGTTGGTTTTCTCCAGGGCAGAGACATTTATACGTTCTCCCTGTTGGTTTTCTCCAGGGCAGAGACATTTACACATTCTCCCTGTTGGTTCACAGGGCAGAGACATTTACACATTCTCCCTGTTGGTTCACAGGGCAGAGACATTTACACATTCTCCCTGTTGGTTCACAGGGCAGACATTTACACGTTCTCCCTGTTGGTTTTCTCCAGGGCAGAGACATTTACACGTTCTCCCTGTTGGTTCACAGGGCAGACATTTACATGTTCTCCCTGTTACTAAGACTTTGTAGGTTTACTTCAAATGTTCTGGTTTCCTCCCACATTCCAAAGGTGTGATGGTAGGTTAATTGGTTCCTTTAAATTTTTCCTAACTGTAGAAAGACTGGGTTTTGATGGGACCGATTGAGAGGGAATAAGTTGCAAGGATAATGGAAAACAAGGAGAGTGGGAATTGGACTGGCTGGATTGTTCTGTTGGGAGTTACAATGGATTTGAGCTGAATGCGCTCCTTCCGTGGCATGGTAATGTCTTTATTCTGCCTGTTCTACTGGCTGGTGATATCTGTACTTTAACCATATCTCTGATTTTTGTATTAACTGTGAAATTATCGATGTAAGTTTGTAGATTGTTACTGAAGGCTAACTTTTCTGCTCCTCCCATGCCCAAATCGCAGACCAAATCTGTTAGCAGGCGTTACCATTCATCCACCAGGACCACGTTTGTTTCAGGCAAGGATTGGGAGGTGGGGGGCGGGGTAGCACAATGTGGGGCCCTTACAGCCACTCTCAACAGCGCCGGTGCCCCCGATGCCTCTCGACTCCCTCTGCTGGCAGGTTTGCCTTCCGTCCGGGCCCCTCATACCAGCATTCTCCACAGACATCGATACGCTTCTTAACTCCAAACAAGCAACCACCCCCCTCTCCAACATCGTCATTCGTTGGGTCATCACTGATCTTGCCCTTGAACCCACTTCTGTGAAGTGCCTGCAATTGTGCTCCTTGCGCAGAGGAGCAGCGTGTTTTCCAGCCTTCAGTATCCTTTGGAAAGAACGCACATCCATCGCAAGTTCGTGTTCCTGACCAGGAGTCAAACAGCATGTCTTCCGTCTTCTTTTTTTTATAGTAAGAGGTTTCAGTTAAAGAGAACATGTTTTTATTTGTGCTTCCTGGAATGTAGTCTTTAATCCCTGAGGGATCATTGGGAGCATGGAGCCCTAGCCTGTTGCGTTTATCTCTCTGACAGATAGAGGAGCAGGAGTCGACGCATGCACAGAGCTCTTCCTCGGTCAGGCCCAGCAGCATCGCACTGCCGTTGGGTGAGGTTGGCGATTTCGGCCAGGATCTGGAGACTCCAGAGGTTGAAGAGTGCGTCATATACCCTGTACACACAGAGAGTGTTGCTGAGACTGAGAGGTGAGCGCCCCATCAGTGTCCGTGCGCAGACCAGGGGTGTAGAAGGTGAGCGCCCCATCAGTGTCCGTGCGCAGACCAGGGGTGTAGAAGGTGAGCGCCCCATCAGTGTCCGTGCGCAGCCAGGGGTGTAGAAGGTGAGCGCCCCATCAGTGTCCGTGCGCAGACCAGGGGCGTAGAAGGTGAGCGCCCCATCGGTGTCCGTGCGCAGCCAGGGGTGTAGAAGGTGAGCGCCCCATCAGTGTCCGTGCGCAGACCAGGGGTGTAGAAGGTGAGCGCCCCATCGGTGTCCGTGCGCAGCCAGGGGTGTAGAAGGTGAGCGCCCCATCAGTGTCCGTGCGCATACCAGGGGTGTAGAAGGTGAGCGCCCCATCGGTGTCCGTGCGCAGCCAGGGGTGTAGAAGGTGAGCGCCCCATCAGTGTCCGTGCACAGCCAGGGTTGTAGAAGGTGAGCGCCCCATCAGTGTCCGTGCGCAGACCAGGGGCGTAGAAGGTGAGCGCCCCATCAGTGTCCGTGCGCAGCCAGGGGTGTAGAAGGTGAGCGCCCCATCAGTGTCCGTGGGCAGACCAGGGGTGTAGAAGGTGAGCGCCCCATCAGTGTCCGTGGGCAGACCAGGGGTGTAGAAGGTGAGCGCCCCATCAGTGTCCGTGGGCAGACCAGGGGTGTAGAAGGTGAGCGCCCCATCAGTGTCCGTGGGCAGACCAGGGGTGTAGAAGGTGAGCGCCCCATCAGTGTCCGTGGGCAGACCAGGGGTGTAGAAGGTGAGCGCCCCATCAGTGTCCGTGGGCAGACCAGGGGTGTAGAAGGTGAGCGCCCCATCAGTGTCCGTGGGCAGACCAGGGGTGTAGAAGGTGAGCGCCCCATCAGTGTCCGTGGGCAGACCAGGGGTGTAGAAGGTGAGCGCCCCATCAGTGTCCGTGCGCAGACCAGGGGTGTAGAAGGTGAGCGCCCCATCAGTGTCCGTGGGCAGACCAGGGGTGTAGAAGGTGAGCGCCCCATCAGTGTCCGTGCGCAGACCAGGGGCGTAGAAGGTGAGCGCCCCATCAGTGTCCGTGCGCAGACCAGGGGCGTAGAAGGTGAGCGCCCCATCAGTGTCCGTGCGCAGACCAGGGGCGTAGAAGGTGAGCGCCCCATCAGTGTCCGTGCGCAGACCAGGGGCGTAGAAGGTGAGCGCCACATCAGTGTCCGTGGGCAGACCAGGGGCGTAGAAGGTGAGCGCCCCATCAGTGTCCGTGCGCAGACCAGGGGCGTAGAAGGTGAGCGCCCCATCAGTGTCCGTGCGCAGACCAGGGGCGTAGAAGGTGAGCGCCCCATCAGTGTCCGTGCGCAGACCAGGGGCGTAGAAGGTGAGCGCCCCATCAGTGTCCGTGGGCAGACCAGGGGCGTAGAAGGTGAGCGCCCCATCAGTGTCCGTGCGCAGACCAGGGGCGTAGAAGGTGAGCGCCCCATCAGTGTCCGTGCGCAGACCAGGGGCGTAGAAGGTGAGCGCCCCATCAGTGTCCGTGGGCAGACCAGGGGCGTAGAAGGTGAGCGCCCCATCAGTGTCCGTGGGCAGACCAGGGGCGTAGAAGGTGAGCGCCCCATCAGTGTCCGTGGGCAGACCAGGGGCGTAGAAGGTGAGCGCCCCATCAGTGTCCGTGCGCAGACCAGGGGCGTAGAAGGTGAGCGCCCCATCAGTGTCCGTGCGCAGACCAGGGGCGTAGAAGGTGAGCGCCCCATCAGTGTCCGTGCGCAGACCAGGGGCGTAGAAGGTGAGCGCCCCATCAGTGTCCGTGCGCAGACCAGGGGCGTAGAAGGTGAGCGCCCCATCAGTGTCCGTGGGCAGACCAGGGGCGTAGAAGGTGAGCGCCCCATCAGTGTCCGTGGGCAGACCAGGGGTGTAGAAGGTGAGCGCCCCATCAGTGTCCGTGCGCAGCCAGGGGTGTAGAAGCTGGGTGAACCCAGAGCATATTAGGGCATCTTCATTTGGAGATAAAAGACTGTTTGTGATGCCTTTGCGTCAGGTTGGTCAGTGCTCCAAAGCTAATGTTGGAATTAGACCTCACTTGTAAAGTCAGCGGGCAGTCCTACAGCACATAAACGGGTCCTTCAACTGACTGAATCCAGACCTGCCTTCGGCCATCTATCTATGTTAATTCTATGCTAATCCCATCTTATTCTATGAACAATCACCTCAACTACACCGCTTCCTATCTTGTCACTTGCAAGGATGCCATTCTCTTCTGCTCCTCTACCCTTGCACACCTGTTCTCATGAAGAGGCTTGCTAATCCAAGACATCTGAATTGTCATCATTTTTCTAAAAGCAAGGTGTCCCTACCACCGCCCTGCAATCAATGCAGCCCTCAACCACATCTTTCCTACTTTCTGCACACCGGCCCTCAGCCCTTTCCCTCTCCCCCTCCCCCTCCACAGATAGGGTTCCCCTTGTCCTCACCTAGCACCCCATCAGTTTTCTCACACAAATTATCATTCTCTGAAACTTCCACCTTTTCCAGTGGGATCCCACCACCAGACATATCTTCCCTTACCCTTCCCTTCCCTCTCCTTTTTCCCAGAGGTCACTCTCTCCCTAACCCCCTGATCCCACTGACCCAACCCCAGGGTCCCTGAACATCCTCATGCTCTCTAAACATGGGGCCCTAAACTCTTGGGAGATTGCCTGCCTGGTGTCAGTGGTCGCATAACCAGGACTTCTGATATGAACCAGCTGCTCATACGACCATCCACCACCTAGACCCCGTGGCTTCATGTGACCCTGATCGGGGGGCTAAGCAGGTGCTACACCTTGCCCAAGGGTGACCTGCAGGCTATCGGAGGGAAGGAGGGCCTCACACCTCCTTTGGTGGAAACGCTTGTCCACCCTGTCACCCAGGTAGGGGTCCATGGTATAAAAAGGATTAGGGACCCATTCATTTGAGCATTCCTAAAATCAATTTGAGGATGGATTATTGGAAGACTATGAGTAGTAGACTCTAGGGACATCAGTGTAAAGAGTGTCTTCACTGCATAGACCATGGTGGTTGAAGACAATGCCTCACTCCCATCTCTTAGGGATGGGTAATAAATAAAGGTCTTACCAGTGATATCCTCGTGCTGTAGGTCACTTCCAAACAGTTCCTTTCCACTGGGGATGTATTACACTGCTAACTTGCAATATATACATTAATTCTTTGTATCCTTGCCTTCTTGACGTGTGTTTAATTTGAGCCGGGTCTGGCAATATTAATGCTTGCCATTTCTCTCTCTGCCAGTGAGTACCAGGTGAAGGAGCTGCAGAAGGGGATGCAGGAGAAGGATTACTGCAGCCACGGCCTGGTGGAGAAACACAGTCCGGACAGTGCCTGTTCCGTGGATTATTCCAGCGGCCACTTCTCCAGCCCGGAACATCCACATGAAGGTGAGAGCCCAGCAGGCACTTTCAATCTGTGCTCATTACTACCACTGAGAGAGTGGATGTTTTGCTTTTCCCCTGTAAATCTCTGGTTAGATTTGAACATTATCAAGCGTAAGAGTCTGTCCATGGCTTTCCTGTCCTCATGACCTTCCCATCCTCATAAACCTCCATCTTTCATCTTATGACCTTCCAATCCTCATAAACCTTCATCTTTCATCCTTATGTCATACATTCATAGAATATAGATCACAGAACAGGCTCATAGCCCCAGCCCATCCAAGCCATACAGGGGGCCCATCTAAGCTAGTCCCATTGCCCAAATCCCTCTAAAACTTTTCCTATCCATGTATTTTTTCTGATTTGCTTTAAAATGTCATTATAATACCTGCCTCAAATATCTTCTCTGGCAGCTCGTTCCATGTATGCACCACGCTCTGTGTGAAGTTGCCCTGTAAATCTTCCCCCTCTGTCATAACCCATGTTTTTGGTTCCCTTTCTCTGGGAAAGAGTCTGCATGCATATACCCTGTCTATAACCTTCATTGTACAGCTCTAGAAGATCAACAGTTCCATTTAATATCAGAGAATGTGTACAATATACAACCTGAAATTCTTGCTCTCTGCAGACACCTTTGAAACAGAAGAAAAATAAACCCCCAAGAATGAATGACAGAACAAAGATGTAAAAACCCCAAACCCCCTTGCCCCCTCCCACGCCCAAGCGATAGCAGCAAGCAGCATCAACTCCCCGCACTTGCTCTAGCGTGAAGCATCAGTGTTGCTATCACCCACCATGGCAGCAACAGCAAAGCCCCCAGAAAGAGGCCATGGTCTACAGTCCGTCAAAAAACTAACTGTTCACTCCAACAATGTTGACATCCACCAGCACATTCTCTCTCTCACTCTCTCTCTCTCTCTCTCTCTCACTATCAAGGGAGAGACAGATACTGCTCTACACAGTGACGGGGAGATAACAGTCGCTATTTCAATTAGTCAGTCTGAAGCGTTGCTTTTTATTTCAAGGTCCCCGACTTGACAATCAGCAAACTGAGTACAGAGCCCTCCGACAGCCACTCTCGCTGTCTTCAATATTCCGGCTCCTGCTACACCTCAGTACACAACACCAGTGAAAATTCATGTCCGCAGGGCTGCGCAGGCCCCACAGGCAGCCTCTGTGCCAAGGAATAAAGGGTTGATGGCAGGGTTAAGGGTGTAGAGGAACAAAGGTCCTGTATATTCTGTAAAACTCGTTAGATTCTGGACTAGTTCCTGAGGATTGGAGGGTGGCTAATGTAACCCCACTTTTTAAAAAAGGAGGGAGAGAGAAACCGGGGAATTATAGACCGGTTAGCCTAACGTCGGTGGTGGGGAAACTGCTGGAGTCAGTTATCAAAGATGTGATAACAGCACATTTGGAAAGCGGTGAAATGATCGGACAAAGTCAGCATGGATTTGTGAAAGGAAAATCATGTCTGACGAATCTCATAGAACTTTTTGAGGATGTAACTAGTAGAGTGGATAGGGGAGAACCAGTGGATGTGGTATATTTGGATTTTCAAAAGGCTTTTGACAAGGTCCCACACAGGAGATTAGTGTGCAAACTTAAAGCACACAGTATTGGGGGTAAGGTATTGGTGTGGGTGGAGAATTGGTTAGCAGACAGGAAGCAAAGAGTGGGAATAAACGGGACCTTTTCAGAATGGCAGGCGGTGACTAGTGGGGTACCGCAAGGCTCAGTGCTGGGACCCCAGTTGTTTACAATATATATTAATGACTTGGATGAGGGAATTAAATGCAGCATCTCCAAGTTTGCGGATGACACGAAGCTGGGTGGCAGTGTTAGCAGTGAGGAGGATGCTAAGAGGATGCAGGGTGACTTGGATAGGTTGGGTGAGTGGGCAAACTCATGGCAGATGCAATTTAATGTGGATAAATGTGAAGTTATCCACTTTGGTGGCAAAAATAGGAAAACAGATTATTATCTGAATGGTGGCCGATTAGGAAAAGCGGAGGTGCAACGAGACCTGGGTGTCATTATACACCAGTCATTGAAAGTGGGCATGCAGGTACAGCAGGCGGTGAAAAAGGCGAATGGTATGCTGGCATTTATAGCAAGAGGATTCGAGTACAGGAGCAGGGAGGTACTACTGCAGTTGTACAAGGCCTTGGTGAGACCACACCTGGAGTATTGTGTGCAGTTTTGGTCCCCTAATCTGAGGAAAGACATCTTTGCCATAGAGAGAGTACAAAGAAGGTTCACCAGATTGATTCCTGGGATGGCAGGACTTTCATATGAAGAAAGACTGGATGAACTGGGCTTGTACTCGTTGGAATTTAGAACATTGAGGGGGGATCTGATTGAAACGTATAAGATCCTAAAGGGATTGGACAGGCTAGATGCAGGAAGATTGTTCCCGATGTTGGGGAAGTCCAGAACGAGGGGTCACAGTTTGAGGATAGAGGGGAAGCCTTTTAGGACCGAGATGAGGAAAAACTTCTTCACACAGAGAGTGGTGAATCTGTGGAATTCTCTGCCACAGGAAACTGTTGAGGCCAGTTCATTGGCTATGTTTAAGAGGGAGTTAGATATGGCCCTTGTGGCTACAGGGGTCAGGGGGTATGGAGGGAAGGCTGGGGCGGGGTTCTGAGTTGGATGATCAGCCATGATCATAATAAATGGCGGTGCAGGCTCGAAGGGCCGAATGGCCTACTCCTGCACCTATTTTCTATGTTTCTATATCGAGGCTCACGTCCATGCATTCCTCAAAGGTGCAGTGCACGTTGATAGGGTGTTTAGGAAGGTGCATGTCGTGTTGCAACCGGTTTGTGCTCCCGGTGTGGCCTCCTGCATATCGATGACACCCGATGTAGACTGGGAGACGGCTTCACCGAGCACCTTTGTTCCAACCGCCAGAGAAAGCAGGATCACCCAGTGGCCACCCATTTCAGTTCCACTTCCCATTCCCATTCCAACAGGTCAGTCCATGGCCTCTACTGCCATAATGAAGCCACACTCAGGCAGAGGAGCCACACCTTATATTCCATCTGGGTAGCCTCCAACCTGATGGCATGAACATCGATTTCTCTAACTTTCGATAATGTCCCCCCACCCCTTCACCATTCCCCATTCCCATTTCCCTCTCTCACTTAATCTCCTTACCTGCCCATCACCTCCCTCTAGTGCTCCTCCCCTTCCCTTTCTTTCCTCTCCTATCGGATTCCACCTTCTCCAACCCTTTATCTCTTCACCAATCAACTTCCAAGCTCTTCACTTCACCCCCTCCCCCTCCCCCTCCCAGTTTCACCTGTCACCTTGAACTTCTTCCTCCCCTCCATCCACCTCCTTATTCTGACTTCTTCCCTTCCTTTCTAGTCCTGATGAAGGGTCTGGGCCAGAAATGTTGACTGTGTACTCTTTTCCATTGATGCTGCCTGGCCTGCTGAGTTCCTCCAGCATTCTGTGTGTGTTGCGTTGGCCTTCATTAGTAGGGGGATTAAGTTAATGTAGCAACCCTACAGCATTAAAACTCTGGTTGGACTATATTTGGGGTATCGTTCATTTCTGGTCACCTCATTATAGGAAGGATGTAGAAACTTTACAGAGGGTGCAGAGGAGATTTACCAGGATGCTGCCTTGTCTTATGAAGATAGGGCGAGCGAGCTAGGACTTTTCCCTTTGAATAGAAGGGAGGTGAGAGGTGACTTACTAGATGTGTACAAAATGGCAAGGGGCATGGACAGAGTGGAGAGCCGGAGACTTTTCCCAAGGCAGAGTCAGCTGATACAAGAAGGCGTCCTTGGACTCACTTTACACCGCACGCTGTTGGAGCAGTGCTGCCAGGATAATCAAGGACACAACCCACCCAGCCAACACACTTTTCGTCCCTCTTCCCTCCGGGAGAAGGCTCAGGAGCTTGAAGACTCGTACAGCCAGATTTGGGAACAGCTTCTTTCCAACTATGATAAGACTACTGAATGGATCCTGACCCGGATCTGGGCCGTACCCTCCAAATATCCGGACCTGCATCTCGGTTTTTTTTTTGCACTACCTTACTTTCCATTTTTCTATTTTCTATTTATGATTTATAATTTAAATTTTCAATATTTACTAATTTTAATATTTTAAATATTTAATATTTGTAATCAAGGGAGTGGGAAGCGCAGAATCAAATATCGCTGTGATGATTGTACGTTCTAGTACCAATTGTTTGGTGACAATAAAGTATGAAGTATAACTTTGAGGTGATTGGAGGATTGAGTAGGGGGAGGGATGCCAGAGGTAGGTTTTATACAGAGTGGCGGATGCATGAAACACATTGGTGGGAGAGGCAGATACATTCGGGACATTTAAGAGACTCCTGGACGAATGAGAAATGGTAGGTTATGTGAAGGGAAGAGCTGGATCGATTTTGGGGTAGGTTAAAAGTTCGCTACGGCATTGTGAGCTGGAGGACCTCGACTGTGCTGTACTGTTCTATGTTCTGAAGTTCTAGCCAGCCCAGTCTCTCCCTGTAACTCAGGCCTTTGGGTTCTGGCAGTGTTCTCATAAATCGGCTTTCTACCCTTTCGAGTTTAGTGCCATCATTCCTTCAGCAAGGTGACCAAAAGTGTACACAGTAGTCCAAGTGTAGCCTCAGCAACATGTTGTCCCACTCCAGCACTGTTCTTTAACTTCTTAACAGTGCTCCCTGATAACATACCAATATTCCTCGTGTGTTAGTGCAGTGGCTGGTTCAGAGCCTCCCCCAGTAACGCCGACTGAATATCTGCACTTCACGCTAGTAGAATGCCATGCGTGTCAAAACTCCTGACACAAGGCGGAAGAGTGCCAGTGACGAGGTCTGGGTAAAAGTGCTCCTTTGTGTTAATGCGATAGATTCCGAATGTACAGAGCCTCTGAGCGTGGATGGGATCTCCTCCGACATGGAAGAGGAAGAGGATGAGCTCAGCAGGAGCTTCCCACGGGAGACAGTTGTGCCGAGAACCCCGGATCAGGAAAAGTTCCTGAAACAGCATTTTGGGACCTTGGCGGATGAGGGTGTTGGAGGTAAGAATGTCTCTGCTTTGAGGAGGGAGGGAATGCATTTATGACAGATCTTCATTGCACTTTGTAATTTTTCAGGACTTTATCTCCTTCAGCAATGCATTGAGAGTGTCAGCCTAGATCTTGTGCTCAAATCTGTGGAGGGACAAACCCACATCCTTCTAACTGAGAGTCCAGAGCTCTTTATCACTGAGGCACAGCTAGTTCTACTGCCCTGACTGACTACAGGCTTGTAGCCAGTCTGCACGCTGTGCAGACCAGCCGAGTGTCTTTATCTGCTGGACGGGTGCTCTCAACACTTTGACCCACTTCTCCTTCCAGTGCTGTCCAGGGCTGCAGACTTAGCCCTTGACCACTAAGTAGGAGTGGCTTAGAGGGCTCATCTACTGAGTCCTTATGGGTGGAGCTGAGAAACAGGAAAGGTATGGCCACATTAGTGGGATTGTATTACAGACCACCTAATAGTCAACGAGACTTGGAAGAGCAAATCTGCAGAGAGATAGCAGGCAACTGCAGGAAACATAAAGTTGTGGTGGTAGGGGATTTTAATTTTCCATACATTGATTGGGACTCCCATACTGTTAGGGGTCTAGATGGTTTAGAGTTTGTAAAATGTGTTCAGGAAAGTTTTCTAAATCAGTATATAGAGGGACCAACTAGAGGGGATGCAATATTGGATCTCCTGTTAGGAAACGAATTAGGGCAAGTGACAGAAGTCTGTGTAGGGGAGCACTTTGGTTCCAGTGATCATAACACCATTAGTTTCAATTTGATCATGGACAAGGATAGATCTGGTCCTAGGGTTGAGGTTCTGAACTGGAAGAAGGCCAAATTTGAAGAAATGAGAAAGGATCTAAAAAGCGTGGATTGGGACAGGTTGTTCTCTGGCAAGGATGTGATCGGTAGGTGGGAAGCCTTCAAAGGAGAAATTTTGAGAGTGCAGAATTTGTATGTTCCTGTCAGGATTAAAGGCAAAGTGAATAGGAATAAGGAACCTTGGTTCTCAAGGGATATTGCAACTCTGATAAAGAAGAAGAGGGAGTTGTATGAAATGTATAGGAAACAGGGGGTAAATCAGGTGCTTGAGGAGTATAAGAAGTGCAAGAAAATACTTAAGAAAGAAATCAGGAGAGCAAAAAGAAGACATGAGGTTGCCTTGGCAGTCAAAGTGAAGGATAATCCAAAGAGCTTTTACAGGTATATTAAGAGCAAAAGGATTGTAAGGGATAAAATTGGTCCTCTTGAAGATCAGAGTGGTCGGCTTTGTGCAGAACCAAAGGAAATGGGGGAGGTCTTAAATAGGTTTTTTGTGTCTGTATTTACTAAGGAAGCTGGCATGAAATCTATGGAATTGAGGGAATCAAGTAGTGAGACCATGGAAACTGTACAGATTGAAAAGGAGGAGGTACTTGCTGTCTTGAGGAAAATTAAAGTGGATAAATCCCCGGGACCTGACAGGGTGTTCCCTCGGACCTTGAAGGAGACTAGTGTTGAAATTGCAGGGGCCCTGGCAGAAATATTTAAAATGTCGCTGTCTACGGGTGAAGTGCCGGAGGATTGGAGAGTGGCTCATGTTGTTCCGTTGTTTAAAAAAGGATCGAAAAGTAATCCGGGAAATTATAGGTCGGTGAGTTTAACGTCAGTAGTAGGTAAGTTATTGGAGGGAGTACTAAGAGACAGAATCTACAAGCATTTGGATAGACAGGGGCTTATTAGGGAGAGTCAACATGGCTTTGTGCGTGGTAGGTCATGTTTGACCAATCTGTTGGAGTTTTTCGAGGAGGTTACCAGGAAAGTGGATGAAGGGAAGGCAGTGGATATTGTCTATATGGACTTCAGTAAGGCCTTTGACAAGGTCCCGCATGGGAGGTTAGTTAGAAAAATTCAGTCGCTAGGTATACATGGAGAGGTGGTAAATTGGTTTAGACATTGGCTCGATGGAAGAAGCCAGAGAGTGGTGGTAGAGAATTGCTTCTCTGAGTGGAGGCCTGTGACTACTGGTGTGCCACAGGGATCAGAGCTGGGTCCATTGTTATTTGTCATCTATATCAATGATCTGGATGATAATGTGGTAAATTGGATCAGCAAGTTTGCTGATGATACAAAGATTGGAGGTTTTCAGAGCCTGCAGAGGGACTTGGACCAGCTGGAAAAATGGGCTGAAAAATGGCAGATGGAGTTTAATACTGACAAGTGTGAGGTATTGCACATTGGAAGGACAAACCAAGGTAGAACATACAGGGTTAATGGTAAGGCACTGAGGAGTGCAGTGGAACAGAGGGATCTGGGAATACAGATACAAAATTCTCTAAAAGTGTCATCACAGGTAGATAGGGTCGTAAAGAGAGCTTTTGGTACATTGGTCTTTATTAATCGAAGTATTGAGTATAAGAGCTGGAATGTTATGATGAGGTTGTATAAGGCATTGGTGAGGCCGAATCTGGAGTATTGTGTTCAGTTTTGGTCACCAAATTACAGGAAGGATATAAATAAGGTTGAAAGAGTGCAGAGAAGGTTTACAAGGATGTTGCCGGGACTTGAGAAACTCAGTTACAGAGAAAGGTTGAATAGGTTAGGACTTTATTCCCTGGAGCGTAGAAGAATGAGGGGAGATTTGATAGAGATATATAAAATTATGATGGGTATAGATAGAATGAATGCAAGCAGGCTTTTTCCACTGAGGCAAGGGGAGAAAAAAACCAGAGGACATGGGTTAAGGGTGAAGGGGGAAAAGTTTAAAGGGAACATTCGGGGGGGCTTCTTCACACAGAGAGTGGTGGGAGTATGGAATGAGCTGCCAGACGAGGTGGTAAGTGCGGGTTCTTTTTTAACATTCAAGAATAAATTGGACAGATACATGGATGTGAGGTGTATGGAGGGATGTGGTCCGTGTGCAGGTCAGTGGGACGAGGCAGAAAATGGTTCAGCACAGCCAAGAAGGGCCAAAGGGCCTGTTTCTGTGCTGTAGTTTCTATGGTTTCTATGGTACACTGATTGGCTTTGACTGTGGCTGAGGACAATGGGGAAATAAGCTGCCTACCTTCCTACATCACTGGCCGCTGGCAGTGTGCTTAATGATTGCCTGAAAGGTCTCAGTCCAACCCTTCACAGTCAGACGGCCCCCAGGTTGCCCTACCGGAGCCCACTGGACAACAATGTTTTTCAAAGGCTTTGCTTCCTCAGAAATTTTTTTGTTTATCAGAATCCTTTATTATCGCCAAGTATGTGGACACATACAGGGAATTTGATGCCGGTTTCCCTGAGCTCTCGCTGTACAGAATCAAAAAGCAAACAAAACAATAGTGCAAATAATCGTTAACTATATACAATGAGGTATACTTGTGTATGGACAGGTGGACTTGGTTTATAATAGACTAAAATTCAAGTGTTCATAAGACTGATGGCATACGGAAAGAAACTGTTCTTGTACCTATTTGTCCTGGCATACAGTGATCTGAAGCGCCTACCAGAAGGAAGGAGTTGGAACAGGTGATGTCCAGGGTGTGATGGGTCTACAATGATGCTACTTGCTCACTTCCTGACTCTAGATGCATATAAGTCCTGGATCGAGGGCAGCTTCACATCAATAATCCTTTCTGCAGCCCTGACGGTTCTTTGGAGTCTATTCTTGTCTTGTTTGGTAACTGATCCAAACTAGACAGTGATGGACGAACAGAGAACAGACTGGATCATTCCTGAATAGAATTGAATCAGCAGCTCCTGAGGCAGGTTGTACCTCCTGAGTTGGCATAGGAAATACAATCTCTGCTGAGCCTTTTTGATCAGAGTGTCCACGTTGGGTGTCCACTTCAGGTCCTGGGAGATTGTGACACCCAGAAACCTGAAGGTCTCCACAGCAGACACAATACTGTTGAGTATAGTGAGTGGGGGGAGTATTGGGGGGCTCCTCCTGAAGTCCACTGTCATCTCCACAGTCTTGAGCGTATTTAGCTCCAGATTGTTCTGACCACACCAGAGGGCCTCTTGAAGATAGACTCTTTATGATAGACCTCTTGAAGCTGAACACAGATATAATTTCAGACCTCTTGTATCACATAGGAATTTGGAGAAATGAGAAATTAACTTTTATTAAATATAATGCATTTAATTGTATAACAGTGCTGACACCTTGCAATAGTTCAACTAAGCTAAAAATGTTTTGTTGATGATTTTCATTTGTACTCGGTGTCACTTCAGTCTCCAACAATAATCAGCCAGCATTGATGGATTCCAGTTGCCCTGATACCGTTTCTCCATGACCACAATGTCCCGGTGAAACCTTCCACCATGCTCGTCACTGACAGCGCCAAGAGTTGCAGGGAGGAAGTCTAAATGGGAATGCAGAAAATAAATCCTTAGTGACATGCTGCACTTCATGGTTTCAGCTTACAGTGGACTTGAATTATGAATTGAAATAACAAATATAGGGATTTTTTTTTGTGGTGTTTGATAGGGAAATTGCACGGTGGTTTTTGTGACCAGCAGCCAAACATCCAAAAGTATTCAGGAAGCAAGATCTTTATTGTCCAGTGTAATGACACCTGTGCAAAGAGCGCAAAAGGCACAGGACTGAGCGTAGCTTTTGGGAGAGGAGGGTAGGTGACTACTGAACTCTGCCGTTGGTTAGCATTGTCCACTTCAGCAGAGAGCTTCAAGGACGACGGACCTGGAGTCTCCACGTCATGTGGTGTATCAGGCCCCGTGGGTTATGACTCTGTCCCTGACTCGGAAGCTGCAGACACAGGAGCACAGTAATCTAGTTGATCCTTTAGTCCGGCCATAGGGTTCATACGTTCGTTATGTGCTGTGCTGAATGACGTGGGCGATGGTGATCTTTCTATGACTATGATTGTTCTTGGCAAATTTTTCTTTAGAAGTGGTTAGCCATTGCCTTCATCTGGGCAGTGTCTTTACAAGATGGGTGACCTCATCCCATTATCAACACTCCTCAGGGATTGTCTGCCTGGAGTCAGTGGTCACATAACCAGGACTTGTGATCTGCACCAGCTGCTCATACGACCATCTCATGGCTTCATGTGATCCTGATCGGGGGGCTAAGCAGGTGCCATGCCTTGCCCAAGGGTGGCCTGCAGACTAGCAGAGGGAAGGAGAGCCCTACACCTCCTTTGGTGGAAGTGTATCTGTACCCTGGCACCCCACCGGTCACAGAGGGGTGCTGCAGATCTCTCCGTTGGTTGGAATGTTTAAGCAGAGACTTTGCTGCCATCACAAGTGGATGTACAAGATCCCAGGACACTGTCCTGAAGAAGCACAGGGTGATCTCTATCGTAGTCTGGCCAACATTCATCCCCCAATGAATATCACTAAGAACGGATTGTCTCATCATTTTGATGCAGCTGTCTGCAGGAGCCATGTGTGGAATTGGACCCTGTATTTCCTACACTAATGTCTATACTTTGGACATTATTTTTTGTACATAAAATACTTTGTAAGTTATAGAAGGGATATGTTAGATGTTATTGTATTTGCATGCAAGAGTTTCTGTTTGTCTGTCCTGTGCCATCTGAGATTGGTACATGAACCTACTCCATGTTTCCCTCAACACTGGTCACCCTTTCTTTTAAAAACGTCTGTTGTGTCACAGTGAAAGCTGACCACTGGCTGGAAAAGCCAAAGTCACTGTCGGTGGGAGACACTGAGGAACTGCTAAACCCTCGACTGAGCATTTCTGCGAGATTCCTCTCTCGATCGTTAACTTCAAGTTTCAGGTCAGTGGGGGAAAATTGTCATGTAGGATGTGTAATTAATTCAGGAGTTGAATCATCTTGGGAGTGTGTGCTGCTACAAAAGGGTGCCCGACACATTATGGTCGGGATTCAGAAGGCTACAACCAGCAGACCAATATACTGTATGTGATGTAGGATTTCACTCTCCATAACCAGGTGTCCCACACTGTGGCTCCCTCTAAACGAGCTTCCACTACAGTGCCCCGTAACTGAAGGTCCAGCACTCCAGTGTGCCAGACTCACATCTCCAACGCTGTACTGCAGGGCTACCCTGCCACATAGACAAAGTCCAAAATGCAGTAACTGAGTTTCTGGGACGTTACTGTGGAGCCCCAGAGCCCGTTATGACAGGCCAGCACCAATAAAGGCTCCAGCCCACCCTCAGCGCCAGTTCAACATTGAATACTTGGGCTACAGTCTCTGAATGTGTGGCTGTGTGACTGCTGGTTGCTTTTCAGTACTCAACACGCGTGTGTAACTCAGCTCCTATTAAAAGAAGCCAAATGCTTTCCTCTTAAATTAGTAAAACCTCAGAACTGAACTTCCAGGCCCTCTGACTGGCAGTCCATTGACTGACAAGGTGCTTTCCATAACTGAGTGAGACTGTATCACTCTCACCTGTAAACCATGACGTGGTCCACTTAAAAATCCAACCCTGCATGTGGAGTTTGGAAAACAGTCCAACTAAGGCTTTATGTCGTTTGCCTTGGAGATAATTACCAGAAGCTGGGAAACAGATCAATGAATTTGCCAAAGATGATCAGTAAGGGTCTCTTTTCCTGTTTTAATTGTGAGATTCCCCAAATGCTATTTCACTACATAGTTACACTGTTGACATTTTTTGTGTTATTAGGAACTCGCCAACTCATACCTCCAAGCTCTTGCAGAATGGAGAGGTCGGACCCATTCAGTTGACAGTTCCTACCTCAGAGCCGGAAGGGAAGGAGGTCTTCACGGTGAAGAGAGAGAGCAGCAGGCATGAGCTTCAGAGGCCAGAGGAAGCAGTAAAATACCAGAAACACCCTGATGAAGTAAGTACTGAATTACAGTGACCTCTTCTTAACCGCTGGCTTTACTTGTATTTAAATCACCACTTCTGATTCTGCTGTGGTCAAGGCTCTGGAGAACACATAGAGGAGCTTCAACTGAATAGTCAGGGATAAAGGATTTCATTGACATAAAGATGTCCAGGAGATAGGGGCTGCTTGGGAATGATCCATTACCAGTGCTGAAACTAATGCTGGGTTTCAGGTTGAGTAAATAAGGAGAAACCTATCAATGGCAGGGAGCATGGTAACGGGAATATTTAAGGTAAGTACCAAAGCAACCAGGGGGTAGATGAGAAAGTAATTGTTCAACTTGGTGAGTAGTTGTGGTCTTCCATTCACCACCTGAAAGATTTAGTCATCATCATCATCATCATCATGTGACATGGTGAATGACGTAGATGACCGTGGTGACCACGATTGTTTTTGGCAAATTTCTCTACAGAAGTGGTTTGCCATTGCTGCCTTCTGGGCAGTGCCTTTACAAGACAGGTGACCCCCGCCGTTATCAAGACTCTTCAGAGATTGTCTGCCTGCCGTTAATGGCTGCATAACCGGGACTTGTGATATGCACCAGCTGCTCATACGACCATCCGCCACCTGCTCTCGCGGCTTCACGTGACCCTGATCTGGGGTAGGGGTCTAAGCAGGTGCTACACCTTGCCCAAGGGTGATCTGCAGGCTGGCAGGGGGAAGGAGCACCTTACACCTCCTTTGGTAGAGACAGATCTCCACCCTGCCACCCAGAAATATTTAGTAGAGACTTTTAAAGGCTAATTGGATGAATATTTAAAAGTTGTAGAAAGATTACAGTTCAATGGGGAAAGAGCAGGATCAAATGAACAGCTATTCAAAAGAACCAGCATGGGCATGAGAGACCAAATAACCTTGAATATATTGTTTTCTTTAAGTGAAATTCGTCGTGTTTAATTGACCTGATAAACTACTAATGTGGGAGGTTGTTTATAGAAGACAACAGAAGCAATGTGCTTATAGACAAATGATTGCAGGCAAAATGAAAACTTTCACATTCATGACCCTTGGAGCACTGATATCACACAGCTTGGGAGGGATTGGCCAGTCAGTCCGTCAGAGACTTCATGGAAACATGTTTGTGTTTATCTTTGAGCACCTCTGCTAAGATATTACCTTGTCTTCTGTCTTTTCCTGCAGCTTACGGCAAACCTGAATTCAACCCCATGTAAAATCTCAGTGAAAACCTCACCCCGAACGGAATCCAGTCTTGTTCCAACATCTGTCAGAGCAATACACACCCAGAGAAAACGAAGCCTGGCTCTGGAGACACGGAAAGTATCTGTGGTGTCAGTAAAAGGACAGTCTTCCTCAGCACTTCCCAGTCCAGCTGCATCGCCCAGTCCATCCATCAGAAAGTCCCAATCAGTCCATGACTTGATTCATGAAGGTAAGGAAAAAGATGATGCACCAAAACGACGAAAAACTTTCACTTGTTCCTGTCTACTGGGCTGTGCAAACGCCAGAAGTTTCGAATTGGACTCTTTCCAAACAAAGAATTAGTAAGAGAAAGATCTCCTATTCAAATGTGTCTCAGATTGTAGCCATCCTGACAACAGTGTGGGAATAATCAGTCAAATGGATGAAAGATGTGTTCTGTGCAATAAACTGAGCCCTTCTGAGCCCTCTGGTGTCCCTGACAACGACACCTGCAAAAAGTGCATCCAGCTGCAGCTCCTAACAAACGGCGTTAGGGAACTGGAGCAGGAGCTGGATGACCTGCAGATCATTCGGGAGAATGAGGAGATTATAGATAGTAGCTACAGGGAGGTAGTTACTCCAAAGGAGCAGAGGACAGGAAATTGGGTCACTGTCAGGCGAGGGAAGGGGAAAGGGCAGGCAGAGCAGGGTTCCCCTGTGGCCATTCCCCTCAACAACAAGTATACCGCATTGGATACTGTTGGGGGGGATGACTTACCTGGGACAAGCTGCAGTAGCCGGATCTCTGGCACTGGGTCTGGCTCTGCAGTGCAGAAGGGAGGGTGGAAAAAGAGGAGAGCGGTAGTGATAGGGGACTCGATAGTTAGAGGTGCAGATAGGAGGTTCTGTGGTCGTGACAGAGAATTCAGGATTGTTTGTTGCCTCCCAGGTGCCAGGGTCAAGGATGTCTCTGATCGATTGCATGATATTCTGAAGTGGGAGGGTGACCAGCCAGATGTCGTGGTGCACATCGGTACCAATGACATAGCAAGGAAGAGTGAGGAGGTCCTGGAGAGTGAGTATAGAGAGCTTGGTAGGAAGTTGAAAAGCAGGACCTCAAGGGTGGTAATCTCAGGATTGCTACCTGTGCTACGTGCCAGTGAGGGTAGGAATAGGATGCTCTGGAGGATGAACAAGTGGCTGAGGAACTGGTGTAGGGGGCAGGGTTTCAGATTTCAGGATAATTGGGACCTCTTCTGGGGCAGGTGGGACCTGTACAAGAGAGACGGGTTACACTTGAACTACAGGGGGACCAATATCCTTTCAGGGAGGTTTGTTAGTGCTATTGGGGATGCTTTAAACTAGATTTGCAGGGGGATGGGAACCAGAGTGCTAGAGCTGACAGTGTGGGTGGGGTGAAAATAAATGATGCTAAAAGTTCAAGCAAATCCGCTGATAGAAAGGTTGTGAGTGGTGGTAAAAATCTTCTGAGGTGTATATATTTCAATGCTAGGAGTATTGCGGGGAAGGCAGATGAGTTGAGGGCGTGGATTGACACGTGGAATTATGACGTTATAGCAATTAGTGAAACTTGGCTACAGGAAGGGCAGGACTGGCAGCTTAATATTCCAGGGTTCCGATGTTTCAGATGTGATCGAGGTAGAGGAATGAAAGGTGGGGGAGTAGCATTGCTTGTTAGGGAAAATATTACAGCAGTGCTCAGGCAGGACAGATTAGAGGGCTTGTCTACTGAGTCCTTATGGGTGGAGCTGACAAACAGGAAAGGTATGGCCACATTAGTGGGATTGTATTACAGACCACCCAATAGTCAACGAGACTTGGAAGAGCAAATCTGCAGAGAGATAGCAGGCAACTGCAGGAAACATAAAGTTGTGGTGGTAGGGGATTTTAATTTTCCATATATTGATTGGGACTCCCATACTGTTAGGAGTCTAGATGGTTTAGAGTTTGTAAAATGTGTTCAGGAAAGTTTTCTAAATCAATATATAGAGGGACCAACTAGAGGGGATGCAATATTGGATCTCCTGTTAGGAAACGAGTTAGGACAAGTGACAGAAGTCTGTGTAAGGGAGCACTTTGGTTCCAGTGATCATAACACCATTAGTTTCAACTTGATCATGGACAAGGATAGATCTGGTCCTGGGGTTGAGGTTCTTAACTGGAAGAAGGCCAAATTTGAAGAAATGAGAAAGGATCTAAAAAGCGTGGATTGGGACAAGTTGTTCTCTGGCAAGGATGTGATCGGTAGGTGGGAAGCCTTCAAAGGAGAAATTTTGAGAGTACAGAATTTGTATGTTCCTGTCAGGATTAAAGGCAAAGTGAATAGGAATAAGGAAACTTGGTTCTCAAGGGATATTGCAACTCTGATAAAGAAGAAGAGGGAGTTGTATGACATGTATAGGAAGCAGGGAGTAAATAAGGTGCTTGAGGAGTATAAGAAGTGCAAGAAAATACTTAAGAAAGAAATCAGGAGGGCTAAAAGAAGACATGAGGTTGCCTTGGCAGTCAAAGTGAAGGATAATCCAAAGAGCTTTTACAGGTATATTAAGAGCAAAAGGATTGTAAGGGATAAAATTGGTCCTCTTGAAGATCAGAGTGGTCGGCTTTGTGCGGAACCAAAGGAAGTGGGGGAGATCTTAAATAGGTTTTTTGCGTCTGTATTTACTAAGGAAACTGGCATGAAGTCTATGGAATTAAGGGAAACAAGTAGTGAGATCATGGAAACTGTACAGATCGAAAAGGAGGAGGTCCTTGCTGTCTTGAGGAAAATTAAAGTGGATAAATCCCCGGGACCTGACAGAGTGTTCCCTCGGACCTTGAAGGAGACTAGTGTTGAAATTGCGGGGGCCCTGACAGAAATATTTAAAATGTCGCTGTCTACAGGTGAGGTGTCGGAGGATTGGAGAGTGGCTCATGTTGTTCCGTTGTTTAAAAAAGGATCGAAAAGTAATCCGGGAAATTATAGGCCAGTAAGTTTAACGTCGGTAGTAGGTAAGTTATTGGAGGGAGTACTATGAGACAGAATCTACAAGCATTTGGATAGACAGGGACTTATTAGGGAGAGTCAACATGGCTTTGTGCGTGGTAGGTCACGTTTGACCAATCTGTTGGAGTTTTTCGAGGAGGTTACCGGGAAAGTAGATAAAAGGAAGGCAGTGGATATTGTCTACATGGACTTCAGTAAGGCCTTTGACAAGGTCCCGCATGGGAGGTTAGTTAGGAAAATTCAGTCGCTAGGTATATATGGAGAGGTGGTAAATTGGATTAGACATTGGCTCAATGGAAGAAGCCAAAGAGTGGTAGTAAAGAATTGCTTCTCCGAGTGGAGGCCTGTGACTAGTGGTGTGCCACAGGGATCAGTGCTGGGTCCATTGTTATTTGTCATCTATATCAATGATCTGGATGATAATGTGGTTAATTGGATCAGCAAATTTGCTGATGATACAAAGATTAGAGGTGTAGTAGGCAGTGAGGAAGGTTTTCAGAGCCTGCAGAGGGACTTGGACCAGCTAGAAAAATGGGCTGAAAAATGGCAGATGGAGTTTAATATAGACAAGTGTGAGGTATTGCACGTTGGAAGGACAAACCAAGGTAGAACATACAGGGTTAATGGTAAGGCACTGAGGAGTACAGTGGAACAGAGGGATCTGGGAATACAGATACAAAATTTCCTAAAAGTGGTGTCACAGGTAGATAGGGTCGTAAAGAGAGCTTTTGGTACATTGGCCTTTATTAATCAAAGTATTGAGTATAAGAGCTGGAATGTTATGATGAGGTTGTATAAGGCATTGGTGAGGCCGAATTTGGAGTATTGTGTTCAGTTTTGGTCACCAAATTACAGGAAGGATATTAATAAAGTTGAAAGAGTGCAGAGAAGGTTTACAAGGATGTTGCCGGGACTTGAGAAACTCAGTTACAAAGAAAGATTGAATAGGTTAGGACTTTATTCCCTGGAGCGTAGAAGAATGAGGGGAGATTTGATAGGGGTATATAAAATTATGATGGGTATAGATAGAGTGAATGCAAGCAGGCTTTTTCCACTGAGGCAAGGGGAGAAAAAAACCAGAGGACATGGGTTAAGGGTGAGGGGGGAAAAGTTTAAAGGGAACATTAGTGGGGGCTTCTTCACACAGAGAGTGGTGGGAGTATGGAATGAGCTGCCAGACGAGGTGGTAAGTGCGGGTTCTTTTTTAACATTTAAGAATAAATTGGACAGATACATGTATGGGAGGTGTATGGAGGGATATGGTCCGTGTGCAGGTCAGTGGGACTAAGCAGAAAATGGTTCGGCACAGCCAAGAAGGGCCAAAAGGCCTGTTTCTGTGCTGTAGTTTCTATGGTTTCTATGGTAAGTAGTGTCATGGGAGTCTTGGCAATGGTTAGTTCTCAAGCCACACACACAAAATGCTGGAGGAACTCAGCAGGCCAGGCAGCATCTATGGAGAAAAGTACAGTCGATGTTTCGGGCCGAGACCCCGATGAGGGGTCTCAGCCCAAAATGTCGACAGTTCACTCTTTTCCACAGATGCTACCTAGCCCGCTGAGTTCCTCCAGCATTTTGTGTGTGTGGCATTTGATTTCCAGCATCTGCGGATTTTCTCGGGTTAGTTCTGAAGCCTAATTGATGCTAAAGTTCAGTCACCTCTGCATTTCAGCTTTAAACACAGGTTTAAGGCATTGGGGGAAGAGTCATCTCAACAACAGAAGTGTGGTGGAATGGACCCTAATGTCCCAAAGACTGCTGATAGAGCAAATGACAGACAGTAGGTTTAAATACAAAGAGGAAGTGCCAGCAGGTGAGCTCCTCAACAAATGAAGCGAATCACACTGATGCAGACCTGTCTCTACAGGAAGTGTTGTGTCTCTCTGTGTCCTAGGTCCTGCAGCGATGACCTCTCCCTGTAGAGATCCCAGTCCTCACAGGGAAATTGTGTGTGATGACTATTTTGTGCTGATAAGAATCTAATGGTATTGAGGCCCCACTGTTCCCAGGCTGAGCACAATCTCTGTCGTGGGGGAGAGCCTGGCTAATACTACAGCATCACGATGATGAGGCCTCTGCACAGCTCAAGAGAGCAGCAGTGATGAGATTGATTGAGTGACCCAGCCCTCGTGAACCTGCTTTTTGATTAGCTCTTACTTTTGTCTTTGTCCTGTTTAGTTTGCATAACCAATACAACGCCTGCTGCGGTCACAACTGCAAAGCTGTGCCCCCACTCAGTGGCCGCCCCTGAGAAGGACGCCAGAACGAGCCAGCGAAGGACCACACCCCCTGGGTCCAGCAAAGTGGACGTCCCGTCATTACCACTGGCAAAGGAAAGCGCTCAGGGAAAGACCATGAAACAGAAATCCTACATGAACCCCACCACCAGCTCCATAGCCAAAATGTCCCGCAGCGTTTCAGTGGGAGACAGCCTGAACCTCACTGGGAATGGCGAGGATCCATCGATTGTGGAAAGCAGTGCCAACGGTCAACCTCTGGAATTGTCGCCCAAGTCTTCGCCTTTAATTAACACGGACATAGTGACTGAAATCTCCCACAAACAGGAAATGACAAAACAGAACTGGAGAGAGACTGCAAGCTCCAAGCCTTTGTTGCAGCAGTCTGCAAGTTCAGCAGTGTCCCCTACTAATAACTCTCAGCCTAAGCTAAACCTTGGCACAAGGGCCAACTTGTTCCTCGATCTGCCCAAGCCGCTGCCTGACAAACCTTCCTTGGCTTCTTTCTCACCACCCATCAAGTTGAAGGCTTCATGTCTATCAGAGTGCATCCGACTGCCAGATTTACCGGGAGGAACAAAATGGAGCTCTTTGGCAGGCAATGTGCCCGACACACACAGGGAAATCCAGGAGAAGAAGGGCGACACTGCTCCCACACCTGGACAGGAGGTGGCTACTCCCTCAACTCCATGGGCCTTAGCCCAAAGTCCCCAGGAGACACAGGGAGTTAAATCTCGTCAGCCAGCAGCTTCCCATTGTCCACCTGCATCCAGGTTTGGCAGACTGCAGAAAGAACCCTCGGACTCTTCACCCAGATTTCCAGCCGCAAGTGGCCAGGCTGTAGGTATAGCCACAGCAGTAACCCACCCTTCGTTATCTGAAAAATCCATTCCAAAGGATGCAGGTATGAATGGAGTCCCAGCTTCTCCCTCCTCCACTCCAGTCTTGTTCTGTTTCCTTTGCTTTTATTTCCGTGATGTACTAGATTGTGGCGTGTGTCCACTGCTGAACACGCTGCTCTAGAACCCTTCTCACTCCAGTTTCCTCTCACTCCCCAACGATTGTGGGTTAATTGGCTCCATGGTGTGGGTGAGCAATGGAATCCAGATGCTGTTGATGGGAATGTGTAAAGTGGTAAGAGTGAATAGAGTCTTGATGGTTAGCATGGACTTGATGGGCTGAAGGGCCTGTTCCTATGATATTCACTGATGCTTCCGCCTGCCTCATTCCTCGTTTGCTTTATCCTAGTTATCTTGCAAATGACGTTTCCAAGTGAAAGCACCGATTATTTTCTCCCCTGCTCCTTTGTTCGTTCTCCTTCTTCTGCCTCGCACCGTTGGGCTACTGTAGTCAGCTAGGTGCTCCAGGGCATCCCCTCCTCTGGCACTCCCTCCGATCCCGTGCCTCGTGCAGGGAGCACTGGTCGGATGGAGCTCAGTGACTCGCTGTGAGGGTCAATCCCATCCTGAGGCATGGTGCTGCAGCCCTGCTAACTCTTAACAGCGCGGGACCTGCACCACACCTTAGCTTTCTTACTGTCAGCAAACTAAGTGTTTTACATGCCTGTCACCACACGGATTAGTGGCAATAAGCCACTCGGCCCCAGCTGCCTGCTCTGCCAGTTAATGGGATTGTGGCCGTTCTGGTTGTAGGCTCTGTTCCTTCAAACCTCGGTACCCTTTCCTCCCCTTGCCTTCAAGAATCTACCTTAAAAATAGACAGACATTCACTTCACCACTGCCCAGAGGGAGACTCAAAAGTTTAAGACTCAGGAAATAGACTCAAAGTCTATTTCCTGAGGAGACTGAGGTCCTTTAACATCTGCCGGACGATGCTGAGGATGTTCTACAAGTCTGTGGTGGCCAGTGCTATCATGTTTGCTGTTGTGTGCTGGGGCAGCAGGCTGAGGGTAGCAGACACCAACAGAATCAGCAAACTCATCCGTAAGGCCAGTGATGTTGTGGGGATGGGACTGGACTCTCTGGCGGTGGTGTCTGAAAAGAGGATGCTGTCTAAGTTGCATGCCATCTTGGACAATGTCTCCCATCCATTACATAATGTGCTGGTTGGGCACAGGAGTACATTCAGCCAGAGACTCATTCCACCGAGATGCAGCACAGAGCGTCATAGGAAGTCATTCCTGCCTGTGGCCATCAAACTTTACAACTCCTCCCTTGGAGGGTCAGACACCCTGAGCCAATAGGCTGGTCCTGGACTTATTTCCTGGCATAATTTACATATTCCTATTTAATTATTTATGGTTTTATTACCATTTAATTATTTGTGGTGCAACTGTAACAAAAACCAATTTCCCCCGGGATCAATAAAGTATGACTATGACTATGACTAAAAGACCTCTGAACCATCTTCGAGAGAAAAAAGTCCACCTTTTTTCTGCCTTGAATGGACGCCTCCTTATCTTCAAACAGCAACTCCTAGTTTTCGATTCTCTCCATAGCCACCTTTTCTAAACGAAGGGCCCGCACTGTGGACGCTGATCCTGTTACTGTGATGCACCTGGCTCTCGTGAGCCCCATGCAAGGTATTCGCAAAGACTGATCCGTCGCAGCCCCTACTTCCACCACAACCCGGGAAATACTTGTCTGCCTTTGGAAAGGATGCAGAATCAGTCTACCAGGGCTTGAAGTTGTTCAGATTTGAGGATAGGTCGCATAAATGTGGTCTCTTTCCCATGTGATGCACAATATTAAAGCAATGAGTGACATTGGTTAAACACAGATTTGGTAACTAATGTGCAGAACACTTCCATTCACTCTGCGAGGGCAACTCTGAGCTTCCAGCTGCCTGTCACTCTTACCCCCATCCCACCCACCACTGCGATACCCTCCCACTGAGCGCAGCGTATTCAGCCCAGAAGGCTAAGCCGGCTAGAAGACTGGGAATATTCAAAGAAAGAAGATGCATGATACACGGGGTGATTGATAAGTCTGTGGCCTAAGGTAGAAGGAGTCAATTTTAGAAAATCTAGCACATTTATTTTTCAACATAGTCGCCTCCTACATTTACACACTTAGTCCAGCGGTCACGGATCCCTGCTTTGTAGAAGTCGGCGTCTACAGCAGGGCTGCTTGATAAGTTCGTGGCCTGGGGTAGAAGGAGATGAGTTATACAGCTGTCATTACATACATGTGCAGCTCAATGCTTTGAATGAAAAAGCAGAAAGTTTGAAGTTAATAACTCATCTCCTCCTTAGGCCACGAACTTATCAATCACCCCTGATGTGAACCACTTTCTGGAGGTCCAAGACGCCGACTTCTACAAAGAAGGGATCTGTATGCTCCAGGACCGCTGGACTAAGTGTGTAAATATAGGAAAAATAAATGTGCTAGGTTTTCTAAAATTGACTCCTTCTACTGCAGGCCACGAACTTATCAATCACCCCTGGTAGACATGGTCTGCAAACCAAAGAACAGGTGGAACGGGTACAGACGGGGAGAAAAGAGCTGGAGGAGATCAGCCACGGTGATGATGAATGGCGGTGGGGGAGGGAGTAGTCAGGAGGGACCAAGTGGCTGTCTCCTGCTCCTATACTCATGTGTTTGTATGTTCTTGCCCTGTCCAAACGGAGCCCAGTCCTGACACATGGTCATCCACTTCTTACAGTACATTAACTCAGGTTAGCTCTCTCCACAGGTGCTCCCTCATCTTCTGGCTATTTCCAGGTCTCCCCACTATTTCTGATTTCTGTTCTGCCCCTCACCTCTCAGTGGCCTCCCTCTACCAAACTGATCAGCTGTTATTAGTGATCGTTCACCATCCTCTCCCAGATGGCATCTGCACTTCCTGTGTTCACTGGACAGCCTCGTTCTCCACCCTACCACAGACACTTCCTTTGTTCTCCCCGGCACCCCTCTCAACGTAAAAGCTGCCTGTTTCCCTCACCCTTCCGGTTCTGTTGTGAAGGGTTTTCGAGCTGAATCATTAAACCTGTTTCTGCCCTCAGTGATGCTGGCTGGTCTGTTGATTAATGACGTTCTGTTACCAATCTCAGACCCCTGGCATCTGTAGGTTGTTGCTGCAGAGGGGATGTGGATTTCTGTTCATTGCTGGAAGTAGTAGAGGGGACCTTGGGAGAGATGGTTTCACTCAGCAAATACTGGAACTTTCTGCTAGAAAGGGGAGTCGAGGTGGACTATCTCACCGCAAAGGAGAAAAAAACCTGGTGAAGACTGAAGAGATAACACCCGTGAGGCCACAGGCTAACAAAATCTGTTTTTATCTGGCATGGTCCCCATGGGCTGAACGGCTTTGCTTCTGTGCTATTAATGTCTAGTTCATCCAGTGTAAAGGTATTGTGGGTACCAAATAGGAATTTTATTTTCTTGGCAGGTCCAACAGTCAGCGTTCAGAGCTGCAAACTCCTGGTGAGTGAGCTACACAGCTGCCTACAGAGGGCCCTGAACCTGTACCGGACGGTGAGTGGTAGCTGCTGGTTTATTATTGCCACTTACAGGGAAAAGCTTTCGTTTACACGCCAACTAAACAGACCATTCTGACCTTCGGCCCATCAGGGTGCTACAGAAGGAGAGCAGCAACGGCATGCAAAATAAAGTGTTACAGTCACGGCCTCAGAATAGAGGGACGTCCATTTAGAGCGGAGATGGGGAGGAATTTCTTTAGCCGGGGGTGGTGGGGGTGGAGAATCTGTGGAATTCATTGCCACAGGAGGCTGTAGAGGCCAGGTCGTTGGATGTAGTTGAGGCGAAGGTTGGTAAGTTCTTGATTAGTCGGGGCATGAAAGGTTACAGGGAGAAGGCAGGAGAATGGGGTTGAGAGGGAAATCGATCAGCCATGATGAAAACTCAATGGGCCGCATTGCCCAATTCTTTTCCAATGCCTTATGGTATTATAGTTACAGAGAAGGTGGCAGCTGATAGTAAGCTGCAGACGCCACGGCGTGTTGATTGGGAAACCAGCAGTTCATACCAGATGTTCATTCAAGAGTCTGACAGCAGTGGTATAGAAACTGTTCCTTGAGCCTGGTGGTACAGCCTTTCAAGCTTTTGTATCTTCTGCCCAAGGGGGAGGGGTCTTTGTTCACATTGGCTACTTTCCCAGGGCAGCCAAGATACATCCAGATAAGATGCTTTCTATGGCGTATCTATAAAAATTAATCAGCTGGGACATTTTCTCAGCTTCTGAGGAAGTAAAGAGGTTGGTGAGCTTTCTTGGCCGTGGCACCAAACAGGTGGGACCAGGACAGGGCAATGTTGATGTTTATACCGAGAACTTCAAGCTCTTAACTATCTCCACTGCGTTCGGAGCAGGTGCATGGCTTAGAGCGGTGTTAATTCCATGGGGTGTGGGTGTTGGCAGAGCCTCCTCAGAGAATGAGAAACCATTGCAGGTGCTCCCTTGTGTTTAAGCCTTGTTTCAATAATACTGGGTCTTAGTCCGATCACACCTGTGGCACTAAGCACAGGTTCAGTTAAAAGGGCTACACTTGCAGTTCACTGAGCTGATTCATAAGATGAAGGGGTTATCTTAAACGGAAAAGATGAATGAATTAGATCTGTACATCACCATCTATAGTCACCTGGGTATTTATACTCCTTGGATTTATTGGAAAGAAGTGACTTTATTGATGTAAGGTTCTGAGGGGTCTCGACAGGGTGGGTGTCGAGAGGGTGTTGTTCCCTCTCCAGGGAGAATGGAGAATCAGGAAGCAAAATTTCAGAATAAGGATCGCTCTCTGAAGAGGGACAAGAGGAGAAATTTCCTCTGTCTAAGAGCCTTGACTGATGGAATCCTCCAGTGCTTTTGAGAAATATGAGAGTCAAGGTTTTCGGGAAACAAGCAGGAAAGTGGGGCGAAGATCAGATCAGCACAGATTTTAGAGACAGTTGCACTTAGGAAGGGATGATGGCTTGCTCCTTATCTTCTTTCTCATTCTTTGCAGGTAACCAGTGATAAAGACCCCTCCGCTGAGAGCTGTCAGGTCAATGCCGTTCTCTCCGAAACATTTTCCTCTGTGAGGAAGGAATTGGACTGTCTTCTGTGGCCAGGCACAGGCCCCGAGCTACCTTCCCAAGGGCCAGGCCACATATCTAACCAGGCCAGTAATCCCCCAGTGAGGGGGCAGGGCTTTGAAGACAAGAAGATGCTGGCTCTGCTGGAACAGTACTCTGAACTCTTACTGCAGGCTGTGGAACGAAGGTTAGACCAGAAACTAGCAGCAGGGAGGCAAGATGCAGAGCTGTGAAGCCTACAGTACACAGTGCAATCATTGGCTTGCTCCTAACCCCTCCACAACCATATCAACAAACACAGTCTTTCTACTGGATCACCCTCCCAGCTTCCTGATCCCAAGGAACATGGGTCTGGTGTCTCAGTACGGCCATTCTTCCTACATTGATTTGCCAATTAGTCTCCTGCGCGTCTGACCCTGTAAGGCAGAGTTAATGGCTCCTCAGCAGTGCCCCTTACCACACTCTCCCCATTTGGACCCCCACCCTCCAGTAGAGCCTGGAGAGAGATGCAAAGAGCTCCTGCCTTGGCCTACTGGCAAGTCTGGGAGTCTGGTGATCCTTGGGCATGAGGGAGACCTGTTTTACTTTGTCACCCAGAGAATGAACTGTAATGACACACGTCACAGATGTGGGAAAGCTGAGGCGGAATGATGCAAGTGATACGTTGTCTCCTTCAGTCTTGAGATGAGGGTTAGGTACCTCTCTTTTTCCATTTCCCATCTGCTCTGCACTTCCCTTTCAACCCCTCTTGCATTCCCGGTATTCCCCCCCCCCCCCCCACCTGAGCATCACTCTGGAACAGTGATTACTGTTGTGTGAACCCGGATATGAACGGGAAGACTGTAACAGTCAGACTGGCTGCGGCCACCAAAACTTTGCTGACGTTCCCCTTGAGGAGAGAGAAAGCTGATGACGCAGTATGTGTTGGACAAATTCCTTACCACCCATGACATTAATTCACATTCCTGTAGGACAGACCATCGACTCTTACCTACTCCTTCCCTCTTCCCCTGCTGCAACAATAATGTCTTATTTACCAAAACACCAATGTCTGCTTATATCTTGCTGAAATCAGAATCAAACTGCTGAAGGGTTTCTTCACCATGAGCATGATGTGCTAGCACGATCTCCATCTACACTTTGCTCTGTGAGAAATGCTCTCTGTCAGTCACTAAGCCGTGAAATTCAGGCCCCTCGGGCAGACTCGTCCTGAGCTGTGCTCCCTTTGAGATCCCAGCCCTCTAATGTTTTCCAGAAGTTATTGCCCCATCACATTCCCCAAGAATCATATTCCTTTAAGTTTATTGGTCCAAAACACTGCTCCTGAATTGACTGCTGAATCATTACCCAAAATTCGCCCTCCTCCACATTGCCCCCAAATTCACCCTCCTCCACATTCCCCCGAATTCACCCACTTCTACATTCCCCCTGAATTCACACTCCTCCCCTTTCCCCAATGGATATCAGGCTGTGTTCAGATTCAAGGGGGAGCTGAGTGGTGTGGCTTCAGTACCAGTTGAAGAATAGAGATGCCATTTGTGATATCCTGTAGCAGAACGGGGAACTGCAGTGGTGTGACCTGTGTTTGATCAGTGGAGCAAAATGACACAGCTAACTAATGCCTTTGAATTGACCTCTGTGGTCCTTTTGGGATGGATTTGCTTGGAGTGTAGACCAAGAGTGAGCAGGCGTGTGAGAAGTGGAGGAAAGCTCTTCAGCCTTGGATTATGGACGAGAACTCTCAAACCCCGGACAGGAACATTATGCGCGTAGAGAAAGTTACCAGAACTTTAGATCGTTGACAGTAATCTCCTAAAGTCTGGACAGGAACCACAAGAATGGATAGCTGGAAACATTCAAACTCCAGAGAGGAGTCTGAGAATGTGACAAGAATCTTCTTACCCAAACCTTGGCAAAAAGGAAATGTTATCTAAGGACAAAGTCTTTCATAGTGTTCTGTACATTCCTGATGGGCAGGAGCCTTATTTCTTTGCTATTCCTGACCTTTTAGTATCTCCTTGCACTCTATGCTCCCTCAGGAAGATGATAATGCAAAACTTTACTACATCAATTAAGAGAGAGCTTCGTTTTTTTTCTACAAGAAACGAATCTCCAGTACTTTGCTGTGTGTGATCTAAACTGTGAGGTCTCTGCACATCATTGAAAGAACTTGCACCTGGTTGTCGGAATCCCTCAGCAGAGGTCACTGGCTTTTTTCCTTCCGTACAAGAAATGTCAATTAAAAAGACCAGAATTGAGAATAGACAAACTTTGTTTTTCTTTTTGTAAAGACTTTTTAAAAAAATTAACTTTAAAAAAAAAACTGCACATTACGCAGAGACTTCGTACAAATGTTCAAAGAAGCTGCATGCTTTTGGAGAAGTGTTTCAAGTATTAAAAACTGCCTTACCTGTGTGTGTAAAGAAATCGCGTGGTGTGATATGGAGCCGTGGATATCTGGAAGGATCCGTGTGACCCAGATTCCAGCCAGGCAGTGGTGGAAGAGGCAAAAAATGCCATTTCCCTCTGTTTTGCCAGGCTGGGGAAGATACAGGTCAATGCTTGCTGGAGATTGGTGCATGTTAATGCAAGGGCTGTGACCCTCGGTCACAGGGGAATTGGACCAACCGGTGTCAGGGTGTACGTGTGAAGAATGGCCACAAGGAAGTTAGCAGCTTGGGACCAGCAACCATTTTTTATCTGTTTTGTGAAATTCAATGTGAGCATGGTGGCATCCACCCTTTGGTACCAGCAGAGTCAGTACCTTCTCTCACAATTACCAGCAGAGTTGGTACTTTCTCTCTCAGGTACCAGTAGAGTTGGTACTTTCTTCCTCAGGTACCAGTAGAGTTGGTACCTTCTCCCTCAGGTACCAGTAGAGTTGGTACCTTCTCCCTCAGGTACCAGCAGAGTTGGTACTTTCTCTCAGATACCAGCAGAGTTGGTACCTTCTCTCACAATTACCAGCAGAGTTGGTACTTTCTCCCTCAGGTACCAGTAGAGTTGGTATTTTCTCCCTCAGGTACCAGTAGAGTTGGTACCTTCTCCCTCAGGTACCAGTAGAGTTGGTACTTTCTCTCACAACTAGCAGCAGAGTTGGTACTTTCTCCCTCAGGTACCAGTTGAGTTGGTACTTTCTCCCTCAGGTACCAGTAGAATTGGTACTTTCTCTCAGATACCAGCAGAGTTGGTACCTTCTCTCACAATTACCAGCAGAGTTGGTACCTTCTCCCTCAGATACCAGTAGAGTTGGTACTTTCTCTCAGATACCAGTAGAATTGGAACTTTCTCTCAGATACCAGCAGAGTTGGTACCTTCTCTCACAATCACCAGCAGAGTTGGTACCTTCTCCCTCAGATACCAGTAGAGTTGGTACTTTCTCTCAGATACCAGTAGAATTGGAACTTTCTCTCAGATACCAGTAGAGTTGGGACCTTCTCTCTTAATTACCAGTAAAATCGGTGCCTTCTCCCTCAGAAACCAGTAGAGTTGGCACCCTCTCTCTTGCTTACCAGTCGGGCTTTGTATTCTCCTTTCCATGGTGACGGCTGACTTTTCCTGAATGTGCCAATGATTGGGGTGCCTTCTCCCAGCGGTATCTGCTGCCTGGGATTTGCTCCTGATAAATCTGTAACAGGTCTGCTACATGGGGTCTTATTTATAATTTTTTAATTGTTGTAGTCACTCAATCAGAGAAGCTCCGGGCTTACAATGTAACAATGGAGTAGTGTGGGTACTGTAATCCCAAATTTTTTTTCCGTGGTTGAAATGTGAAGAACTAAAGAGACCTCCGAAGAGACTGAATATCTCTTATATCTGCAAGGTGAAGGACCAGGGAACAACTTTTGTGTGCATGAAGAGTTTTTGCATGGTGCATTTGATATACACATGTTGAGAGTACAGATGGTGCATGCTGAGAGTCTTTTTCAACTCTAATATCTTTGAATCATTGTTCTTTAAGATTAATTTGTACCAATGTATTTTATAATGAAAGCAATGTTTCATTTCTACAGTGGGTTACCAAACTAATTTTTAAGCTGGTTGTTGTGAATGTGTTTTATCTCTGTGTTCCTTGCACTGTAAGTGAGTGTTTTTTTAATCTGGTTTTTGTTTCCAACTTGTACAGCTTGTTGTTCATGAATTAAATATTTGCAATAAAATCCCAAAATTTGGGAGAAAAGATTTGGAAGAATTCTTGTTGAAGTGAACACAGCAATTCATGAACTAGTGAAATTTCTATTTGATTATTAAATCAACGTTAATTCCTCAGCTGAAACGGTCTCTCCCTTATCGTCTGAGTCTGTGTACTGTTGGCCCCACTACCACAGTGACTATAGTTCAGCACAGCAGATGCCCTAAAACTTGGTGCAGAAAGGCATGAGTTTTGTTAAAAGCACTTTTCACTCACTAAAAAATACATTGCGGTTAAATTAAAGCATCTTGGTGTTGCCGAACTTGCATATACTGTATATCTGTCTCTGTGAAAGTCTCTAAACATTCGAAAGTTTGTATGTTTTATTCTCATGCCAGCTTGCCTTGATTCAGGTAATATTCTTGTTGCTCTTCTCCGGGCAACAGCTCTGCCCTTTCTTTAGCATTTGTCTGTGTTTCTTTTTAAACGAGGCAGAGTTACTAGCTCAACGCTCAAAAGCGTGCAGGGAGCCGACAGGATTCGAACCAGGGACCACTCGCCTCGGAGTCTGATACAGATGCCAGTCACCACTGGCCAGCGGATCATGTAATTTTACATCAGGCTGACTAACAGCACCCAGCTCACACATCTGCTTCATGAAAAGACAGCACTGAATTTCTTAAAAACACGAATCATAGTTTAGCCCATTTTATTCTCTCCATATGCCAATCAAGTTCCTCTCCCCATCCCCTGTGCCGGATTTTACCCCTCACCTGCGCACGAGCTACTTGTCTTTGGAAAGTGGGAGGAAATCGGAGCACCTGGGGGAAACCGATGTGTTCACAAGGAGTACGTGCAAGCACCACACCGACAGCACAGGAGGCTGGGATTGAACCCATGACATTGGAATGGTGAGGCAGTTCCTCTGCTGACTCTGCATAAATAGTGACAGAAATAATAAAGTTAAAGGGAATGGTTTCTCCTTTCTCATAAGATCTCGGCAATCTGTGAGAACAGAGCAGGTTTAATATCACTGGCACATGTCATGAAATGTGTTGTTTTGTGGCAGCTGTACATTGCAATACATAACAACAACTATGATTTACAGTAAGTATATACATGAAATAGTTAAACAGGCAGTGCAAAAAGGTAGTGAGGTAGACGGAGACATAACCTAAGGTTTTTACTCCTCATGTATGTGAAGGATGTAAGAAAGTCAATTCAATTCAGGTAGAGTTCATGGGTTCAATGGCCGTTCAGAAATCAGATGGCAGAGGGGAAGAAGCTTTTCCTGAATCACTGAGTGTGTACCTTCAGGCTTCTGAACCTCCTTCCTGATGGTAAGTGAGAACTAGGCATGTCCTGGTGCCGGGGGTCCTTATAGACACTGTGTCCCTCGAAGGTGTCCTGGACATGACGGAAGCTCGTGGCCATGATGGAGCTGACTAAGTTTACAACTCTCTGCAGCTTATATCGATTCTGTACCCTAACACCTCCCCCTCCATGCCAGACGGTGATGCAACCAGTCAGAATGCTCTCCACAGTACATCTGTAGAAATTTGCAAGTGTCTGTGGTGACATACCAAATCTCCTCAAACTCCTAATGAAATATAGCCGCTGTCGGAAACAGTGGGAAAAGCACCATTTAACATAGAAACTTAGAAAACCTACAGCACAATACAGGCCCTTCGACCCACAGAGTTGTGCCAAACATGAAATTACCAGGGTTACCCATAGCCCTCTATTTTTCTAAGCTCCATGTACCTATCCAAAAGTCTCTTAAAAGGCCCTATCGTATCCGCCTCCACCACCGTTGCCAGCAGCCCATTCCACGCACTCACCACTCTCTGCGTAAAAAACTTACCCCTGACAGCTCCTCTGTACCTACTCCCCAGCACCTTAAACCCATGTCCTCTGTGGCAACCACTTCAGCCCTGGGAAAAAGCCTCTGATTATCCACACGATCAATGCCTCTCATCATCTTATACACCTCTATCAGGTCACCTTTCATCCTCCGTCGCTCCAGGAGAAAAGGCCGAGTTCACTCAACCCATTCTCATAAGGCATGCTCCCTAATCCAGGCAACATCCTTGTAAATCTCCTCTGCACCCTTTCTGTGACTTCCACATCCTTCCTGTAGTGAGGCGACCAGAACTGAGCACAGTACTCCAAGTGGGGTCTGACCAGGGTCCTATAAAGCTGCAACATTACCTCTTGGCTCCTAAAGTCAATTCCACGATTGATGAGGGCCAATACACCGTACGCCTTCTTAACCAGTCAATCTGCACAGCTGCTTTAAGTGTCCTATGGATTCGGACCCCAAGATCCCTCTAATTCTCCACACTGCCAAGAGACTTACCATTAATACTATATTCGGCCATCATATTTGACCTACCAAAATGAACCACCTCACACTTACCTGGGTTGAACTCCATCTGCCACTTCTTAACCCAGTTTTGCATCCTATCAATGTCCTGCTGTAACCTCTGACAGCCTCTACACTATCCACAACACCTCCAACCTTTGTGTCATCAGCAAACTTACTAACCCATCCCTCCACTTTCTCATCCAGGTCAGTTATAAAAATCACGAAGAGTAAGGGTCCCAGAACAGATCCCTGAGGCACTCCACTTGTGACCAACCTCCATGCAGAATATGACTCGTCTACAACCACTCTTTGCCTTCTGTGGGCAAGTCAGTTCTGGATCCGCAAAGCAATGTCTCCTTGGATCCCATGCCTCCTTGCTTTCTCAATAAGCCTTGCATGGGGTACCTTATCAAATGCCTTGCTGAAATTCATATACACTATATCTACTGCTCATCCTTCATCAATGTGTTGAGTCACATCCCCTCAAAAAATTCAATCAGGCTCGTGAGGCATGACCTGTCCTTGATAAAACCATGCTGACTATTCCTAATCATATTATACCTCTCCAAATGTTCATAAATCCTGCCCCTCAGGATCTTCTCCATCAACTTACCAACCACTGAGGTAAGAATCACTGGTCTATAATTTCCTGGGCTATCTCTACTCCCTTTCTTGAATAAAGGAACAACATCGGCAAACCTCCAATCCTCTGGAACCTCTCCCGTCCTCATTGATGATGCAAAGATCATCACCAGAGGCTCAGCAATCTCCTCCCTCGCCTCCCACAATAGCCTGGGGTACATCTCATCCAGTCCTGGCGACTTATCCAAATTGATGCTTTCCAAAAGCTCCAGCACATCCTCTTTTTTAATATCTACATGCTCAAGCTTTTCAGTCTGCTGAAAGTCATCACTGCAATCACCAAGACCCCTTTCCATAGTGAATACTGAAGTAAAGTATTCATTAAGTACCTCTGCTATTTCCTCCAGTTCCATACACACTTTCCCACTGTCACATTTGATAGGTCTTATTCTTTCATGTCTTATCCTCTTGCTCTTCACATACTTGTAGAAGGCCTTGGGATTTTCCTTAATTCTGCCCACCAAGGCCTTCTCATGGTCCCTTCTGGCTCTAAAATTTCCTTCTTAAGCTCCTTACTATTAGCCTTATAATCTTCTAGATCTCTAACATTATCTAGCTCTCTGAACCTTTTGTAAGCTTTTCTTTTCTTCTTGACTTGATTTATTACAGCCTTTGTACACCACGGTTCCTGTACCCTACCATAACTTCCCTGTCTCATTGGAACAAACCTATGCAGAACTCCACACAAATATCTCCTGAATATTTGCCACATTTCTTCTGTACCTTTCCCTGAGAACATCTGTTTCCAATTTAAGCCTCCAATTTCTTGCCTGATAGCCTCATAATTCCCCTTACTCCAATTAAATGCTTTTCTAACTTGTCTGTTCCTATCTCTCTCCAATACTGTGGCAAAGGAGATAGAATTGTGATCACTATCTCCAAAATGCTCTCCCACTGAGAGAACTGACACCTGATCAGGTTAATTTCCCAATACCAAATCAAGAACAGCCTCTCCTCTAGTAGGCTTATCTACATATTGTGTCAGGAAACCTTCCTGAACACACCTAAAAACTTCACTCCATCTAAACCCCTTGCTCTAGGGAGATGCCAATCGATATTTGGGAAATTAAAATCTCCCATTACGACAACTCTTATTATTACTCCTTTCCAGAATCTGTCTCCCAATCTGCTCCTTGATGTCCCTGTTACTATTGGATGGTCTATAAAAAAACACCTAGTAGAGTTATTGACCCCTTCCTGTTCCTAACTTCCACCCACAGAGACTCCGTAGACAATCCCTCCAAGGCATCCACCTTTTCTGCAGCCATGACACTATCTCTGACCAGCAGTGCCACACCCCCACCTCTTTTGCCTCCCTCCCTGTCCCTTCTGAAACATCTGAAACCGGGCAGTTGAAGTAACAATTCCCATCCCTGAGCCACCCAAGTCTCTGCAATGGCCACTACATCATAGCTCCAAGTACTGATCCACACTCTAAGCTCATCTGCTTTGTTCACAACACTCCTTGCGTTAAGATAGACAAATCTCAAACCGTCGGTCTGAACACGCCCCTTCTGTATCACCTGCCTATCCTCCCTCTCACACTGTCTACAAGCTTTCTCTATTTGTGAGCAAACCTCCTCTTCCCAGTCTCTTCAGTTCAGTTCTCACCCCCCAACAATTCTAGTTTACTCTCCCCAGTAGCCTTAGCAAACCTCCCCGCCAGGATTTTGGTCCCCTGGGATTCAGGTGCAACCTGTCCTTTTTGTGCATGTCACGGACCCCGTGACGGGGATAAAGAACCAGCAGAGATGGAAAACACTTTGGAGTCTCGTATTGCTATAAACTACTAATATTTATTAGTGACTACGCAATACAGTAATATAAATGTAGATAAATCAAACAGGTTAGCATGATTATATATAAAAGTAAGTGTGGAATATATATGTATGAAAAACCAAGCTTCTTTAAGTCTAGGGGTAAAAAGATACAGTCTTACGATGTTGAGTAAAGTTCAGTTCAGTTCGTGGTATTTAGTTGAGTAGTGATGGAGAGAGAGAGAGTGAGTTGAGTCTTCAGGTGAGCTGTTGCCGTCGATCTTCTCGTTGTCCTCCGAAATCCTTTACAAGTCACTGACTGTGACTTTAACCAGGGGGACCGGTCTTCTGTGGTGGAGCTATCACCTAGGCGAGGGTGGACACATAGACAACTTCCCACCAGTCAACCCCTTCTCCTCAAACTGGAATAGCAATTTGGATCAATCCGCCTGATCGATCCTCCAAAAACCCACTTTCTCTGCGGGCCCAGCAATGCTCATTCAGTGTCCAGATCATGTGTCCTGAGGTCTGTATCATCTGACCTCCCATTTATTTCACCAGGCTGAGCATCACCTGTCATTCAAAGTCCCTCCCTCCTTTGTCTGTAAAGGAGTGCACAAGCAGGCAACAAGTCCTTGGAAGTAACATCAACAACCAGCTGAAAATCATAACATCCAGTGTCCACCGCCTTCGGTCACCATAGCAACCTTCGAGCTGCTTGGTGCTGTCTCTAACTCCAAACTCAGTAAAAATCCAAAGTTACCTCCAATGCCTTAAAGTGACAGTTTAATCGTTAACCTTCGTCTCTCTCTCTCTCTTTTCAAAAGCAGTTGTTCGTCCATCATTGACGTCGATGAGGACCTCGACACCATTATGATGGTGTCGAGACTAGCGCGTGATGTGGATTTAAGTGAGGGAGAGTTGCGCAGCATCAGCCTCACTCTCTCTTCCCAATTCCCATCTGGATCCAGTGGCAAGACAAGAGTCTAGATGGCTGGAGATGGGACTAGGCGCAGTGGATGACCAGGACGTCTTCTGTCTTGTCCTGCTCTGCACGTTCCACAACGCTTGCAGAGACCGCCTTCTTGACCATTGGACCTTCCATTGGTCTCGTCCGCTGAATCCGCCGGAGTCTGTCTTCACATGCTGGGATAGACAACTCCCTATCACACTGAGGGTTTGAGACCCGTCGGCTACCCTCACCTGATTTGGCCGGCTTGTCGAAGCCGTTGCCCGGGGTGTGGCCGCTGTCGCATGCAAACAGCTATGGGGAGCCACAGGTGAGAGCTGAGTGCCAGGTGGGGACCAAAGGTGGACTAACCGCCCTGAAAAGGACGCGACATGTTCCCCCACCAGAGGTGCTACCCCTCCCTGACACCCCACACACAAAAGCAACATATCGGTGGTAAATACCTCTGTCTCTCTCTCCTTTCCAAACAAATCATCAATGATAAATGTCTCTCTCCAAACAGTTAATAGGGGTACTCCTGGATCCCCTCACAGTGCAGGTCACACCTGCCCCAAAAGAGGTCCCAATGATCCAGAAATCTGAATCCCTCCCCCTGCTCTAATCCCTCAGCCACTCATTTATCCTCCACCTCATTCTATTCCTATTCTCGCTGTCGTGTGGCACAGGCAGTAATCCCGAGATTACTACCTTTGTGGTCCTGCTTCTCAACTTCCTTCCTAACTCCCTGTAGTCTGTTTTCAGGACCTCCTCCCTTTTCCTACCTATGTCATTGGTACTAATTGGTACATATTAAAAAAAATGATTTTGCAATAAATAAAATGGAAATGAACGAGAGAGTAAAAGAAAACCTATTTCCAGCATAGAGAGATGCTGGAGAAATGCAGCAGGTTAGGCAGCACCTATGCAGACAGTAACAGTTGACTTTGAGTTGAATACACTCAGCAGAACTGCAAAAAAGTTGGGAGATAAGTATGTTTAAAGTTGCAGAAGGGGTGGATGTTATGGGACAGAGACCAAAAAAGCTAAAGCACTTTGAGCTCGGAATCCCAAGATGGTCTCAAGAGAACATGTCAAGTGAGGGTTAAGAGTTTGTGTTGCTCCAAAAATAATTTATTCATTTCGCAAAGCCCAATCCAAATTGCCATCTCCAATGGGATCCCACCACCAATCACATCTTTCCCTCCCCCCCCCCACATTCTGCTTTCTGCAGGGATCGCTCCCTATGCGACTCCCTTGTCCATTTGTCCCTCCCACTGGTCCCCCTCCTGGCAGTTATCCTTGCAATCAGAATGAGTGCTACACCTGCCCCTACACCTCTTCCCTCACTACCATTCAGGGACCCAAACAGTCCTTCCAGGTGAGGCGACACTTCACTTATGAGTCTGTTAGGGTTATCTACTGTATCCAGTGCTTCCGGTGTGGCGTCCTGTATATCGTTGAGAGCCAATGCAAATTGGAAGACCGCTTCGTCAAGCACCTACCTCCATCTGCCTGAAAAAGCAGGATCACCCAGTTGCCACCCATTTTAATTCCGCTTCCTGGTCCCAATCCCATTCCGATAAGTCTATCCATGGCCTCCTCTACTGCTGTGATGAGGCCACACTCAGGTTGGAGGAACAACACCTTGTAATCCATCTGGGTAGCCTCCAACCTGATGACATGCACTGATTTCTCAAACTTCCGGTAACACCAATCCCCCACCTTCTCCATTCCCCATTCCCAACCTCCTTTTTCCTCTCTCATCTTATCTCCTTGCCTGTCCTTCACCTCCTTCTACTGTTCCTCCCCCTTTTTCTTTCTTCCATGGTCTTCTGTCCTCTCCGAGCAGATTCACCCTTCTCCAGCCCTTTATCTCTTTCACAAAATCAACTTCCCAGCTCTTTACTTCCTCCACCCCCCCTCCTGGTTTTACCTTATGTTTCTCCCTCCCCTCCCCCAACTTCTAACTCTTAACTCAACTTTTTTTCTCCAGTCCTGCCAAAGGGTTTCTGACTGAAACATCGACTGTACTTTTTTTCATGGACACTGCCTGGTCTGTTGAGTTCCTTCGGCATTTTGTGTGCGTCCTTAATAGGGTGATGGTGAGCTGTTGAGCACGGAGCCAGAGTTTGGATCCAGCGATAATATTTACATCCACATCGAGAATATGTCCAACTGGGAGGGAAGCGTGTGGACTGTGCCTCGACCATGAAACAGACCAGCAAAACAGATCTCCTAAAGCAGGGGTCTTCAATCTTTTTTGCACCACGGACCGGTTTAATATTGACAATATTCTTGCGGACCGGCTGACGGGGGTAATGGGGGGGGGGTGTCGTTCAAGTTCAAAAGTCAGTGACAGGGAATGAGGAAAGGTGTGGCTGACTCATATCGTTTCATATCGCCAAATCATATCGTTTCCTCGCGGACCGGTAGAACATGCTTTGCGGCCCGGCGGTTGGGGACCACTGTCCTAAAGAACCGTGTATCTTCCCGGCCGCCAGGTGGCGCAGCGATGCGGGCGGTGCGAGACGTAGCGGTGCTGCGCCACCCGGCCGCCAGGTGGCGCAGCGATGCAGGCGGTGAGAGAGGCAGCGCGGCGGGTTGCGGAGGAGGCGCATGGTAAGGCTGTGCTTGGGGCGGGATTGGAGCCGCTGTTTCCCGGCGCTGAGGCCCTAGGTAGCACCGGGGTGTCCTTACAGCCGCCACCGACCGGACCCGGCCTACACCGCACTGTCTTTACACCCAGCCGGCTGAGCCCGGCCTACTCCGGGCTGTCCTTGCACCCAGCCGGCTGAGTGAGCCCGGCCTACTCCGGGCTGTCCTTACACCCAGCCGGCTGAGGGAGCCCGGCCTACTCCGGGCTGTCCTTACACCCAGCCGGCTGAGGGAGCCCGGCCTACTCAGGGCTGTCCTTGCACCCAGCCGGCTGACCGGCTCGGGATCCGGAGACCAGGGATTTGCTTAACTCGATCCAGGCAGGGTGTTGTGGGAGGCCAGTAAGTACCGGCCGTGGGGACACCCGAACCAACACTGACTGCTAACTCTGGTATAAAGTGCTCAGACCCTGTCTGCATCTTTTAACCTGAAGGGTAACCATTCTGTTCTACCCGCTCCTTCTCTGATACAACACTTCCTTCGGCGGTACCATGGTTGACGGAGTCTCCAGTTGCATTTCACATCCTACCCCCTGCTCACACTCCTCTTCCAACAGAAAAAGTAAACATAGTGTTCCCCTGCACCCACCTTCCAGCCAGCCAGCATCCACATTGGACAGATTATTCTGCGACACCAGAGGGTACCCTCCTCGCCCCCGTTTTCAGCATTTCGAGGGGCCCATTCCCTTCCCACTCATTGTTCTGCCCTTCCGTCTCCTCCGACTAATCGCCGTTTCATGCAGCTGCCGGAGATCCAACACCCATCCATTCAGCTCATTCATTCCCACCATCTAGGGACCAAACGGTGCCCTTTCATTACCCACGTCCACTGAGCACAATGTTATCTTTACATCTGAGAAACCATTTTGCGGAACATCTCCACACAGTATGTTCGATTCTATGCTGCCGTCTTAGTTCCCACTCCCACTCCTACCTACCTGTGGCCTCCCTCATGCCACTGTTACAAAAAAAGACCAACAAGGGGCAACATAGTTTCCCACCTGGGCAGATTGCAGCCTTCTAGACTCATTAACCAATTCAACAACTTCAAATAACTACTTCCTCGTAAGTTTCCTGTGCATTTTTTCCTTACTGGGGCGAGTACAAATGTCTGGGGGGGGGGCGTGAGACGGGTGAAGAGCCTCTGCGGTTCTCTATGGCAAAGGGCTGTGGAGACCTGTTAATTACTTCACATTCAATCTATAACTTGCAGAATATTTGAACAATGGGGGGGGATAAGGGTGTAGGGTGGGGAAAGGGCATTGTGTTAGAAGATCAGCCTTAATCCTATTCAATAATAGAACAGGGAAAAGGAGTTGAAAGGGAGGCTTGTGTGAAAATGTGTCAGCTGACGGGCCTACATGTATGAGCACAGCTCATGTGTAGAGACAAATTTACTTTGAACTTTAATGCAAGAACCAAAACCTGCATTTTGTTGGGAATTGGGAATTACTGAGGCGTCAACACTACAGCTGGGCTGTCCAGTGTGGAGGCGGGTGAGGGGTGAGATGATCAATTCTGCTGTTCTGGTATTCCGACTGGACGTGGCAACTACTGGCTGTTGGTGAGGGAGCATTGTAAGGCTTTTGCTTTATTGAGGACTTTAACATCAAGTGTGCTGCATAATAGAACACTGAATATTGTACCTGGTCTTGTCCTGAAGCCGACTCTGACAGGCTTCTAAGAAGCAGCCTTGGTATGGAAAGGTGAATGCGTGCGCATATGTTATTTTTATTCTATGTAATAGAAGATTATTTGATAAAGTGGTGGGACTATGAAACCTGCAACATGATACAGATGAAATTAAGGGCAGGCTTGAAGCATATGAATAGAAGGAAGTTACAGAGGTTTCTGGGATTGTTATAAATCTGTAATAGGTGGTTCTGTGCAATGGCTGCACTGTTTTCCTCTGGGTATCTGACAGTGTCTTTAGAAGAGCAAGGCAGAAGGTACCTAGTAGTCACAGAGTTTCTCCCTACAGCGTGAATAACTTTTAGAAGCTCCCCAACTTCACTACTTCGACTCAAACACTTCAGTGTGATTCTGTAGGGTCAGCTCCAAAGTGATAGAACTTCTCTTTTTCCGTGAGCTTTGCTTAACATTGTCACTTGCCTATCGGTTCTTGACTTTGTGAATGCAGTGTTTCTGCTTTGTTCCCAGAACTGTACTTGAACAATTCGATACCTTACTTGGAGCAGCCTCCTACCCCATTGGAATTCTGGCGAAGTTGGCTGTGTCCCAACAAACCCTTCATCGTGCAAAATGGCATCAGTCACTGGCCAGCCGTCTCCAAATGGACATTCTCCTACCTCAGGTACGATACCTACACTCTTTAGAGCCAGAGGATCACGCAGCTCCTTTACCCACTATCGTTACCCAGTGTTTATTCAAATCTATATCTAAACTTAATTAGCTTTTTCAGCGTTTACTATCCAATAATGGACCATTGTTACACAGTCACATTTTTCTTCCTCCAGATGTGTTGTGGGGCAACTGAGGATAGGATTGAAGATCCTCTCCGACTTTAGCCAAGGAAAATAGCTCTGTTTAAGTTCCTTTAAATTAGTTTTTTGTTATTTTCTTTTCTCTCTGATTTAAGAGTTTAAAATTATCTCCCTTTAAGTTCCTCTTCCTTTGTTTTACAATTCCTCTGTGACCTTGCTGCCAGTTTACTTCCATTATCTCCTCCAGTCCCACAGCATTCAGAAATCTCTGCTTCTGCAATCTGAAGCTCTAGTGGCCCCTGATCTTCCTTGTTGCCCGGTAGGTGGCCATTCCTAAGCTCTAACCCAGGAATTTCCTATATTGCCCTTCTACCTCTTTCTCACAGTGCTCTTTCAAACCACACCACTTTGACTAAGCTCAGTAAGAAACTTTGGCAGGTTACACTCCAGTGTTTCCATCCAGGGGGTCAGTGTGGACATGGTGGAGGATTACAAATACCTGCAGATATGAATTGACAATAAACTGGACTGGTCAAAGAACACTGAGGCTGTCTACAAGAAGGGTCAGAGCCGTCTCTATTTCCTGAGGAGGCTGAGGTCCTTTAACATCTGCTGGGCGATGCTAAGGATGTTCTACGAGTCTGTGGTGGCCAGTGCTATCATGTTTGCTGTTGTGTTCTGGGGCAGCAGGCTGAGGGTAGCAGACACCAACAGAATCAACAATCTCATTTGTAAGGCCAGTGATATTGTGGGGATGGAACTGGACTCTCTGACGGTGGTGTCTGAAAAGAGGATGCTGTCTAAGTTGCATGCCATCTTGGACAATCTCTCCCATCCACTACATAATGTACTGGTTGGGCTCAGGAGTACATTCAGCCAGAGACTCATTCCACCGAGATGCAACACAGAGCGTCATAGGAAGTCATTCCTGTCTGTGGCCATCAAACTTTACAACTCTTCCCTCGGAGGGTCAGACACCCTGAGCCAATAGGCTGGTCCTGGACTTATTTCCTGGCATAATTTACATATTACTATTTAATTATTTATGGTGCAACTGTAACGAAAATCAATTTCCCCCAGGATGTCTATGACTATGAAATGCTTTGGGAGGCTTTACGCTGTGTCAGGGCTAACACTGAATTGTTTAACTTGCAGAGAAAGGGCTGGAGAGCAGAGAGTGAGTGTGGCAGTGACTCCCAATGGTTACGCTGATGCCGTGTACCAGGACCGATTCGTCATGCCTGAGGAACGGCAGATGCTGTTCAGAGAATTCCTGGACATTGTTGAGAGGAAGCAGGCAGCTGATGGAGTGTTCTACATACAGAAGCAGTGCTCAAATCTGACCGAGGAATTCCCTGAGCTCCTGAAGGATGTAGAATCACACATCCCGTGGATGACTGAGGCACTGGGTATGACATTGCACTCTTGTTGGTCACGGAATCAATGACAATACATAGGCATCATTACAGAAAAGTCGTACTCAATTTCCCTTCTCCCCCTCCATCCAACCACCACACACAGAAGTTATGACCTGTCACAAAGATGGTCACTACTAGAAGAGATTGCTGATATAAGGTAGATTTACTGTGGTCAGACAGGTAACTTTTTCCTGGATAAGGCTCAGAGTATGCTCCAGGCAAACTTAAAAGCTGGAGACTGCGAATAACTTTGGAAAACCCGGAGGTAGCTTGCTTCTTGGAGGCTCTTTTCTCTTTATCAACCGCTGGACTGGATTATAGAGATGTTCAAGTCCTGCAGCACCAGCAACTCACATCAGTTCCTCCAGACCCCTCAAAATTAGAGGGTTCTCCCTTTAGAGATTCCCACACACCAGCTGACTCTGACTGCCCATTCGGTGGTTCTGGTTAGTTTTACTTACCTAGTTAGCCGGTTGCCCTCAGGCCACTGTCCAGAACATCTATGCAAAGGATCCTATTAAAATGGGTCCTTTGCTCTTCCATGAACCTTACCCACTGGGCTGAAAATCTCATTGCCCAACATACCGTCTGGCCAGTAGGGTGATGACTGCGAGGTTTTGTTCATTTTATTGTAGGATTCATCTGCATTTTCTGTTTTCTTTAAGGAAAGAGCCCTGATGCAGTAAATTTCTGGCTGGGGGAATCAGCTGCAGTGACCTCATGTAAGTAACCAGAGCTAGTGTATGAGGTGGGTGCAGGATGAGGGAGGAGAGACAGCAGTGTGCTGGAAATCCAAGATAACACAGAGTATTTCATAAATATTTCAGATCAGGCAAGAGATCCAGATTTAATGTGTTGGATAGATGGTCTTGCATCAGCATTGTTAAGTGTAGAGAATGGGGGGAAAAGAAAGAAAGGACTAAAAGGAAACTTCAAGATCCTTCCCTCTAAGTCAACCATATAAAATAATGGAATTAAATTTATAAGGTTAAAGTACTTGCAAGACTGAGAGGCAGGATTGGTGATAGAGGCAATTGAAGGGGAAAATTGAAGTGAACATTGCAAATCAGAGACTAAAAATGCCCAAATGTTCATTATCCAAATTGCTGGAGCACTGGGAAGCTGTAGTGGATCTAGATGGAGAATGAGATGCCATTCCTTCAGTTCATATTGACCTTTGTTGGAAGAGACCTAGAGGCACAGCACAGAGGGGTCAGAGTAGAGATGAGAGGGACACGCTAAAATTAGAGTCAACTTTATTGTCGTCTGCACAATTACATTTGTGCACGTGTGCAATGGAAAACTTGCAGCAGCACAGCATCACTTCAGCTAAGCAGTGTTCACAAGAAAAACATAAACATAGATTATATACAACTTTTTACGAGAAAGAACAGAATTATATCCAAAAAATGTCCATTTTAGTGCAAAGTGATCGAAGTGGACATTGGTAAACTATTGTGATCAGAGTTTTGCCAGTTTACTCAAGAACCACGTTACTGAAGGAAAGTAGTTGTCCTTGAACCTACTGGTGTGGGACTTGTGTCCTATACCTCCTGCCGGATGATAGCTTGAGAAGATGGCATGGCGTGGCCTGGATGGTGGGGATCTTCAATGATGGATGTTGCCTTCTTGATACAGTGCCTCCTGTAGATACTACCAGTGGTGGGGAGGGATATGCCTGTGATGTTTTAGACTGAGTCCACTACACTGCAGGTTCTTATGTTCTCCGAGCATTTCAATTGTCCCTCCAGGCCATTCCCCAACCGGTTGTCCAATGACAGGGAACTGACAGACTGCTGATGGGTTCGGGACGTAATGTCTGCAGAAGCCTGAGATGGATAGTAAGTGTGTGTGATAAATTATTCAGATACAGTGCTCTTTAGTTCCAGAGCCAAGAGTTGTAGTTGAGCTGCTTGCTAATTTTAAATCCAGAAATGATGTATTTTGTTAAACCAAAATGTTAAAGACATTCCTAACAAAGTCAGGCAGGTGCAATTAGTTCAAAGGTCAACCTCATGGCAGAATTGGGTTTAGGGGCTGAAGGGTATTCCCTTCTTCACACTGACCCCACTGTGGATCCCGATAGATCAGGGTAAACCACACATCAGGTGCAGTGCCTCCGTGTGTGTATCTGTGTGATCTGCTGTAGCCTCCTGATACAGCTTGGTGCGATGGGATGTCGAAGGCTTTGTCTGTGGATTGTAGTTTTGCAATAGTTATGAGGTTGGTCGCATAGCCTTATGAATATTTCTTCTACTGAGGGTGAACACAGGTTTCAGGGAAGATCAGAATTGAGACTCTGGTTCCTGCAGAGACTCACTTTCTTGGAACCTGATATGTTCTTGCCTCAGTGGAGATGGGTGCGTGTTGTTTCCTGACCTGTGTTGATGGCATATAGACTCAGTCAGCAGTGGTGTTACTTTGATTCACAAAGGTGCGGCACACTACCCTATGCATCTAAACCAGCAGACAGAAAACTGTACGACGCTTGCTCACGCCTGCTGAGGGATGGAGGAATGGAGCAGGTCAGGCAGCATCTGGGAGGAAATGGATAGACACAGCCTGACTGGCTGAGTCCCTCGAGCACAGAGGTTCCCAACCTCTTTTATGCCATGGACCGAGGGGTGGGACCCCCTGCTCTAGCAGCTTGCTTTTGACTCGGGGTCCCAGCACCTGCAGTCTATGATGTCTCCTGACAGATGGGGCTAGGGTCATATGCCTGTGTTTGGGGCAGGAGGGAGCTGACTGGTGATGAGTTAGTATTAGAGGTACAATCTGTAGCTTGGAGCTGGGGGGGGCGGCGCGGGGATGAGGAATACTGGGTGACAATGTGAGGAAGTTCAATTAAAGAAGTAATCAGTAATGTGTAGTTCTCGGGGAAGGTTACTGGCCAACTGAGGGAGCTTGATAATCTTCATGAATCAGTAACACAGTGTACTGGACACAATTGACAGTGTGAGGGAGGTAACTCACATCAGTTAAGTGTAGTTATTAATCAGGGTAGACTTGACAGGATTGCTGAGAGACGTTCTGGGGAGCTGGAGTAATTGGTTTAAGTACAGTAACTAACACAGTGCTGGAATGGGAGTGGGAGTTAGGTAGTAACAGTATGATTCTGTGGTGGCCAGTGCTATCATGTTTGCTGTTGTGTGCTGGGGCAGCAGGCTGAGGGTAGCAGACACCAACAGAATCAACAAACTCATTCGTAAGGCCAGTGATGTTATGGGGATGGAACTGGACTCTCTCACGGTGGTGTCTGAAAAGAGGATGCTGTCCAAGTTGCATGCCATCTTGGTCAATGTCTCCCATCCATTGCATAATGTACTGGTTGGGCACAGGAGTACATTCAGCCAGAGACTCATTCCACCAAGATGCAACACGGAGCGTCATAGGAAGTCATTCCTGCCTGTGGCCATCAAACTTTACAACTCCTCCCTTGGAGGGTCAGAAACCCTGAGCCAATAGGCTGGTCCTGGACTTATTTCCTGGCATAATTTACATATTAGTATTTAACTGTTTATGGTTTTATTGCTATTTATTATTTATGGTGCAACTGTAACGAAAACCAATTTCCCCCGGGATCAATAAAGTATGACTATGATTATGACACAGAAATAGACCATTCAACCCATTTTATCATACCAGTAACACACACAAAAGTTGCTGGTGAACGCAGCAGGCCAGGCAGTATCTCTAGGAAGAGGTGCAGTCGACGTTTCAGGCCAAGACCCTTCGTCAGGACTAACTGAAGGAAGAGTGACTCTTCCTCGAGATGCTGCCTGGCCTGCTGCGTTCACCAGCAACTTTTATGTGTGTTGCTTGAATTTCCAGCATCTGCTGAATTCCTGTTGTTTATCATACCAATGTTTATATTCTATTCTGCTTCACCTATTGCTGTCTTGTCCACAGTGACTGCTTTCCTTTCTCCCTCATTAATAGTTAGCTTCCATTATACACATCTGTGCCTCTCATCTCAGGGGAAAAAACAATTCTTAAAAAATTCCTATTGCATTTACTAGTGACTACCTTGCAATAATGGCCTCAGAATTATCATTAGTTAGATTTTTACCCTGCACTTGGGCATGTGATGAAGGTTCAATTGTACGGATGTTCTGATGATCAAGACATTTGGCTCCATCAGACCAGAATGTTCTGGAGAGTGGGGCTGGTTTGGGGTCCTGCAACACAAGGGTCAAGAATGTGGATAGGTCTGTGGCTGGAGCCAAGGTTTGGAGTGCTCGAGTACTTTCCACTCCTTTTAGACTCATTCGGTTATAAACTCTTCTCAGGCTTCCAGTCGGATCCAGATGTCGATTTTAACTGATGTTTCGATGACAAACTCTACCATCTTCACAGCAGAAACCTGACTGGTGGAAGACTAACCAGTCAGGAGGGACAGACGATGGGCATTGAGTATATATACCACTAGACTGGACATGCTTAGACCTCATTCCTGATGAACATCATGGAGCTTGCCATCGAAACATTGGTTAAAATTGACACCTGGACCCAGCTGGAAGCCTGAGAAAAGTTTATGCATCATATATGCAGGGAAAGCACTAGATACTTGCACATTGGTTTAATTGGAAAACTGTGTAACATGCAATTTAAAAATGAAATAAAGGACATTTGGGTAATGATCCAATGATCTGGAAAATTTACTAGTCCAGCACCATCTAATTCCCAAAGGAGATGGATTATCAAAAGTTTACTGTATATAATATTTATATACAGTATACTCACCATCTGCTGTTCATACTATTTTCTCATTGTAATGGGATTGCAAGAGGTTCCTAGTTAAATATTTACTTAAAGTGAATTACAAGGTACAATGTTTATATATGAAATCCGTGGTGTATATATAAAATAAATCCTACATGTAAGTAATTCTGTAAGTAAATATTAAGTGTTGAGGGGTGAGTAGTTCTACAAAGGCATCATTTGTTTACTGAGGGAAATGGTGGTCCAGTGAGTTTATGCCTTCAGTGATAGAGGTCCATTGATTTGCCTACACTGGATTTCCTTTAACTTTGTATTATTATTTGACTGACTTTGACTTATCTTTTTTCTCAGTGCATAAAGATCACTATGAGAACCTGTACTGTGTGATTTCGGGAGAGAAGCATTTTATCCTCCTTCCGCCCACTGACAGACCCTTTATCCCCTACGGTAGGTCAGGCATTCCCAGCAGCATCCATCCGCTGCCTCTGAGTTTCCTGATTATGGTTAGTCTCAAGCCATTCTTGAGCACTGGTCTATGATTCGATTTGTACACGTATTGCCAGAGTGGTAGGAAATAGAAAAAGATGGAATAATCTTGGTTTGCTACAGGAGGTTAATCCTGATATAGATGTCACACCAACTGTTGAATTCCCAGTAAATTGCTGAGCACCCAGCTTCCTGTAGCCTGTTCACCAAATACAGTGGATTCTGGTTAACTGGGCCATCGGTTAATCAGGGCAGCCACTTATTTCGGACAACTCTTAAACAACAAAAACAAATCAAGAAAATAGCCAGGATTCCCTTAGTTTATTCGGAACATTATTCAGCTTAATTGGGGCAGAATATAGCCTATATTCCTGCCTCTACAATTCTCTAGGTATCTTATTCCATCCCTTCCTCCCTTAAATGCTGCACTTTTCTGTATCTGGCTTTCATCCCTCCACTGGTTCTCTCTTGCCTGACTGCTTGTCCAGTATTTGGAGTACAGTAAATTTCAATAGGTTAGATTGGTAAAGTATTGTCACATGTACAGATGTGGAATGAAAAGCTTTGTTTTACATTCTATCCATACAGATTATTTCGTCAATCAGTACCAGGCATCCCACCTCTCCCGGAAGTTCCGGGAGTCTTCCGCATATTGATAGTGGCTCCCTATCAATTTATATACAATATCCCAGAAATCGATTTTTTTGTGAGCGAGCGAGGGGGGAGAGAGACGGAGAGTGAGTGACAGACGTAGCAAGAGAGTGACAGAGAGAGCATCCTGATTGGTCTCTCTTTGTGCTAAGCAGACCATCAGTTTTCTCTGTGGGCGGGCTTTACAGTCGACCTCTCTCTCTCTTTCATTGTCCATCAGTTCAGTTTAGTGTCCTGCAGCGCCATGACAGAGTGTTCCAAAAAAAGAAAATATAAAACGTACTTCACCCCAGACTACACTAAAGTGTACCCCTGCCTAATAGGGGTCAAAAATAATGACAGTGTTGCTCGCTGCACTGTTTGCAACAGTGACTTTTCTATTGCCCATGGTGGGTTAAATGACTGTAAAAGACATGTTGAGGTGAGTTTAACAGGTGTCATTTGTTCATAGCTGACGTTATTTAAACTAGCTGACTAACTGCTAAGGAGCTATTCTATTGATGTCCTACAAAAGTTTGCCAGTTGATGAGTTCGTGGGGAAGCTGTCCAAAGTAAAATCTGTGAGCACAGGGCAGTTGAGATTCAAAGAGCTCTGCCAGTTGATGAAGCTGCTTTTGGTGCTGCCAAATTCTAATTGTGATGTAGAAAGGGCGTTCAGCATGGTGCGTCACATTAAGACAATTCAGAAGTCAGTTGTCTCACAAAACATTTGTGAATCTGATGTCTTGCAAAATTAACAAATTCATTGACAGTGTGTGTATATTTTTTTTACAATATGTGATCAAATAATTTGTTGTGTTCTTTCATAATCAAATGTCCTGTATACATACACCCTTGGAGGTCGACCGGGGCTGGGGGTGGTGGTGCTACCTCCCTGAAATGAGTTTTTGCAGGGTGGGATGTCTGCAGTACAGTGAGGTAGTATAAAGGAAAACCAATACCAGATTAAATTTTACAGAGAAGATGCAGTGCTGGCAGATAAGATGCAAGGCCACAAAGAGGTCGAGAGTCCATTTTATTGTGTTAGGGGCCTGTTCAATAATTGTATAACAATGGGATAAAAGCTGTCCTTGAGCTTGTTGCTATGTGGTTTCAGGCTTTTGAACCTTCTGCCTGATGGGAGAAGAGAGGATGTCTTAGTGGAGTCCTTGATTATGTTGGCTGCTTTACCGAGGCAGCAAGAAATGTAGACGGAGTCCATGGAAGGAAGACTGGTTTCCGAGATGTGCTGAGCTGTGTCCACAACTTTCTGCAGTTTCTTGTAATTATGGACAGAGCAGTTACCATACCAAGCTGTGATGCATCAGGATAGGATGCTTTCTATGGTACATCTATAAAAATTGGTGAAGATCAAAGGACATGCCGAATTTCTTCACCCTATTGAGGAAGTAGTGGTTCTGGTGAGCTTTCTTGGCCATGATATCTAGATGATCCCCTCCGTCAGCAGACCCATAGTTAATGTGTTCAGATTTTCTCATGTCTTCTTCCCATTCTATCTTTATAACCTTCTCTAGCTTTAGGATTAATGGAGAGCTCAGTCTTCCTCGCATCCACTGTCTTAAGTTCCCCTGAATATTCATTGTGACAGATGTGGCTCCAGGCATCCAGTTCCATTTCCAGCATCTCCATCTCAAACAACTCCACTTCAATGCCTCACTTTCCTCCTCCATATTCATCCCAAATGCCACTTTGACCAAGTGTTTGATCATGTTTTCCAGCATTACTCATGACCACATTTCCTTACTCCTCTGTGCAGGACCTTGGTATAGCACTCCACGTTGAAGGTGCTCAGAGCTTGAATTTGTCATTTAGATACCTCAAATAAATCAGTCTGAAAACAGGCCCTTCAGCTCAACTGAAGACTGTTAAGCACCCATTTACACTAGTCCCATTTTATTTTTCTCACATTCCCCTCAAAATCGGCAGGTTCCTACCACACAGCTTCCCTTGGAGTCGGTGTACAGTAGTCAGCCTGCATGTCTTTGAGATGTGGCAGGGGAAGCCATGAGGTCAAAGGGAGAATGTGTAAACTCCTCACAGACCACCTCCGAGCCCAAGATTGAATTCAGCTTACAGGAGCAGTTAAGGAGTGCCTGCTCCCTGTCACAAAGCACTGTGGCTGACCCATCAGTCCAATGTGCACATGAACTGACTTAAATTGTATTCCTTTCCCACTTTTTAGGCAGTCTCTGCCTGTGGTATGGCTGAAATCCCAATAAACAAGTGATGCGGAGAGGAAAGCTTTTGGCACACTGGCCTTCATCAGTTAGGGCAGTGGTCCTCAACCTCCGGGCCGCGGACCGATACCGGGCTGCGAAGCATGCAGGGGTGCAGCAGTAGCCAGAGCACACCCAGCATATCTTTAAGAAAAAAGCCAAAATAAACAAGCTAATTAATTAGGTGCCACCCAGATCAGAGGCGATTGTCGATTTCACTTGCTCTACGCAATGTTCTCTCCTCTTTCCAGGGCGCTGGAGCCTTTAGCTGTTCCATTGTTTGGTCAATTTAAGCACCAGCCCAGACAGGCTGAAAAGACAGGGCTGTCAGGATCGAGGTGACATGTTGAATCTACACAAACTTCTAATAAAGTATAGGTGCTGCCGTGCTTTCTTTGTAATGATGGTTACGTGCTGGTCCCAGAACAGATCCTCTGACACTTTTCAGAGAGAGAAACGTCGATCCTTAATGCCGAAGAATTTAAAGTTATTGACCCTCTCCACCTCAGTTCCTCTAATGAAGACTGGCTTCTGGGTGGCACCTAATTAATTAGCTTGTTTATTTCGGCTTTTTTCTTAAAGATGTGCTGGGTGCACTCCAGCTACAGCTGCACCCCTGCATGCTTCACGGCCCGGAGGTTGGGGACCACTGAGTTAGGGCATTAAGTACAGAACTTGGGAGGTTATGTTGCAGCTGTTCAGATTTGTTCACCCTGCTATAGGAAAGTTGTTTTTAAACCGGTAAGAGTGCAGAAATGAATTACAAGGACTCAAGGGACTGAGTTACAGGTGTATAAAATCATGCGAAGCATAGGGAAGGACCTTACAGGGCAACTTTTTTTTTAATATGGAATGTGGTATGTATATGGAATGAGCTACCAGAGGAAGTGGTCAAGGCAGGTAAAATGACAAATTTTAAATGACAGTTGGACAGGTACATGGATAGAAAAAGTTTAGGGGGATATGGGCCAAATGCGGGCAAATGGGGATACCTTAGATAGGCATCTTGGTCAACGTAAATCAGTTGTACTGAAGGGCCTTTCTCTGCTGTATGACTTTATATGAAGCAAGCTTCCCTTTCTCTAGCTGCATACTGTAACCTGGCATAAACGTGTATGGGGATACCTAGCACAATGCAGCCTTATACCCTTATAAACAGAAGTCTATTGTTCCTTTTGCAGAACTCTTCCAACCTGCAACATACAAGGTTAATGAAGATGGTTCCTTCGATGTGATAGATGTGCAGAATGCAGAGAAGGTAAAGCAACTAACACAGTGATTTGAAAGATTCTGTGGAATTGTGTATTTACAATGAAGCTATTTTTCAGTTTGATGTCCCTTTGTGTTGTCACTTCTTCACTGGCTGTCTGTAGCTGCTATAAACCAACTGTTCTTTATGATCCCCTGTAATTTTTGCTCTCTTTCAAAGAGGGGAGGCTACAGCCTCTGTTTGAAAGCCTCACTGTTTCATATCATTTTAACTGATTCAAAGTAACGTCTTCCTACTGCATAACACAATGAAAAACTAGCAGTCAACCTGATGTGAGCAGTATAACAGAGATACAGGAAGTGGTTCTCTGTTGATGCAGTCAGGCTCACCAAGTATCTGAAGTAAAAAGATAACAGTACAGACATTTGAAAGACAACATTAAATGAAGTTATTATCGTACACATTTTTTTTTAGTCATAATTAGTTAAAGGCATCCGTTAGTCTTGCGAGACCATGAATCTGCGCCTGGAAAGTCTTCACTCTCCAGGGCGTAGGCCTGGGCAAGATTGTATGGAAGACCAGCAGTTGCCCATGCTGCAAGTCTCCCCTCTTCATGACACCAGTGTTGTCCTAGGGAAGGGTATTAGGACCCATACAGCTTGGCACCAGTGTCGTCGCAGAGTAATGTGTGATTAAGTGCCTTGCTCAAGGATACAACACGTTGCCTCGGCCGGGGCTTGAACTCACGACCTTCAGATCACTAGTGGAATGCCTTAACCACTTGGCCACATGCCCACACAGTCATAATTAGTATGTGTGATGTTACAGTGAAATAATGCAATTTTTGGTTTTTTAACTTTGTTTAGAAGTTTACTTTGGATATCAGAAATTCAATTTGCTGATTGGCGAATGTATTTCTTTTCAAAAAGCATTTTGTATAATTCAATTGTTTCATCAAAGTATTTCGATACATAAAGAATTTTCTAGTTATAAAAAGTATTCATGTATTTTGATGCCAAATGTAAATATAAACCCCACTGAAAAATCTGAATTGAAGAAAGGCTTATGAACTGAATGTTTATATGTAGAACTTCTTTTCAACATCTGGATAATTTAGTGTTTTTTTGTTATAAATATGTCAATCCACAAGATATTACTATTTCTTTTCTTTATTAATAACAGGAATCTACAATCTTAAATAATATGGTTAGACCATAGACAGGTAGGCAGTTTCAATATTACTGTATATTTATTATAACGACACACAAAATTAGCTGGTAAATAGTCCAACTTTTGACGCTTATTAAGAAATAAGTAACAACTAATAAATTGTTTCAAAATCTTTAACTATAGGTTTCTCTGTGTATCACCCTAACCCTGTTAGAGGGAAATCCCCAGTCAGGTTGGCAGCAATGGATGCCACGATTCACCCTCCCAAAGCTAGAGATTCGAGAAGTTGGTCAGGATTCCTCCTCTAGTTCTTGACTTGTGTTGGTAAATGTGGATGTATATGTGTTTGGCAGGCAAAGCATGGGGCTAAGCTATGAGGTCCCCTATAGTTGACTTACAACTCCCAAATAAAGAATGGACACTAAGGTGAGATGTCACCATCTTGTTGCTGGGCACAGAAATGCGTTGCACATGCGCTGGTTCCTGCAGGAGTGGGATTAAGGAGTCCTAAGTATATTAGTACTCTCAGTTTCTCTACTCTAAGGTGGAAACTTAAGATAAAGCCTTCTCCAGCAATACAGGACTCTCTGATCTAGCTACCTATCTAAAGCACAGTCTTTATATTGTCCAAAGTAAACATGGTTTTTGTGCTTTGGTACTTTGTTTAAAAAACAGCTTCACTTGAGATAGAAACATAGAAACATAGAAAATAGGTGCAGGAGTAGGCCATTCGGCCCTTCGAGCCTGCACCGCCATTTATTATGATCATGGCTGATCATCCAACTCAGAACCCAGCCTTCCCTCCATACCCCCTGACCCCTGTAGCCACAAGGGCCATATCTAACTCCCTCTTAAACACAGCCAATGAACTGGCCTCAACAGTTTGCTGTGGCAGAGAATTCCACAGATTCACCACTCTCTGTGTGAAGAAGTTTTTCCTAATCTCAGTCCTAAAAGGCTTCCCCTCTATCCTCAAACTGTGACCCCTCGTTCTGGACCTCCCCAACATCGGGAACAATCTTCCCGCATCTAGCCTGTCCAATCCCTTTAGGATCTTATACGTTTCAATCAGATCCCCCCTCAATCTTCTAAATTCCAACGAGTACAAGCCCAGTTCATCCAGTCTTTCTTCATATGAAAGACCTGCCATCCCAGGAATCAATCTGGTGAACCTTCTTTGTACTCCCTCTATGGCAAAGATGTCTTTCCTCAGATTAGGAGACCAAAACTGCACACAATACTCCAGGTGTGGTCTCACCAAGGCCTTGTACAACTGCAGTAGTACCTCCCTGCTCCTGTACTCGAATCCTCTCGCTATAAATGCCAGCATACCGTTCGCCTTTTTCACCGCCTGCTGTACCTGCATGCCCACTTTCAATGACTGGTGTATAATGACACCCAGGTCTCGTTGCACCTCCGCTTTTCCTAATCGGCCACCATTCAGATAATAATCTGTTTTCCTATTTTTGCCACCAAAGTGGATAACTTCACATTTATCCACATTAAATTGCATCTGCCATGAGTTTGCCCACTCACCCAACCTATCCAAGTCACCCTGCATCCTCTTAGCATCCTCCTCACTGCTAACACTGCCACCCAGCTTCGTGTCATCCGCAAACTTGGAGATGCTGCATTTAATTCCCTCATCCAAGTCATTAATATATATTGTAAACAACTGGGGTCCCAGCACTGAGCCTTGCGGTACCCCACTAGTCACCGCCTGCCATTCTGAAAAGGTCCCGTTTATTCCCACTCTTTGCTTCCTGTCTGCTAACCAATTCTCCACCCACACCAATACCTTACCCCCAATACCGTGTGCTTTAAGTTTGCACACTAATCTCCTGTGTGGGACCTTGTCAAAAGCCTTTTGAAAATCCAAATATACCACATCCACTGGTTCTCCCCTATCCACTCTACTAGTTACATCCTCAAAAAATTCTATGAGATTCGTCAGACATGATTTTCCTTTCACAAATCCATGCTGACTTTGTCCGATCATTTCACCGCTTTCCAAATGTGCTGTTATCACATCCTTGATAACTGACTCCAGCAGTTTCCCCACCACCGACGTTAGGCTAACCGGCCTATAATTCCCCGGTTTCTCTCTCCCTCCTTTTTTAAAAAGTGGGGTTACATTAGCCACCCTCCAATCCTCAGGAACTAGTCCAGAATCTAACGAGATACCTGGTTAGGATGATAGAACTGTTTTCTTTCCTCAACTTCATTTAAATTCCAGCTTCAGGGTTGAGCTTGTAATGAATAAACAAGCTAAGAGTGTTTAGCAAGATGGGATGTTTGGGTCTGCCTCCTCACAAATCACAGCTAACATTCATATGGCTAATAGTGAATTCTTTGTCAAAGGGCCTATTTGTTGATGAGATACTATATGAGAAAGTTGGGCACAAATATGACCACCAATAATAACATGGAATTGTGTCAGGAATAAACCTAAAAGGAAAAAAAACACTGGTTAGGTAAACAGTAATAATAGTCAATAAAGATCAAACTTTAAGTATTTGAATAAATTGCATTTACTGGCTTGTGTGTTGTTAATTCACGTAAGTTAAGACAGGAGTTCAGGAGGCACATGAGGAAAATGGGAATAAAATTAAGTTAATTGGTACCTATCATCCATTTGCTTTTCTTCCAATTGAATTGCCAGGGAAAATAATTGAAGTGGTCAAAAATGTGACAATGTATTGTGTGCATTTATGCAGAGGTGTGGAAATGAATAATATAGCAAGGAGCTGTAATTTAATTTCCAGCATAAATGCTGCGACTAGTAATGGTGGTAATCTGGTCAGATGAATTATCTTAAGGCAACTACATTTGAATCTCTGGATCTCAACATATGTTATGCCGTGGATCCAGTATGATGTTTTCTCTCTACCGATAAATTGACACTACAACATTTAATGTGAATTAATCTCATCTGCTGCTGTGCCTGTATTATTTCTCTTGAAGTTTTGGACGTGCTGTCTGCCCAATCAAACCCTGCTTTTGATGATAGGTCCTTGGATGATCAGTATGGCCTTTATAGTGTTGTACACTCCTTTTGCTTTTACACCTCATTTTCTCTCATCCACTGTAAGAGACTTCTGTGTCCAAGCCAGTCACAAGGTGGATAGTACTATTCTACACTACCGTACTTGAAAGAATACAGAGAAAATTTACAAAGATGTTGCGGGGACTGGAGGACAGAAGATTGAATAGCTTAGGACTTTATTGCTTGTAGAAGAATGAGAGGAGATTTGATAGAAATATACAGAATTATGGGGGGTATAGATGGGGCAAATGCAGGCAGATTTTTTCCGCTGAGGTTGGGTGGGACTACAACCAGAGATCATAGGCTAAAGTGTAAGGGGAATATAAGAGGAAACTTCTTCACTCAGAGTGTCGTGAGGCTGGAATGAGCCGCTAACACAATTGGTACATGTGAGCTCGTTTTCAACATTTAAGAGATGTTTGGATAAGGGTTTGGATAAGGACTTGGATAGTAGGGGTATGGAGAGCTAGGGTTCAGCATGGATGGGATGGGCTGAAGGGCCTGTTTCTATACTAAGTCTTCTCTGTACCTGAAGAATATATAGGCATGGGAAAATAATGATTCCTTTTAAGATTATAAATTAAGTAGCTCATAAGCATTCATTAGATAATGTGGATGTATTATTGCAAGAGTACAAAAGTAGAGACTTCTTGCTTCAGTTTTAAGGGGCCTTGATGACACTGAACCTGGATTATTGTAGTAGGTCAGGTCAAAACAGGATATGCTTGCAGTAGATGGGGTGCAGTGAATGTTCACCTGATTGACGCCTGGGGTAGTGAATTTGCTGCATGAAATGAGATTAAGTAGATTAACCCATTTTCTTGAGTTTAGAAGAATAAGAGGTTGACAGATTAGTTACTAGGTCAGTGTTACCTTGGGTGGTATGTCTTGAACTAGGTCACTCAGTCTTCCAGAACCAATGATTAAAATAAATTTCTTCTTTCAGAATGTGGTAAATATTTGGAAGTCTTTACCTTATGCATGTGAAGTCTCAGTTACTAAGTATATTCAAGACTGAATTTGATAAGATTTTTATATATTAAGGGAATTGGGATATGGGATTAGTGCAGAAAAATGAAATGGGTAAAAGATCAGTCATGATCTGAATGATGGAGCAAGTATGAAGCATATTTCTACTTTTTAATATTCTTGAAACTTGCTGACATATTAACAGTACAGTTTGCTATTTTTAAAGCTAAGATTTTTTTCTAACTGATATAACGAATGGTATTAAGGCTGATTCATAATTGCAAGGCTACAGGGCAAATCTCTTGAATATCATTTGCATGGAGTGCAGTGCTGACTTCATGAAGCAAGGGATTTCTGTGTTGCCATCAGGACTTGGGGTGACAATTTAACCACACAGCTATCACTAGATTTCAGAGCTTGCCACCTGTCTCCTGTCATCAAAGGGAAGTACTTGTGCAGTGTTATTTTGCTACAGAAAATGGAATTTCATTTCATTCCCATTGAAGCTCCCTGCTACAATCTATTGCAGCCATGTTGATTAATGATGAGCAGGTTTTCTCTTAAAAATATTACAAAATGTGAGATTTAGTTTGATAGGAGGGATCGATGTGTTGGGTGAGAGTGCCTGAAGGCAAGTTCATAAAGGGGCTCAGATTACATCACTACAATGATTACCCGTGGATCACCACGAGCGATCACTTCTGGCCTGGGTATTCTGCCAGGAAGTATTTTCACCACCTTGGGTAAAAGAGCTGGTTGATGGTTGTGTCCTTGCAACCATGCGATTAAAGTACAGAAACACTCTCACCAATGTGTATGGCCCAGCCATTGAGAAGGAGCAACTCACTGACGGCTGGTGACATCCTTGCGGGTAGAGTCATCTGACACATGAACAGGTAGGGAATAAAGGGATATGGACTCTGTGAGTGGCATCATGGTCAGTGTCGATATGATGGGCCGAAGGACCCATTACTGTTCTGTATTGTTTGATATTCGATGTGCCTTGTGCAGTGATTGAAGACAAAGCAATATCTTGCATTGTACGACCTATTTTATGAATACAGCAAACAAAATCATATCCCATGTAATCATAAGGGGGATTGGATGTTGTCAAATCATCCTCTTAAAATTATAACCTTATACTTGCCGTAGCCACTCTAGCCGCTGATGTTGGTTGTTTCCCAAACAACTGTCTTACAGCAGGAGGTCAGTGTATCAAAGCCAAACATTTTTTGTAATTTCAACAGAAAAGAAGTCTGTTCTAAGAGCTGAATTAATGTAATGGTCATTGGCACTACATGCACAGCTTCTTTTCATTCATTCTCATAGTAAAGAGTCTCAATAAGCCTAATTTATCTTCTACTCACGTTCATTCTTGTACAGATTTTCAGTGGGCCAAACCCCTGTTCATTCATTCTGTGATTACATAATTCTAGCTAACACCTCCTCATTTACTTCCAATCAATGCAGCTGCAAAGCCCTATTTTTGTTTACTCCCAGTTTAGCATTCGGTAGAATAAATACTTCCTATTCCCTTTTATTTGGCATATCTCTGTTTAGTGCTCTATATTTGCAGTGATTTGTTAATTGATCAAATGGTCTAAGATACTTTGCCACCAGACGACCTCACCATGTTGTAGTCCTTCTCTTCCAGTTTTTCCCCTTTCTATCCCAATGGCTTTAATCTTTGGTGGGTTATTTCTATAGGCATCATACCACATTGAAAGGTTCATACGATCAGTTTTGTGCAATGACTCTCTTGCAATAACAAGGTCAGAAGTGGAGATGATTCCACATTGTTCAATTCTGTGGGCAACTCCTTAGCATGTGAAGCAGTCCACTGCTTCATGCTTGCATGTAGCAAGACCAAGATAACTTCCTGGCATAGACTGGGAATTGGCAAATAACAATCATAATTTAGATGTCCCAAGTACTGACCATCTTCAAGGAGGAGGAGGCTAGCAGCTACCTTTGACTACCATTTTCAAGTTCTCATTATCAGTATTCCAGAGGTCACTGAGCAGAAACAATACTGGAAGAGCTACATGAATAGTTTAACACTAGATCAGAGGCCGATATTCTTTGGTGAGTAATTCACTTTCGCACAACCTCAAGCCTTTCTACCACCATCTACAAGCATAAGCCAGGTATATGATGGAGTACTTGCTGCCCACTCAAATTTGGGAAACTAGGCATAATCCAGCACAAAGCTATCTACTTGATAGGGACTCAACCCACCAACGTAAACATTCCCTCCACCACCAATTCATAGCGGCTGCAGTCTGTCTAATGTACAAATGCTTGACTAAACTCCTCAACAGCACCTCACAAACCCTCAATCTCAATCACCAAGAGGAGACATGGGCAGCAAGAAAATAAACCCATCACAATGAGCTGGTTCACTACCAAGATGTGCACTATCTGGAAAAATGTTGCTGTTACTTTACTGTTAGTTGACCTAAATTCTGGCACATTCTATCTATCAGCATTGGGAGACTACCTTTAGAAGGACTGGAGAGCATAGGTTTAAGGTGAGAGAGGAAAGATTTAACAGGGACCCAAGGGGTACTTTTTTACATGGAGGGTGGTGTGTATATAGAATGTGTTGCCAGAGGAAGTAATTGAGGCAGGTCTGTTAACATTAAAAAAGCATTGCGACAAATGCATGAATAGGAAAAATTTAGAGGGATATGGGCCAACTATGGGCAAATGGGACTAGCTTCGATGGGAATCTCACTCAACATGGAGCAGTTGAACCAGAGGGTCCGTTTCTGCACTGTTACATGTGGGAACTCAGGAAGGCTGACAGTGTCCCTGAAGACTACGTGTGCAGGAAGTGTGTCCAGCTGTAGCTCCTAATAGACCGCATGGCAGCACTGGAGCTGCGCATGGACTCCCTTTGGAACATCCGAGATGCTGAGAATGTTGTGGATAGCACATTTAGTGAGTTGGTCACACCGCAGTTTAAGGATCTAAGGAAAGATAGGGAATGGGTGACCAACAGGAAGAGTAGTTGCAGGAAGGTAGTACAGGAGTCTCCTGCGGTCAAGATATACCACTTTGGAGTCTGTTGGGGGAGATGGCTCATCAGGTGAAGGCAGTGTAGCCAGGATCATGGCACCGTGGATGGCTCTGCTGCGCACGAGGGCAAGAAGAAGAGTGGCGGAGCTGTTGTGGTAGGGGATTCCATGGTAGGGGAATAGAGAGGAGCTTCTGTGGCCGCAAATGGAACTCCCGTATAGTGTGTTACCTCCTGGGTGCAAGGGTCAGAGATGTCTCGGACAGGCTGCAGGGCATTCTGAAAGGGGAGGGTGAGCAGCCAGCTGTCGTGGTGCATGTAGATACTAACAATATAGGAAGAAAGCAGGATGAGATCCTACAAGCTGAATTTAGGGAGCAAGGAGATAAATTAAAGAGTAGGACCTCAAAGGTAATAATCTCAGGATTATTACCGGAGCCACGTGTTAGCCAGAGTTGGAATAGCAGGATAGATAGAATGAATATGTGGCTTGAGCGGTGGTATAGGAGGGAGGGTTTCAGATTCTTGGGGCATTGGAACCACTTCTGGGGGAGGTGGGACCAGTACTGTCCGGATGGTGTTCATCTGGGCAGGGTTGGGATCAATGTCCTCAGGAGATTGTTTGCTAGTACTTTAAACTAATATGGCAGGGGGGTGGGAACCCACACAGAAAAGAAGAGGAAAGTGATGCAGAGACCAAAGCTAGAGTTAGTGAAGAAAATAAGAGTAGAATACATAAAAGTAAAAAGCAAAAATTGCACAGATCACTAGATTCTAAAAGGACAATGAGTATAAGGGCACTTTATCTAAGTGCCCGTAGTATTAGAAACAAGGTTAATGAATTTGTGGCACAGATCAGTACCAAGGCATATGATTTAGTAGCCATTACAGAAACCTGGTAGCAAGGTGGAGATGACTGGGAATTAAATATCCAAGGGTATCAGGTAATACGGAAAGATAGGCAGGAAGGCAGAGGAGGTGGGGTGGCGCTCTTGATTAGGGATGAGATCAGGGTGATTGTGAGAGACAATATAAGATCTACAGAGCAGACTGTTGAGTCCATCTGAGTAGAGATGAAGAATAGTAAAGGGAAAAAAATCGCTGGTGGGAGTTGTCTATAGGCCACCTAATAAAAATATTGCAGTGGCAGAGACGACTAACCAAGAAATAACTGAGGCTTGTAAGAATGGAAAGGCAGTTGTCATGGGGGATTTTAACTTCCACATAGATTGGGTGGATCAGGTTGGTTAAGGAAGTCTTTAGGAGGACTACATAGAATGCATCCGTGATGGCTTTCTTGAGTAGCATGTTAGTGAACCTACAAGGGAAAACGCTGTCTTAGATCTCGTCCTGTGCAATGAGACAGGTAAGATTAACGATCTTGTAGTCAGGGATCCTTTTGGAAAAAGTGATCATAGTATGATTGAATTTCGCATTCAGATGGAGGATGAAATAGATCTAAAACTAGTGTATTATGCTTGAACAAGGGAGACTATAAAGGGATGAGGGTGGAATTGGCTAATGTGGATTGGGAGCACAGGCTATTTGGTAGGACGGTTGAGGAACAGTGGAATACTTTCAGAAAGATTTTTCACAGTGCTCAACAAAAGTATATTTCAGTCAAAAGTAAGGACAGTAAGTGTGAGGAGAGCCAGCCTTGGATAACTAAGGAAATAAAAGATAGTATCAAATTAAAAGCTTGTGTACAAAGTCGCAAAGAGTAGTGGGAGACTGGAGGATTGGGAAAACTTTAAAAAGCAACAGAGAACAACTAAACAAGAAATAAGGAAAGGGTAGAAAGAGTATGAAAGTAAATTAGCACAAAATATAGAAACAGATAGCAAAAGTTTTTATAAATATATAAAGTGGAAGAGGGTGGCTAAAATCAACGTAGGTCCCTTGGAAGATGAAAAAGGGAAATTGATATTGGGTGATAAGGAAATGGCTGAGGCATTGAACGACTATTTTGTGTCGGTCTTCACGGTGGAGCACACGTCTAATATGTTAAAGAAGGATGTTATGGATGAAATGGGAGGTGAGGACCTTGATAAAATCTCTGTCACTAAAGAGATAGTGATGAGCAAACTAGAGGGCCTGAAGGTAGATAATTCCCCTGGTCCTGATGGAATGCATCCCAGATTGTTGAAGGAATTGGCGGAGGTTATAATAGACGCATTGGTAATCATTTACCAAAACTCTCTAGGCTCTGGGGCAGGTCCCGGCAGATTGGAAGACAGCAAATGTCACACCACTTTTTAAAAAAAGGGTGTAGGCAAAAGACTATAGGCCGGTTAGCTTAACTTCTGTAGTCGGGAAAATGCTTGAAGCTGTCATTAAAGAAGAAATAGCGAAATATTTAGAAAGGAGTGGTTCCATTGCACAGATGCAGCATGGATTCAGAAAGGGCAGGTCTTGTTTGACAAACTTACTGGAGTTCTTTGAGGACATAATGAGTGCAGTGGATAGAGGGGAACAGGTGGATGTTGTATACTTGGATTTCCAGAAGGCGTTCGATAAGGTGCCACACAAGAGAGTAAATAAGATATGGATGCATGGAGTCGGAGGAAGTGTACTGGCATGGATAGTGGATTGGTTAACCAATAGAAGGCAGAGAGTTGGTATAAATGGGTGTTTCTCCGGTTGGCAGTCAGTGGTGAGTGGGGTGCCACAGGGATTGGTGCTGGTCCCAAGCTGTTTACCATTTACATTGATGATCTGGAAGAGGGGACTGAGTGTAGCGTAGCAAAATTTGCTGACGACACTAAACTGAGTGGAAAAGCAAGTTGTACAGAGGATGTGGAGAGTCTGCAGAGGGATATGGATAGGTTAAGTGAGTGGGCCAAGGTCTGGCAGATGGAATACATTGTTGGTAAATGCGAGATTATCCTCTTTGGAAGGAATAATAGAAAAGCAGATTATTATTTAAATTGTGAAAGATTGCAGCATGCTGTTGTGCAGAGGGACTTGGGAGTGTTTGTTCATGAATCGTAAAAAGTTGGCTTGCAGGTACAACAGGTTATCAAGAAGGCAAATGGAATAGCCTTCATTGCTAGAGGGATTGAATTCAAGAGTCGGGAGGTCATGCTGCAACTATGCAGGGTATTGGTGAGGCTGCACCTGGAGTACTGTGTGCAGTTCTGGTCTCCATACTTGAGGAAGGATATACTGGCTTTGGAGGTTCACCAGGTTGATTCCAGGGATAAAAGGGTTAACCTATGAGGAGACATTAAGTCACCTGGGACTATAAAGTCACCTGGAGTTCAGAAGAATGAGAGGGGATCTTACAGAAACTTACAAAATTTTGAAAAGGATAGATAAGATAGAAGTAGGAAAGTTGTTTCCATTGGTAGGTGAGACTAGAACTAGGGGACATTGCCTCAAGATTCAGGGGAGAAGATTAGGATGGAGATGAGGAGAAATTGTTTTTCCCAGAGAGTGGTGAATCTGTGGAATTCTCTGCCCAGAGAAGCAGTTGAGACTTTTTCACTATATGTATTTAAGATACAGTTGATAGGTTTTTACATAGTTCGGGAATTAAGGGCTATGGGGAAAAGGCAGGTAGATGGAGCTGAGTTTATAAGTTTCCTCGACGTTCCCCTTATGGACAGATCAGCCATGATCTTACTGAATGGTGGGACAGGCTCGATGGGCCGGATGGCCGACTCCTGCTCCTGTTTCTTCTGTTCTAACTCCATAATCATCACCTTCACAAAGGCACTTGGAGATGAGCAAAAAATACTGGCTTTGCCAGCAATGCCCATAAACTACTTTTTTATTGGTGACTATTTTTAATTAAAGAATCTGAATCATATTCTCACCTGACCACTACTCTCCAGCAGGGAATACACAGTGATTACCATGCATAGGTGCTCTAGGTTTTTGTGCAAGTACTGTTTTCCCCTGAGGTCAACAGAAATCAATTTCAGGATGGTCCAAGAGTATAAACCTTCATTCCAGCACAGGTTAGTGATCCAGCAGATTGTATCTTATAGCCAGGGAGGTATTTTGGGAACATTATGATGTAATTGAATTTCACTGGAATGTAATTATATCTAATTATTACTGAGTCTCCAACCTGAACATCTGATACTTATTATATTTTGTTACTCATCAGCTGGGTTTTGTGAAAAGCTCCAGGACACAAATTAAGATATTCCAGTACAACAGGAAATCTGCAATATCCAAGCTGCTGCCAATTGAATGAAATATTAATCTCAGGCTCTGTTCACTCACACACCATTACTCAGGATTGCATTATACTGGTTGAATTAGTCCAATGTTTTCACAGCCAAAAAGAATGAAATGATTATATATTTTAACATTCGGAGATTTTGGTCGTAAATGTGTAGTATAATCATAATTATTATGCATGAAGTACAGAGTGAAATATGAAAAGATCTTCAAGTTGTAGCCTGACATACCCTCATTTAATATAACTAATGGCCTCTGCTCATGCCTAATCCCAGGTACCTTGGATTCCTTTGGACCCTCTGGATCCTGACCTCAGTCGTTTCCCTGAGTATGCCCATGCAAAACCGCTCCATTGCACAGTGAGAGCAGGCGAGATGCTATATCTCCCCTCATTGTGGTTTCATCATGTTCGCCAGTCACATGGCTGTATTGCAGGTACAGAATTAATATGATCATACTGTACACTACTGTGCAAAAGTCTTAGGCACATGTAAAAAACATCTGTAAAGCAAAGATGTTTTCAAAATAATAAAATGAAAAGTTTCCAAATATTAAAAAATATTACAAAGACCAGTGATCAGTTTTTTAAAAAACTAAATAAAATCAATATTTGATGCAACCACCCTTTGCTTTTAAAACTGCATCAATTCTCTTAAGTACACTGTTGTGTAGTTTTATAAGAAGATTGGCTGGTAGATTGTTCCAAGCATCTTGGAGAACTTGCCATAATTCTTCTGTAGACTTTGTCTGTCTCACTTGCTTTTGTGTCTCTAGATAATCCCAGATAGTCTCAATGATATTGAGATCAGGGCTCTGTGGAGACCATACCATTTGAAAGCATGTAAAACATCTATAGTGCCTAAGACTTTTACACATGTAAAAAAAAACAGCTGTTCTCTTTACTTAACATATTGAGGAATATGTTAGATAGGTATGTGCTGAAACAGTGTTGTACAGGAAGTTGTACAGTTCGTACAGTCCAGAGTCCAAGCACACCCTGCGTGAAAAAGTTCTTCCTCAGATCCCCTTTCAACCTTTTATCCTAAACCTATACCCTCTAACTTCAGATTTCACTGTTACAGAATTATACAGCATAAAACAGGCCCTTTGGCACAATGTCCATGTGGAAGAGTTTCCCACTATCTACTCTCATCTATGCCCCTTCTAATATTCTATACGGCTGTTAAATCCTACCCTGCCCCTGCCCCAACCCAGCCCAGCCCCCTCCCCTCAAGTGAATACAACCCAGCCTTTCCAGTTTTTGCTCATAACTGAAACACTCCATCCCAAGTCAACATCTTCTCATATCCCTTTTGTACCCACCCTATGCACTCACCTCCTATAGTATAGCAACCAGACCTACATAGCACTCTGCCTGTGGCCTAATGGTTTAAAGTGGTACAATAACTTCTGTCTCTTATATTTTATTCACCTCCTAACGAAGTCCTGAATGCCTTTTTCACTACCTTATCTACCTGTGCTGCTACCTTCAGATATGCTTGAACTTGCATCTCAGCTTATTGGGGCCTACCTTTCATTGTAGTCCTCAAAGTACACCTCCTCACTTTAATCTGGACACCACTCTTTCTAGCTCTTTATAAGGACTATTGATCCAAACAATGAAAAGTCTCGCAAATGAATGGGCATTCCTGGATCAGCTATGTGGCAGTTACATTACATAGCAAATCTCCCAACAGTGTGCCTATGCTTTCCTGCATCCTCCTGTACCTCTGCTGCCCTGTAGTCTCTCTGGCAGAGATTAGCAATTCAATGCCTGACTTAAATCCTGTGCTAAATACGAATGGACTGAGACAGCACTTTAAGAGCCAAGCAGAAAGCTGGGATTTTTTTTTAAGAAATACAATGTTTTGTTCTGAGAATCAATATGAATAGAGCATGGATTTCAGTTTCATCTCTCTCTGTTTCAGTGAATTTCTGGTATGACATGGAGTATGACATCAAGTACAATTATTTCCAGTTCCTAGACTCAGTAACAAAAATGATGAATGCACTGTAATCTTCCCAGGATTCAGCCAAGATTGAGTGAACTGCACCATGGGCTTCTGTCAGATATGGGCTAGCTTCTTCACTGTGTTCCAGATGAGTCACCAAGTAGCCAATATCAAATTAAATATTTGTACTGTATTCACTATAGGAGGAAATCAATGTTACAAATGCAGAACACTTTTCATCACATCTGCAAAACTCATGTCTTAGCACATCAGAAGCTTGAAGATTTTGTATGTTGGTTATGGGTGGGTAAATATACTGACATTCTGTGAACAAATATGGTGCTCCCCAAGTGAAGATCTTTCCAGTGATTCTCAAGATTGTGCATACCATATTCATTGCTTGAAGATAATTGACAATTTTGTATAACTACTTCATTGAGATTAGCGAGACAGTGTCTTGAATGTACTATTCAAAGCTGGCACCATGTGAATTGCAGAACTCCAGTTAAGATGATGATCGATTTCATGGTTAGAATAATGCAGTCGCACAATATTCTGACTGTATCAAGCAACCTATTTATTCAAGATAATTAAGGACAGTTTTTCTTTCTACCTCATCAATTTCAATGGAGGATTGACAATGTGGAACAATGGAATACCAGTTGTATTTTGCAGAAGAAAATGATAGGTGCAGTCTTCTGGAATGACCTGCCTATTTCTGTTTTTCAATGTGAATCCTGTCTGTCATTATATTAAAATCTGAATATAGGTTGGCATTTACAATGCATTGTCAATATCAGTCTGATTATTTTCAACAGATCAAGAGGGTAACGTGCACTTTGTCTGGCAATTCAATGACATAACACAGTTTTTAGTGTTATACCACTGAAAAGTCAATTTTAGCGCAAAATAGAAACATAGAAAACCTACAGTGCGATACAGGCCCTTCAGCCCACGAAGCTGTGCCGAACATGTCCCTACCTTAGACTACCTAGGTTTTACCCATAGCCCTCTATTTTTCTAAGCTTCATGTAGCCATCCAGGAGTCTCTTAAAAGACCCTATCATTTCTACTGCCACCGGCAGCCCATTCCACGCACTCACCACTCTCTGTGTAAAAAAAAACTTATCCCTTACATCTCCTCTGTACCTACTTCCAAGCACCTTCAAACTATGCCCTCTTGTGCTAGCCATTTCAGCCCTGGGAAAAAGCCTCTGACTATCCACACGATCAATGCCTCTCATCAACTTGAACACCTCTATCAGGTCACCTCTCATCCTCCATCGCTCCAAGGAGAAAAGACCGAGTTCACTCAATCTATTCTCATAAGGAGTGCTCCCCAATCCAGACAACAAACTTGTAAATCTCCTCTGCACCCTTTCTATGGTTTCCATGTCTTTCCTGTAGTGAGGCGACCAGAATTGAGCACAGTACTCCAGGTGGGGTCTGATCGAGGTCCTATACAGCTGCAATATTACCTCTTGACTCTTAAACTCAATCCCATGATTGATGAAGGCCAGTGCACTATATGCCTTCTTAATCACAGAGTCAGCCTGCATAGCAGCTTTGAGAGTCCTGTGGACTTGGACCCCAAGATCCTTCTGATCTGCCACACTACCAAGAGTCTTACCATTAATGCTATATTCTGCCATCATATTTGACCTACCAAAATGAACCACTTCACACTTACCTGGGTTAAACTCCATCTGCCACTTCTCAGCCCATTATGCATCCTATCAATGTCCCGTTGTAATCTCGTGACAGCCCTCCACACTATCCACAACACCCCCAACCTTTGTGTCATCAGCAAATTTACTAACCTATCCCTCCACTTCCTCATCCAGGTCATTTATAAAAATCACAAAGAAAAGGGGTCCCAGAACAGATCCCTGAGGCACACCACTGGTCACCGGTCTCCATGCAGAATATGACCTGTCTACAACCACTCTTTGCCTTCTGTGGGCAAGCCAGTTCTGGATCCACAAAGCAATGTCCCCTTGGATCTCATGCCTCCTTACTTTCTCAATAAGCCTTGCATGGGGTACCTTATCAAATGCCTTGCTGAAATCCATTTAGCTGTGAGAGTCAGTAGGCTTATAGTAGACATCAGTGGATAAGCTGTCTCCAGAGACAGAGACAGAAAGATCTAGAAAGGGGAGGGAGGTGTCGGAAATGGACCAGGTAAACTTGAGGGCAGGGTGAAAGTTGGAGGCAAAGTTAATAAAGTCAACGAGCTCTGCATGCATGCAGGAAGCAGCGCCAATGCAGTCGTCGATGTAGCGAAGGAAAAGTGGGGGACAGATACCAGAATAAGGAGGCAAAATTAATAATTTTCTGACACCTCCCTCCCCTTTCTAGATTTTTCTGTCTCTGTCTCTGGAGACAGCTTATCCACTGATGTTTACTATAAGCCTACTGACTCTCACAGCTATCTGGACTATTCCTCTTCTCACCGTCTCTTGCAAAAACGCCATCCCCTTCTGGCAATTCCTCCGTCTCTGCCGCATCTGCTCTCAGGATGAGACTTTTCATTCTAGGACGAGGGAGATGTCTTCCTTTTTTAAAGAAAGGGGCTTCCCTTCCTCCACTATCAACTCTGCTCTTAAACGCATCTCCCCCATTTCACGTACATCTGCTCTCACTCCATCCTCCCACCACCCCACTAGGAATAGGGTTCCCCTGGTCCTCACCTACCACCCCACCAGCCTCCGGGTCCAACATATTATTCTCCGTAACTTCCGCCACCTCCAACGGGATCCCACCACTAAGCACATCTTTCCCTCCCCCCCCTCTGCATTCCACAGGGATCGCTCCCTACGCGACTCTCTTGTCCATTTGTCCCCCCCCATCCCTCCCCACTGATCTCCCTCCTGGCACTTATCCGTGTAAGCGGAACAAATGCTACACATGCCCTTACACTTCCTCCCTTACCACCATTCAGGGCCCCAAACAGTCCTTCCAGGTGAGGCAGCACTTCACCTGTGAGTCGGCTGGGGTGATATACTGCGTCCGGTGCTCCCGATGTGGCCTTTTATATATTGGCAAGACCCGACACAGACTGGGAGACCGCTTTGCTGAACACGTATGCTCTGTCCGCCAGAGAAAGCAGGATCTCCCAGTGGCCACACATTTTAATTCCACATCCCATTCCCGTTCTGACATGTCTATCCATGACCTCCTCTACTGTAAAGATGAAGCCACACTCAGGTTGGAGGAACAACACCTTATATTCCCTCTGGGTAGCCTCCAACCTGATGGCATGAACATCGACTTCTCGAACTTTCGCTAATACCCCACCTCCCCCTCGTAACCCATCTGTTACTCATTTTTATGCACACATTCTTTCTCTCACTCTCCTTTTTCTCCCTCTGTCCCTCTGAATATACCCCTTGCCCATCCTCTGGGTCCCCCCCCCCACCCGTCTTTCTTCCCGGACCTCCTGTCCCATGATCCTCTCGTATCCCTTTTGCCTATCACCTGTCCAGCTCTTGGCTCCATCCTTCCCCCTCCTGTCTTCTCCTATCATTTTAGATCTCCCCCTCCCCCTCCAACTTTCAAATCCCTTACTCACTCTTCCTTCAGTTAGTCCTGACGAAGGGTCTCGGCCTGAAACGTCGACTGCACCTCTTCCTAGAGATGCCGCCTGGCCTGCTGCGTTCACCAGCAACTTTTATGTGTATTGCTTGAATTTCCAGCATCTGCAGAATTTCTGTTGTATTCATATTTAAAAAGTGAGATAATGTTCACAGATTCAATGTCCATTTAGGAATCGGATGGCAGAGGGGAAGAAGCTGTTCCTGAATCGCTGAGTGTGTGCCTTCAGGCTTCTGTACCTCCTACCTGATGGTAACAGTGAGAAAAGGGCATGCCCTGGGTGCTGGAGGTCCTTAATAATGGACACTGCCTTTCTGAGACACTGCTGCCTAAAGATGTCCTGAGACTTTGTAGGCTAGTACTCAAGATGGAGCCAACTGAATTTACAACCCTCTGCAGCTTCTTTCGGTTCTGTGCAATAGCCCCTCCATACCAGACAGTGATGTGGCCTTTCAGAATCCTTTTCACAGTACATCTATAAACATTTTTGAGTGTATTTGTTGACATACCAAATCTCTTCAAACTCCTAATGAAGTATAGTCGCTCTCATGCCTTTATAACTGCATCGATATGTTGGGACCAGGTTAGGTCGTCAGAGATCTTCACGCCCAGGAATCTGAAACTGCTCACTCTCTCCACTTCTGATCCCTCTATGAGGATTGATATGTGTTCCTTAGTCTTACCCTTCCTGAGATCAACTATCAGCTCTTTTGTCTTACTGACATTGAGTGTAAGGTTGTTTTGCTGTGAAACCACTCCACTAGTTGGCATATCTCGCTCCTGTACGCCCTCTTGTCTTCATCTGAGATTCTAACAACAATGGTTGTATCGTCAGCAAATTTATAGATGGTATTTTTTTTTCATAGTCATAGTCATACTTTATTGATCCAGGGGTTTTCATTACAGTTGCTCATAAATAATAAATAGTAATAAAACCATAAATAGTTAAATAGTAATATGTAAATTATGCCAGGAAATAAGTCCAGGACCAGCCTATTGGCTCAGGGTGTCTGACCCTCCAAGGGAGGAGTTGTAAAGTTTGATGGCCACAGGCAGGAATGACTTCCTATGACGCTCTGTGTTGCATCTCGGTGGAATGAGTCTCCGGCTGAAAGTACTCCTCTGCCCAACTAATACATTATGTAATGGATGGGAGACATTGAACAAGATGGCATGCAACTTGGACAGCATCCTCTTTTCAGACACCACCGTCAGAGTCCAGTTCCATCCCCACAACATCACTGGCCTTACGGATGAGTTTGTTGATTCTGTTGGTGTCTGCTACTCTCAGCCTGCTGCCCCAGCACACAACAGCAAACATGATAGCACTGGCCACCACAGACTCGTAGAACATCCTCAGCATCGTCCAGCAGATGTTAAAGGACCTCAGTCTCCTCAGGAAATAGAGATGGCTCTGACCCTTCTTGTAGACAGCCTCAGTGTTCTTTGACCAGTCCAGTTTATTGTCAATTCGTATCCCCAGGTATGTGTAATCCTCCACCATGTCCACACTGACCCCCTGGATGGAAACAGGGGTCACCGGTACCTTAGCTCTCCTCAGGTCTATCACCAGCTCCTTAGTCTTTTTCACATTAAGCTGCAGATAATTCTGCTCACACCATGTGACAAAGTTTCCTACCGTAGCCCTGTACTCAGCCTCATCTTCCCTGCTGATGCATCCAACTATGGCAGAATCATCAGAAAACTTCTGAAGACGACAAGACTCTGTGCAGTAGTTGAAGTCCGAGGTATAAATGGTGAAGAGAAAGGGAGACAAGACAGTCCCCTGTGGAGCCCCAGTGCTGCTGATCACTCTGTCGGACACACGGTGTTGCAAGCACACGTACTGTGATCTGCCGGTCAGGTAATCAAGAATCCATGATACCAGAGAAGCATCCACCTGCATCGCTGTCAGCTTCTCCCCCAGCAGAGCAGGGCGGATGGTGTTGAACGCACTGGAGAGCTCTGCCTAGCCACACAGTCGTGGGTACAGAGGGAGTAGAGCAGTGGGCGAAGTACACACCCCTGAGGTGCACCAGTGTTGATCATCAGCAAGGAGGAGATGTTATCACCAATCCGCACAGATTGTGATCTTACGGTTAGGAAGTCCAGGATCCAATTGCAGAAGGAGGTACAGAGGCCCAGGTTCTGTAATTTCTCAATCAGGATTGTGGGAATGATGGTATCAAATGCTGAGCTATAGTCAATGAACAGCATCCACACATAGGTGTTTGTGTTGTCCAGTTGGTCTAAAGCCTTGTGCAGAGCCATTGAGATTGCGTCTGCCATTGACCTACTGTGGTGATAGGCATATTGCAATGTGTCCAGGTCCTTGCTGAGGCAGGAGTTCGGTCTAGTCATGACCAACTTCTCAATGTATTTCATCACTGTAGATGCGAGTGCTACCAGGCGATAGTCATTAAGGCAGCTCACATTATTCTTTTTAGGCACTGGTATAATTGTTGCCTTTTTGAAGCAAATGGGAACTTCCGCCAGTAGCAGTGAGAGATTGAAAATGTCCTTGAATGCTCCTGCCAGTTGGTTGGCGCAGGTTTTCGGAGCCTTACCAGGTACTCTGAAATAAGCAAATACTTTAAGAGGCTGTTTAAATCTGCAGCATGCTACCACCCGCACTGGACCCCCTACCAACAGAACCGGTCTACCCATGACGCCATAGCCACAGCACTACACACTGTCCTCACTCGCCTGGAGAAGAGGGATGTATACGTTAGAATGCTGTTCCTGGTCTACAGTTCAGCATTCAACACCATAATTCCCTCCAGAATTGACAGGAAGCTCAGAGACCTCGGCCTGCACCCCGCCTTGTGCAGCTGTATCCTAGACTTCCTATCAGATCACCGACAGGTGGTAAGGATGGGCTCCCTCGCCTCTGCCTCTTTGACCATCAATGCAGGTGCCCCCCAGGGTTACGTTCTGAGTCCCCATCTCTACTCCCTTTACACCCATGACTGTACTGCCACACACAGCTCCAATCTGCTAATCAAATTCGCAGATGACGTGACTTTGATCGGCCTTATTTCTAGCGGTAATGAGACAGCCTACAGAGGAGAGGTTAACACCCTGACACAGTGGTGCCAGGATAACAACCTCTCCCCAATGTCCAAAAATTACGAGTTGATTGTGGATTACAGGAGAAATGGAGACAGGCTCACCCTGATCAACATCAATGGGACTGCAGTTGAGAGGGTGAGTAGTTTCAAGTTCCTCAGTATACACATCACCAATGATCTCACCTGGACTGTACACACCGGCTGTGTGGCAAAAAGAGCACAACAGCGTCTCTTCCATCTCAGGTGACTGAAGAAGTTTAGCACGAGCCCCCAAATCCTCAAGACCTTCTACAGGGGCACCATTGAGAGCACACTGACTGGCTGTATCACTGCCTGGTACAGGAACCGCACCAACCTTGATAGCTGGGCGCTGCAGAGAGTGGTACAGACAGCCCAGTGCATCTGTGGATGTGAACTTCCCTCCATTGAGGACATTTATAGCAGCAGGTGCAGGAAGAGGGCCTGGAAGATCATTGGGGACACCAGTCACCCCATAATAAACTGTTTCAGCTGCTTCCATCTGGCAAACACTACTCTAAAGCCAGGGCCAACAGGTTACAGGATAGCTTCTTTCTACAAGCCATTAGACTTTTAAATTCACATGTCTGAACATTGCAACGGAGTCATAATGCAAAGATTTTTACTCCCTCAAATTGTGGGATGGATATAAAATTGAAATAAATTCTAAATTCTCATTTTAATTCTAATTATACAGTGAAATGCACTGTTTGCATTTAACAACCAACACACCAGAGGCAGCCCACAAGCGTCACCACACATTCCAGCAATGACAGCATAAGCAAGCCCCGTTCCTCTCTCAACCATGTACATACACAGTCCTTTAACCCCAGGGCGAACCTCCAGGGGACATCAACTGGGACCTGTAGATACAGGGCATCGATGTTCCCAGCGCACTTGCAGCTCTGGGCAATTGGCCTCGACTTCCAATTTGATCTTCAATGATATATCTGCAGAAGCCCTTGGGATTTTCCTTCACCTTGTCTGCTAGAGCAACCTCATGCCTTCATTTAGCCCTCCTGATTTCCCTCTTAAGTGTTCTCTTGCATTTCTTATACTCATCGGGTGCCTCATTTGTTCCTTGTTGCCTATACCTGCTCTGCACCTCCTTCTTTTTAACCAGGGCCTCCATATCTCTCAAAAACCAAGGTTCCCTAAAGCTGTTAGCCTTGTCTTTTATTCTGGCAGGAACAGGCCAACTCTGTGCTCTCAAAACTTGAAAGCCTCACACTTGCAACTTACCACATACACTTAAGGGTTGATACTTCTTGCATGGAAAGCTCCCATTGGTGCTTTGTAGAACTTGAATTAAGGTGCGATACTCTTAATCACAGGAAATAAGAACTTGGTCATCGAGTACAAAGTCCCTGTCTGCTCATTATTGAATGCCATTGGCAGAGGAGTGACCCATGCATTGTAGCAGTTACTTGTGATCATTTCCAATTTAGCTAGAGTTGAAATTAGATCAAATTCACAGTACCTGGAATGTACAAAGCTCCAGAAAAAGGGGGAAAAGTGCACCAAATGAGACTTGCATTACAGTGTGCCCTGAACCAGTGTACATAGATAACAACTGCTAAGGTTCTGTATGCCTGCAGAATGGGCCTGACCACATTGTTTCAGGCCAATTCTTTCAGACGAACTGTACCACACTACCCATTCTTCAGACAGCACCACAGATCAATCAGACAGCAATCCACACAGAATGTCACCAGAGCCCTGCCAGGAAAGGATATCGTGTTGGGTTCTTCATTGAACATTTGTTCAGAGTCATTTGCTAGAATGCCTCATAACTGGAACTTTCAGACACCAACACTTGGCCAGACTGGAGATGAAGAAAGACCTACTAGGTATTGGTACCACCCCACAATGCCCTTTCCAATAGCTGTGCTAGAAATAGGACCAATGCTAATTTCCTTCTTAAACGCACTTTTTAGGGAAGGTGAGAGGAGGTTTCGGGGTAAATGTAGAGGCTCATCATAACAGCTGTTCTCTGGGTTATTCACATACACAATTATCCACTGCCACTGGGGAACTCTCAGGCCTGCCTGAAACTCACTGGTGTTCCAGAGCTGTGACCAAATTTGTTCAACTGGCACGCTCCAGGGCCAGGACTACTGCTGAGGGACCTGTGAAGGCTGAGCAGCCTTCACACAGACTGTGGGCAAGGACAACTAAACAATTTCCTGCCATTACTCACTAAGTGGTTTGAATCTGCTTTGTAACCCCATGAAACTTTGCTTGGGGTTTGTGTTCGAATGATTAATACTGTTGTGTTAACATTTTAATTAGAGTAACATTAATTTTGCTGAAAATGTTGACTTGACCTATATCAAATATTTGAAATTTTTATGACTATATTCTGAGATTTAAAAACACTATTCTGAGAATATGTCAGTCTGTCATTGGATATTTCTGGGGCAAAATATCAGACTGAAATACTTGCAGGTAAGTGATACTGTATACTTACCAAACCTTGTTCTCACCCCAACAAACCATTGTCAAGGGAAGGCTTAATTCCCCTCTTGCTCTCACCACTCATCATTGATAAGAAGTGTGCCAACACACAGATATACATTTCAGAGTGCTGGAGTACCACACCCACAGAGCTGATTGGGTCTGTGTCCAACCTCCAGAGCTGGACTTCAGGAGTGGAAGGCTGGACTGGGTATTACATTTTTGAAGAGATTAATGGGCACCTGAAGGCCATTGAACTTGAACACTGATGCAACAGAAAAGAGCTCCATATGATCTTTGCCCCATCCTATCCACATCCACTTCTTGGCTACAATACCTAAATCACACAAAGAATTAACAGTTTCATTCCTTGTCTATGATTCTGCATGGTGCCAATAACAGATTCCAGTTATTAAACTACAAGTTATAAATAATGGATACACTGTCATGAGTTGATTTTATTAATAAAACTCTTAAGTGTCAATAGTAGTTTCAATTATGTATTCTATACATAATGCTGCAGTAAGAAGTGTGTTGAAGCCTTTAAATGCCTGAGCCACTAAACCAGACCATCACGTCTTGAAGCAGCGAAGATAACTTCACTCACCTCAACACGGGCCCTCCCAGTCAGATCCCTCCTGTACGGCTGGAACATCGTCTCCACACCCCACTGCCCACGGGAGGACTGCAGTGAGGAGGAGTCTGTGACCCACCTCTTTGCACACTGTCAGTTCGCAAAGAGGGTGTGGAGGAGGATGGAGGGGCTAGTGTCACGGTTTATCCCCAGCAGCTGCGTAACAGAGGACTCTCTGATCTACGGGCCGTTCCCGGGGACGCACACGGAGACCAACATCCGGTGCTGCTGGCAGATCATCAACTCGGTGAAAGATGCTCTTTGGTCAGCCTGAAACTTCATGATCTACCAGCACATGGAGATGTCGGTGGGAGAATGCTTCCGACTGGCATGTTCTCAGCTGCAGGAGTACGTGCTGAGGGATGCACTGAAACTCGGTGCAGCTACTGCAAGGGCCCGGCGGGGAAGGACCACGGTATAGTTTCTCCACCCGCGGGAGTGGGAGGGGTCGGGTGGCAGGGAGTATAGTCCTCAACAATGATATGGTAAGCTGAACTACTGGAGTGCCAGGTGGGTGGCCATAAGTATGGATATGTACAGACCACAATGGAAACGTATGTCAAGGATGGAAAGTTATTGAATGGTTTATTGTGTATAATTTATTTTTGAATAAAGTATATTTTGATTCTACAACGGATGGACTCACTTTCAAGGACTCTACAAACCATGTTCTCAGTGTTTATTTATTTATTTGCTTGGGGTTTTTTTTGTATTTGCACAGTTTGTCTTCTGCACGTTGGTTGTTTGACAAGTCTTTGAATGTAGTTTTTCATTGATTCTATTGTATTTCTTTGTTCTATCGTGCATGCAAGAAAATGAATCAATGGTGCTGTATGGTGATGTATGTCAAGGGTAGTATATGGTGACTTCACTTTGAAATCTGAAAATTGAAAACTGGACTCTACCACAGACCCGCACTCCTGAACTAGTAGTCAAGAAGCATGCTGTAATGGATGAATAGAAGTTAGGAATAGGCAGATAAGTACTAGAAGAGCTAGGTGTCAGAGATAATGAAAATGCAAAAGCAAGTTGGTTCTTCGGGCATCTAATGCCAAAGAAAAGTTGTTTTGCAATGTTTTACCAAGCCAGTCAGAGAAGCGAGAAGTCCACATTCCATTACTGTTGAGCTTGATGTATTTTCTCCAAACTCTCACTATGGGTCAAACCAGATTCAAGTCTGAATGGTTTAGACAAAGAATGTTATTGTTGGCCAATTTGTAAGTGGCAGACAAGCAAGTCAAATTTTCTGTTGTTTGATAGTAGTTAAAGAGTCTCAACAGCCATCTTTCAGGAAGGGCAAGGTTGTCCAATTAAAAACACAAGAGATTTGGCAGAGTAACACCCACAAAATGCTAGAGGAACTCAGCAGATCAGACAGCATCTATGAAAAGGAATAAAGAGTCAGCATTTTGGGCTGGAAACCCCTCAGCAGAACCTGCTGAGTTCCTCTATCATTTTGTCAAATACTACAATGAAGTGACATAATTCAGATTTTACTTGTCTTCCCCCTTAGAACGTAGAAGAGTACAGCACAGGAACGGGCCATTTGGCCCGCAATATCATGCCAAACCAGGTGAAAAGCAAATCAAGAGCACCCAAACACTAATCACTCCTATCTACACCATGTCTACCTCCATCTTCCTTACATCCATATGCCTATCCAAACAGCTCTTAAAGGTCTCTGATGTATTTGCCTCTACCTCCATACCAGGCAGTGCATTCCAGGCATCTACCACTCTGAGTATAAAACTTACCCCTCACATCCCCCTTGAACCTACCCCGTCTTGCCTTCAATTCATACCCTCTAGTTTTAGACTTTTCTACCCTGTAAAACAGATACCCTATCCACTCTATCTATGCCAGTCATATAAATCCCTATCAGGTCTCTCCTCAGGCTCTGGCGCTCCAGAGAAAACAGCCCAAGTTTATCCAGCCTCCAGTGATAGCACATGCCCTCTCAACCAGGAAGCATCCTGGTAAACCTCTTCTGAACCCTCTCCAAAGCCTCAACATCCTTCCTATAATGGGACAACCAGAAATGTATGCAATAATCCTGATGTGGCGTAACCAGAGTTTTATAAAGTTGCAACATAACCTCCTGACTTTTCAACTCAATGCCTTGACTTATAAAAGCAAGTATTCCATAAACCTTCTTGACCACCTTATCGACCCGTGTAGCCACTTTCAAACAGCTATGAACTTGGATTCCAAGATCTCTCTGCTCAGCAACACTGTTAAGGATCTTGTCCTTAACTATGTACTGCTTCCTTGACTTTGCCCTACTAGGTGCAACATCTCACATTTATCTGAGTTAAACTTCATCAGCCATTTCTCTGCCCATATCGGCAAATGATCTATATAGCGCGGTATTCTTTGCCAGTCTTCTACACTACCCGTAATTCCACCAATCTTGGTATCATCTGCAAACTTACTCACCCACCCATCTACATTTTCATCCAGATTATTTATGTACATCACAAACAGCAGAAGTCCCAGCACAGATCACTGCAGAACTCCACTAATTACAGACCTCCAGCTGGAATAAGTCCCTTCAACCACTACCCTCTGTCTTCTATCTGCAAGCCAGTTGTGAATCCAAACAGCCAATTCACATGGCCCACATGTATCTGAATCTTCTGCAACCTCCCATGAGAGACTTTGTCAAACGCCATACTAAAATCTATGTGGACAACATTCACTGCCCTACCCTCATTAATCTCTTTCGTCACCTTGTCAAACTGGTAAGGCACGACCTGCCATGTACAAAGCCGTGTGGTTTAATTAGGTCATGGCTTTCATAGAAACATAGAAAACCTACAGCATAATACAGGCCCTTTGGCCCTCAAAGCTGTGCCGAACATGTACTTACCTTAGAACTACCTAGGCTTACCCATAGCCCTCTATTTTTCTAAGTTCCACGTAGCCATCCAGGAGTCTCTTAAAAGACCCTATCGTTTCTGCCTCCGCTGCCCGCCACCGGCAGCCCATTCCACGCACTCACCACTCTCTGTGTAAAAAACTTGCCCCTGACATCTCCTCTGTACCTACTTCCAAGCACCTTAAAACTATACCCTCTCATGCTAGCCATTTCAGCCCTGGGAAAAAGCCTCTGACTATCCACACCATCAATGCCTCTCATTATCTTGTACACCTCTATCAGGTCACCTCTCATCCTCGTTGCTCCAAAGAGAAAAGGCCGAGTTCACTCAACCTATTCTCATAAGGCATGCTCCCCGATCCAGGCAATATCCTTGTAAATCTCCTCTGCACCCTTTCTATGGTATCCACGTCCTTCCTGTAGTGAGGCGACCGGAACTGAGCACAGTATTCCAAGCGGGGTCTGACCAGGGTCCTATATAGCTGCAACATTACCTCTCAGCTCTTAAACTCAACCCCACGACTGATGAAGGCCAATGCACCGTATGCCTTCTTAACCACAGAAAGGCCAAATGCTTGTATCTCCTATCCCTAAGAATTTTCCCCAGCAATCTCCCTACAACTGATGTGAGACTCTCCAGTCTATAGTTCCCAGGATTTTTCCCTTGTTCCCTTCTTAAACACAGGTAGAACATTAGCACCCCCCAGTCTAGCCTATGGCTAGAGAGGACACGAAACTACTGGCCAAGTGACCAACATCTTGTCTCTTGCCTCCTTCAATAACCTGGGGTAAATTCCATCAGGCCCTCGGGGCTTATCCACTTTAGTATTCATTAGGAGACCCAACACCTCCCCCTCCTAACGTATTTATACACTCAGCACTGATCTCCTGGTCCTCCAAATCCTTTTCCTTGCTAAATACTGAAGCAAAGTACTCATTAAGTACCTCATTCACATTCTCTGCATCCAAGCAAATGTTCACCCCCCCCTTTATCCTTGAGTGATCCCACCCCTTCTTTTGATGTATGTATAGAATGCCTTGGGACTCACTTTAATCCTACTTGCCAAGAACTTTTCATGGCCCCTCCTGGATTTCCTAATTCTCTTCTTTAGTTCTTTTCTGGCTTCTTTGTACTCCTCATGTGCTTTGTTTGATCCTATCCTCCAAAGTTTTACATACATTTCCTTTCTCTTCTTGACGAAATTCATCGTCTCCCTGACATCCAAGGTTCTCTTATCTTTCCATCCCCATCTGTCCTTCTAACAGGAGCATACCTTTCCTGTACTCTGTGCAATTGATCTTTGAACACCCCCCACATGTCTGATGTAGACTTGCCAGAAAAAAAGGATTTCCCAGTTAACGCTTTTTAGTTCCTGCCTAATGCCCTCATAATTTGCCCTGCTCCAATTTAAAACTCTCCTGCAAGGACCATACCTATCCTTATCTATAGCTTTCCTGGAAGTTAAGGAGTTGTGGTCACTGTTCCCTAACTGTTCACCCAGTGAAAGGTCAGTCACCGGGCCAGGGTCATTACCCAACACCAGGTCCAGTACAGCCCCTCCTCTTGTTGGACTGTCCACATAGTGATTTAATAAACCTTCCTGGGTACACTTAACAAATTCTGCTCCATCCAAACCCCTTGCACTAAGAAGGCCTCAATTTACATTAGAGGTTGAAATCCCCCATGACAACAAGCCTATTAATTTTACACATTTCCTTAATCTGATTACATATCTGTTCCTCAATGTCCCGGTGGCTATAAGGGAGTCTGTTGTACAATCTCATCAGTGTGATTGTACCCTTCCTATTCCCAATTCCCACCCAAATGGCCTCAGTGTCTGACCCCTCCATGTTGTGATATTATCGCTGATTAGCAGTGCAACTCCCCACCCCAACCCACTCCTTTTACCTTCTCCTCTATCTTTTCTAGAACTTTGAAAACCTGGTCATTAATCACCCATCCCTGACCCTCTCTCAACCAAGTTTCAGTAATGGATAAAACAGCGTAGGTCCATGCACTAAGTTTATCACCCTTACCCATAATACTCCAAGCATGAAAATATACACAGTCCAAACTATCCAACCCATCATACCTGTTGTTTCGATTTTGCCTTTCAATACTTTCCCTGACATCTACCTTCTGGTTCAATCCTTACCTTACTGACCTGGGGCTCTGGTTCCCATGGCCCTGCAAAACTAGTTTCAATTCTCCCAAGTAAGGTGGATGATCTTGTCGTACAGCTACAGATTGGCAGGTATGATATTGTGGCCATCACTGAGACGTGGCTAAAGGATGCATGTCTCTGAGAGCTGAACATCCAAGGATACACGGTGTATCGGAAGGCTAGGAAGGTAGGCGAGGGGGAGGCGTGGCTTTATTTGTAAGAAATGATATTAAATCATTAGAAAGAGGTGACATAGGATTGGAAGGTGCAGAATCTTTATGGGTTGAGCTAAGAAATCGCAGGGGTAAAAGGACCCTGATGGCAGTTATATACAGACCTCCAAACAGCTGCTGTGATGTGGACTACAAATTACAAGAGGAAATAGAAAAGGCTTGTCAGAAGGGCAGTGTTATGATAATTGTGGGGGATTTTAACATGCGAGTGGATTGGGAAAATCAGGTTGGCACTGGATCTCAAGAGAGAGAATTTGTAGAATGTCTGTGAGATAGCTTTTTAGAACAGCTTGTTGTTGAGCCCACTAGGGGATCGGCTGTACTGGATTGGGTATTGTGTAATGAACCGGAGGTGATTAGAGAGATTGAGGTGAAGGAACCCTTAGGAGACAGTGATCATAACATGATTGAGTTCACTGTGAAATTTGAAAAAGAGAAGCCAAAATCTGATGTGTCGGTATTTCAGTGGAGTAAAGGAAATTATAGTGGCATGAGAGAGGAACTGGCCAAAGTTGACTGGAAAGGAACACTGGCAGGAAGGACGGCAGAGCAGCAGTGGCTGGAGTTTATGCGAGAAGTGAGGAAGGTGCAAGACAGGTATATTCCAAAAAAGAAGAAATTTTCGAATGGAAAAAGGATCCAACCGTGGCTGACAAGAGAAGTCAAAGCCAAAGTTAAAGCAAAGGAGAGGGCATACAAGGAAGCAAAAATTAGTGGGAAGACCGAGGATTGGGAAGTTTTTAAAAGCTTATAAAAGGAAACTAAGAAGGTCATTAAGAGGGAAAAGATTAACTATGAAAGGAAACTAGCAAATAATATCAAAGAGGATACTAAAAGCTTTTTCAAGTATATAAAGAGTAAAAGACGGGTGAGAGTAGATATAGGACCGATAGAAAATGATGCTGGAGAAATTGTAATGGGCGATAAGGAGATGGTGGAGGAACTGAACGAGTATTTTGCATCAGTCTTCACTGAGGAAGACATCAGCAGTATACCGGACACTCAAGGGTGGCAGGCAAGAGAAGTGTGTGCAGTCACAATTACGACAGAGAAAGTACTCAGGAAGCTGAATAGTCTAAAGGTTGATAAATCTCCTGGACCAGATGGAATGCACCCGCGTGTTCTGAAGGAAGTAGCTGTGGAGATTGCGGAGGCATTATTGATAATCTTTCAAACGTCAATAGATTCTGGCATGGTTCCGGAGGACTGGAAGATTGCAAATGTCACTCCGCTATTTAAGAAGGGGGCAAGGAAGCAAAAAGGAAATTATAGACCTGTTAGCTTGACATCGGTGGTTGGGAAGTTGTTGGAGTCAATTGTCAAGCATGAGGTTACAGAGTACCTGGAGGCATATGACAAGATAGGCAGAACTCAGCATGGATTCCTTAAGGGAAAATCCTGCCTGACAAACCTATTACAATTTTTTGAGGAAATTACAAGTAGGCTAGACAAGGGAGATGCAGTGGAAGTTCTATATTTGGATTTTCAGAAGGCCTTTGACAAGATGCCACACATGAGGCTACTTAACAAGATAAGAGCCCACGGAATTACGGGAAAGTTACATACGTGGATAGAGCATTGGCTCATTGGCAGGAAACAGAGAGTGGGAATAAAGGGATCCTATTCTGTTTGGCTGCTAGTTACCATTGGTGTTCCACAGGGGTCCGTGTTGGGGCCGCTTCTTTTTACATTGTACATCAACGATTTGGATTATGGAATAGATGGCTTTGTGGCTAAGTTTGCTGATGATACGAAGATAGGTGAAGATAGCCGGTAGTGCTGAGGAAACGGAGAGTCTGCAGAGAGACTTGGATAGATTGGAAGAATGGGCAGAGAAGTGGCAAATGAAGTACAATGTTGGAAAGTGTATGTTTATGCTCTTTGGCAGAAGAAATAAACGGGCAGACTATTATTTAAATGAGGAGAGAATTCAAAGTTCTGAGATGCAACGGGACTTGGGAGTCCTCGTACAGGATACCCTTAAGGTTAATCTCCAGGTTGAGTCAGTGGTGAAGATGGCGAATGCAATGTTGGCATTCATTTCTAAAGGAATAGAGTATAGGAGCAGGGATGTGATGTTGAGGCTCTATAAGGCGCTGGTGAGACCTCACTTGGAGTACCGTGGGCAGTTTTGGTCTCCTTATTTAAGAAAGGATGTGCTGACGTTGGAGAGGGTACAGAGAAGATTCACTAGAATGATTCCGGGAATGAGAGGGTTAACATATGAGGAACGTTTGTTCGCTCTTGGGCTGTATTCCTTGGAGTTTAGAAGAATGAGGGGAGACCTCATAGAAACATTTCGAATGTTGAAAGGCATGGACTGAGTGGATGTGACAAAGTTGTTTCCCATGATGGGGGAGTCTAGTACAAGAGGGCATGACTTAAGGATTGAAGGACGCCCATTCAGAACAGAGATGCGAAGAAATTTTTTTAGCCAGAGGGTGGTGAATCTATGGAATTTGTTGCCACAGGCCACAGTGGAGGCCAAGTCATTGAGTGTATTTAAGGCAGAGATTGATAGGTATCTGAGTAGCCAGGGCATCAAAGGTTATGGTGAGAAGGCGGGGGAGTAGGACTAAATGGGAGAATGGATCAGCTCATGTTAGAATGGTGGAGCAGACTCGATGGGCCGAATGGCCTACTTCTGCTCCTTTGTCTTATGGTCTAAGTAGCATCAGCAAATCTCTCAGGCAGGATATTGGCTCCCCTCCAGTTCAGGTGCAACACATCCCTCTTGTACAGGTCACCCCTTCCCCAGAAAAGGTTCCAATGATCCGAGAACTTGAAACCCTGTCCCCTGCACCATCTCCTCAGCCACTCATTCATCCGTGCTATCACCCCATTCCTACCTGCACTAGCCCGTGTCACAGGGATTCCTGTGATCCAGAGATTACCACCTTGGAGGTCCTTCTTTTCACCCTTTCCTAACTCTATATACTCACTATGTAGGACTTCTTCCCCTGTTCTGCCCATGTCATTGGTACTAATATGCACCACGACCTCTGGCTGATCCCCTTCCCAACTGAGAATATCCTGCAGCTTCTCTGATACATCATGGATCCTTGCGCCCGAGAGGCAACACACCTCTCTCGCAGCCACAGAATCTCCATTTCTGGTCAGATGGGTTTCTTGGTCCATTCTATGTTAGATTCACTCAGAAAAATATGCACTCCTTGTTGGTGAGGTGGACTATCAGACTAATTCTCCTCTCTGTCTGCAAGCAGAACTCACCAAAAACAAGCCTTGGTATGAATCCTCTCTTCCCTTCCCCTCAGGGATAGACTTCTGTGATTCACCCAGAGTTCTAATAAGACCTTCTCTAGTGCTAGGAAATTTATCATTACTGAATTACAATTTCTATGCTTGCTATGGGATTTGAATTCAACCCTTTCTTGAGGTCATAGAAACATAGAAACATAGAAAATAGGTGGAGTAGGCCATTCGGCCCTTCGAGCCTGCACCGCCATTTATTATGATCATGGCTGATCATCCAACTCAGAACCCAGCCTTCCCTCCATACCCCCTGACCCCTGTAGCCACAAGGGCCATATCTAACTTCCTTTTAAACATAGCTAATGAACTGGCCTCAACAGTTTGCTGTGGCAGAGAATTCCACAGATTCACCACTCTCTGTGTGAAGAAGTTTTTCCTAACCTCGGTCCTAAAAGGCTTCCCCTCTATCCTCAAACTGTGACCCCTCGTTCTAGACCTCCCCAACATCGGGAACAATCTTCCCGCATCTAGCCTGTCCAATCCCTTTAGGATCTTATACGTTTCAAAGTATCAAACTCCACTTGTACAGTTCTGCTGCTCTGGATCAGGGATTGGGATACTCTCTGGAAGTGAGAAACACTCCTAAAATTGTGGATTTGACTCAACCTACCAATCCTGGCCAATACACTCCAAATTAAAAATCTGACAGTATGATGCTCCTCCCCTACTGAAATTCAGTGAGACAAATCGGTCAGTCAGGCTGGATTCTGGGTGTGCAACACAAAAGACAAAATACATCCTTGGGACTTTGAAGCAAATGTCACACCAAAAATCGACTTGCACCGGTGATGTCAATTTTTGCAAATTATAGACATCCAGTCATTTGCATGTAATTGTTTTTTTAATCGCATTGCTATTTTTGCACTTTAGCAGATGGCACATCCAATTAAAAAAAAACTTGGATTGCATTGTTAAATTTAGTTTCTGATTTCATAACTCGCAAAATCAATACTCAAACGACTAGGCAATGAAACCAACTTTTCAACCTCAAAGGGAAAGTTGAGTTTATTGTCCTATACACAAATACAATGAAATAAATACAATGCACAAATGCAATGAAAAAATTACTTGCAGCAGCATCTCAGGCACATAGCTTCACACAAGTATCATTCACAATAAAATATAATTTGAACATTAGTTATACACTCCAGTATATTCACCAGGATGTTCAATTTCAACTAAGGCAAAACACAACCAGTGTAAACTGGAAATAGCAGGTCCGGGAATGTCTGAAACAGAATCATCGACCAGAAACACTAACTCTACCTTTTGTGATGTCACTTTGTTTTGATACTTAACTCAGGTCCAGTGTTCTTGTCCTTTAACTGGGCATCAACATTTAACTCCGCAGTGGACTAGCTCAGCTGAATTGTTTTGGGTCCAACACTTTAAAGCTCAAAACTGTCCTCAGTAACTGACATTATGAACACCAGGAATTCACCAACAGAACATTTGCTGCTGCACACACAATCCCATTACAGTTGCTTAGTGCTTCAGTGTTCAAACACCACTCTAGAACAGTTACCCTCACTGCAATCCAGGCAAAAAAAAATTGCATTAGACCCTGTTATATCAATTGCTTCACATGCCTGGGTGCTGGCTCTTTGTGTTAAACTGCTAACACTGTGGAAGGTGTTAATTGAGATACTAAAGCGGGATATTTGGCAGTAAACCACAGCCTTCCAAAACTTTTCCAGGTCGCCCTCCCAAAAGCATTTGATCATATTTTCTCTAATATGTAGATAAAGATTTTCTAAAAGCAAGTTTGGTAATTTGTGCTTACCTTGTTGGAACAGTATCACAGGAGGAGCACAATATAATGATGATTAATCTGACAGAGTTCAGTGAATGAAATTCAGTCATAGGAGTCAGATGCACAATCTGCCCTTTCCGTTTTCAAATGACAATTAGTGTAACTTCTATGTGACTTAATTAGTGTAATGATGGCAGTGTTGAGACAGTGGTTGTTTATTTGGGAAGCAAATAAAATGAAGCTACGGCTAACACTTTATACTCTGCCTGAAACCCAAATGTTACCATGGATCCAGACTTCCAATTTGTGGGAACAGAGTCACTGAGGGGTTGGAAAATACTCCTTTGCAGAAACGTGGCCAGTGTTCTTTATTGCCCATCCATAGTTGGCCAAAAAAGATGCCATCTCTGATTAGATTTATTCTTCACATTACATGATCTACTATAATACAAAAGGAAATAGTCACTTATCTTAAAATCTCCATTTTAGTTTTCAGCTCATTTGGGTGCTGATCTAAGCAATCTCCTTCAGTGCATTTCCCTCTGTACATTTTGCATGTCTTTTATTTCTCTTACTATGTCATGTTTTGCCTTCTGCTATTATTTCAATATTTGCTGCAAGGATATTGAGTGGTAGCATCTCTATGACTGAGTCAGAAGATGCAGAGTTCAGATGTGTTGTGGGTTGGACTGGCACAAAATTGACATTGGCAAGTAGGTGTGGTGGTATGGTTTGACCTTTATTACAATCTGTGGTTTGTTTTCGTGCTGCTGAAGATGGATAGTGTCACATGATTGGCAACAAAGAATATCAATCCGGTCAGGTTTTATAAAAACATTCAAACTTTTACTAAACTCTGCTCAATATTAAAAAATAAACAAATGAAAACCTTAACCGGAAGTAAACTGCTATGCGGCCATTTAACAATCCGCCACTCAGTACTAGTTCTTAAAGTGATAAATGCAAAAACAGTTCTTAAAGTGGTAAATTCAAATACAGTTCTTAGAATGGTAAATTCAAAAGTCCAAGAGATTTATACAGTCAATTAGGAGAGACTTTCCTGAAGTAAAGAATTCCTCGAACATGACGTCACTGCCAATTCCAGCCGGATCCTGCCTTGTCCGCAGGATTCATGACGACGGAACTAAAACGGTTTAAAGGCACTGACCTTTCCCTCTGTAGACTAGATACTGCACAGCCTTTTCTGCTGCTTTTAGCAGAGGCTATCTCATGCAAACCACTCTTGTACGAATTCAATAATGGTCGATTCTCTCCAAAACTGTCAAAAGACTCCTTCAGGTTCCTGTCTTCCCTCTCCAATATTACTGAAAAGCTACATCAACAAATCTGGCAGCTATTGGTGAAGCTGCCAGCCCAACACTTCTGTACCTTACATTAGAAAGTAAAACTCGGTTTTAAAACTATACTGCATCATGAGATTAATAAGCAATGTAGCGGAGTATTTGATTGATGATCTAACTGAAAACTAACTGCGTCACCGGGGTCTACACTTATATACCTGGTGAGAACAGGTCATCATGTGACCTCACATCGGCGGGAAAATTACATCAGGTGACCTCCAAAAGACCATTACATCATCCTCATAAGACAATCACAAGATATCCGTGAAGTATGTAACAATAGCAACTTACTGGCAGTTCCCAAAGCAAGAAATACAACAAAATACTTTATTAATAACACTTTTTCTGTAAAAAATTATAGTAAACGATCACCACGAACAATGAAGAGATGAGCAAAGGCGAGGCTGACTCGAGGGTTGAGGCATGCGGGTGCGAGCGAGGTCAAGGCATGTTCGAGGATGAACTGAGGCTGAGGCTGGGGGCCTGCTCCGGGTTTCGTGCCTGAGGACCCACTCTCATTCTGAATGCTGTTTGCTTGCTTTGATTGTTTGCACAACTTGTTTTTATTCCCTCTCTGCACCTCAGGTGTTTGTGGATTTTTTTAAATGGGTTCTTTGGGTTTCTTGTTTTGAGGTTGTCTGTAAGGAGTTGAATCTCAAGGGTGTATAATGAATACGCCCTTTGATAATAAATGTACTTGAACTTTGAACCATCTAACCCATTGGCTCTGAAAGACCAGCCATGCTATTCACAGCTATAACAACTGATATCATAAAGTGTTCACAGCATCACCTGACAGACAGTTAATTGGCTTTCAAATCGTTCTGCAGGAAATTGAATGTAAAGACTTGACCACACCACTACTATTCTTTTATACTGATGTTTGGCTTTCTTCCAGTTCTTCAATATTGATATCTCTTTCTCCCAGATACTGCCTGACTTGCAAGATTACAGTTGCATTTTAAACATTTATCCAGGGCCGTGGTGATTTGTATGAAATTTACAAGCTACTGAAATCTTATGAGATTTCTGCTTGAGATGTTTGCATTGTGCTGTACCAGAAGATCATTGCAATTTCTCAACTAGACCACTAGATGAAGTAAGTGAGCTGTCCTAAAGGAAAGGCTCCCCCTGAACCAGACAACGCACACAAAATGCTGGAGGAACCCAGCAGGCCAGGCAGCATCAATGGGAAAAAAAGTAGAGTCAATGTTTCGGGCTGAAACCCTTCAGCAGGACTGGAGAAAAAAAGCTGAGGAGTAGATTTAAAAGTGGGGGGAGGAGAGAGAGAAACACCAGGTGATCGGTGAAATCTGGAGGGGGAGGAGATGAAGTAAAGAGCTGGGAAGTTGATTGGCAAAAGAGACAGAAGGCCATGGAAGAAAGAAAAGGGGGAGGAGCACCAGAGGGAGGCGATGGGCAGGCAAGGAGATAAGGTGAGAGAGGAAAAAAGGGGAAGGGGAATGGTGAAGGGTGGGGGGGGGCATTACCAGAAGTTCAAGGTCAATGTTCATGCCAACAGGTTGGAGGCTACCCAAATGGAATGTAGGGTGTTGTTCCTCCATTCTAAGTGTGGCCTCATCATGACAGTGGAGGAGGCCATAGATGGACATATGAGAATGGGAAGTGGAATTAAAATGGGTGGCCACTGGGAGATCCCATTTGTTCTGGCGGATGGAGCGTAGATGCTCGGCGAGGCGGTCTTCCAATCTATGTTGGATCTCAGAGATATACAACAGGCCACATCAGGAGCACCGAACACAGTAAATGACCCCAACAGACTCACAGGTGAAGTGTTGCCTCACCTGGAAGGACTGTTTAGGGCCCTGAATGGTAGTGAGGGAGGAGATGTAGCATTTGTTCCACTTGCTAGAATAAGTGCTAGAAGGGAGATCAGTGGGGAGGGATGAATGGACAAGGGAGTTGCATAGGGAGCGATCCCTGCGGAAAGCTGAAAGTGGGGAGGGGGTGCGAGATGTGTTTGGTGGTGGGGTCCCGTTGGAGGTGGAGGAATTTTCGGAGAATTATGTGCTGGATGCGGAGGCTGGTGGGGTGGTAGATGAGGACAAGAGGAACCCTATCCCTGGGAGGGTGGTGGGTGGATGGGGTAATTCCCACTTCCATATTCCCATTCCAATATGTCCATCCATGGCCTCCTCCACTGTTGTGATGAGACCACACTTAGGTTGGAGAACACCACCTTATATTCCGTTTGGTTAGCCTCCAACCTGATGGCATGAACATCCATTTCTTGAACCTCCGGTAATGTCCCCCACCACCCCTTCCACGCCCCCATTTGCTATTTCCCATACCTCCTCAGCTTTTTTTCTCCAGTTCTGCTGAAGGGTTTCGGCCCGAAACATTGACTGCACTTTTTTCCACAGATGCTGCCTGGCCAGCTGAGTTCCTCCAACATGTTGTGTGTGTTGCTCGGATTTCCAGTGTCTGCAGGTTTTCCACCTGAACCAGAGTGGGCTCAGTACATGAGAACCTTTAGAAGTAGACATACACCATCCAGCACTGTGAGCCAACGCCACCATTTTTTCAGTGTTACTTTTCTGCACCATATCCCTTGATTCACTTAGTATCTAAAATTCTATTAAGATCGTAAAGGGACATGACAGGGTTGAAGAGCTGATATAGTTAAGAATGGGAGGCAATCACTTAAAACTGGGGTGTGTGCAGCCTTGTCTTACAGACGGTAGCAAGGGTCTGCAATTCACTGCTCCAGAGACATGCAGAGGTTAAATCAGCTGAGAAGGATACAGAGGAAGTAGACACACTTTTGAAATATTGGAGAATTGAAGGCTAAGAGGAATTGGGATGGGAGATGAGGCCAGGAGCAGATTAGCCATAATGATGATGAATGATGGGAGGTTAAGCAGCAAAGTAGCCCACTCCTACTTTATTAAACGGCCTTGAATGATCTCAGTGACTGAGCCTCCACAACCCTTTCAGCACTCTTGTTTTGTTTTTTGTTGTTCCTTTTCACACCTTGTGGCACAATAGGTGTTTTTTTTTGCTGTTGCCTTAGCATTTGCTGTTTCCTTAGCATTTATCTGTTTTTAGTCAGGCCAAGTTGCTCGCTCGACAGTCAACCCAGTGTGCAAAGGGCCAGCCAGATTCAAATCGGGACCATTCACCTCAATGTCCGGTGCTGATGCCACTACACCACCGGTTGGCAATCTTTTAGCCCTCTGAGTAAAAAAAATTCTTCTCATCCCTGTCCCAACTGGATGACTCATTATTTTGAGATCACCTGAGGAAAATATCAACACTGCCATGTCAAGTCCTTAAAGAATGTTTTGTTTTTATCCACTATGGCCAAGAAAGCACACCTGCACCTCTCAGGAAGTTTGGCCATCTCTCCTCTGGCTCTCACCAACATTTTTTACAGATGCACCATAGAAATCACCCTATCCAGATCCAGAATTGCTTGGTATGACAGCGACGTTGTCCACAACCGCACTAAACTACACAGAGCTATGGACCCAGCTCAGCACATCATGGAAACCAGCCTCCCCTCCAGTGGACTCTGCCTACACTTTTCACTGACTTGGTAAATTAACCAGCTTTATCAAAGACCCCACCCACCCCAGACATTCTCTCTTCTCTCCCCACCCTCCTCTACTGGGCAGCCTAAAAGCACCAGGCTCAAGGGCAGCTTCCATCCCACAGTTGTGTTGTCCCCTAGTACAATGATCTGACAATCTACGGTATCTTGTTATGGCCTTGCACCTGCAGGCACTTTCTATTTAACCGTAGCACCTCACTCAGCATTCTGTTACTGCCTTGCCTCATGGACTGATGTCACAAAATGATCTGTATGAATGGCATGCTGAACTAAGCTTTTCACTCTGCCTCAGTACGTGTGACAATAATAAACCAATTTACAATTTAGTAAAGTTACCTCTCGTACTTCTACTCCCCAAAGAGTTTAGCCCTTAGCTGCTTACTCACTCTCATATGACAGATCTGCTACTATTTTCACTCTTCCCTCCTCCATCTGCCTATCACATACTATATATAGCACACATATTGCCAGCTCTTTCTCCACCCTCTTCCCTCGCCTCTTTAAACTGGCCATCTCCTCTCCATCTATCAATCTTGACCCACAATGTCACCTGTCCATTCCTCTCATTCATGACCCCCACCCCAATGGTCACAGATGTTGCTTGACCTGGTGAGTTACTCCAGCTGTTTGTTTTGCTCCAGATTCCAACAGCTGGAGTCTCTTGTGACCCTGCACTTACCATGCCTGCCATCAGCTGAAGTATATCCTTCCTTAGATAGGGAAGCCGGACCTGCACATAATCTTTGAAATAGGGTCTCACCAGGACCCTGTGTAACTAGAGCAAGACATCTACTCTTTAACTCAACTTATCCTGTAATAAAGGCCAACGTATTGCCTTCCTCAATGCTCGCTGAATAGGCACAGTAATTTCCAGTGATTTGTGTACAAGGACATCCACGTCCCTCTGAGCACCAACATCTTTCAGTCTCTCATCACTCCATTTCTAATTGTGGCAAGGTGGATGACTTCATTGTTTCCACATTATGTTCCATCTGCCACGTTGCTGCCCATCTGTTTCGACCATCTATATTTGCTGAAGTCTCACTGCATCTTCTTCACAGCCTGTACAATAATTATTAAGCCTTGTGCAATCAGCAAGCCCGCACACACTACCTGATTCTTCCATGCAACAATTCTTTAAAAATTAACCATCACTGGTTTAGTGTCACAACTTTTAACATACACTCAGTGGCCACTTTATTAGGTACACTTGTACGCCTGCCCGTTAATACAAATAACGAATCAGCCAATCACATGGCAGCAACTCAATTCATAAAACCATGTTGACGTGGTTCAGTTGTTGCTCAGAAGAACATCAGAATGGGGGAGAAGTGTGATCTAAGTGACTTTAACCACTTACCTTGATTTGTGCCAGACGGTATGGTTGACTATCTCAGGATCTTCAGACCCCTTTGGATTTTCCCACCTAGAGTTTACGGAGAATGGTGCAAAACATCAAAAAACATCCAGTGAGCAACAGTTCTGTGGGTGTTAATGAAAGAGGTCAGAGGAGAATGGCCAGACTGGTTCGAGCTGACAGAAAGGCAACAGTAACTCAAATACTGTAACGCCAGATTACAACAGTGGAGTGCGGAAGAGTATCTCTGAACACACAACACGTCAAACATTGAACTGGATGGCTGCAGCAGCAGGAAGCCACTCTGGGTTCCATTCCTTTACCGAATAAATTGGCAACTGAGTGTAGTTTCCCCATCTATCAATTCATGCCTTTGTAGTTACCTTCGTTCAAAGTAAGACAGTTTTCAAATTAAACAATTTTCAATCTTTACATAGAATTCCATTGTGATAGTACCCCAAAACTACCAGGTTTTCAGTTATCTATGTAGACATTATTCATTCAGTTGCTCTGTTCAGATCAGTATGTGGAAGAACCATCTCTATGAATTTGCCCTTCACACTTTTGCTGAAAGATTGGTTTGTCCAGTCTAAATGTGGATTAAAGTACTCTGTAATAATTATAATGCCCTTGCTATTTGAAGCTCTCATTTCTTGATTTAAATCATGTTCGAACTTATTACCATTGTCCCAGTAAAGTTTGCTTCCCCTTTACTTCCAGCACACTGAATCTACCTTCTGATTTTCTGAGCCGAGTTCCTTCCACTCTGCGACCTTTATCTCACTCTTTAAGATCAGGAATTTCCCACCTTCTTTTCCATTTGGCCTACTTCATCTAAAAGTTAAACTTTCTGGAATATTTAATTCTCAAGCTTAGATTAGATTCAGATTTATTTATCTATCGCAATGAAATGTGTCATTTGCATTAACAACGAACACAACTTAAGCATGCTCTGGAGGCAGTCCACAAATATTGCCACACGCTCCAGAACCAACATAACATGCCACTACAGCTTAGTCACTTTGCAGACACATCTCTGTTCTGGCTAATAAACTGCACTCCCATTTACCTTGAACTGTACCATTAGTTCACCCACCTTCTTACAAATGCTGCCTTTGTTCAGATAGAGAGCCTTGAATTTTGCCTTTGCACCATTTTTCCCCAGTGTGATGCTAATTGCATGTATTTGTTTCCCTGCCTTTTCCAGGTTATCAGTTCTAGATTCACTATCCATGCCAACATATAGAGGATGTCTAATCGCAAACAAGAGAAAATCTGCAGGTGCTGAAATCCAAGCAACACACAGAAAATGTTGGAGGAACTCAGCAGGCCAGGCAGCATCTAGGGAGAAGAGTAAACAGTTGACGTTTCGAGCCAAGACCCTCTAGTAGGACTGGAGGAAAAAAGATAAAGAGTCAGAGTTAGAAGTTGAAGGCAGGGGAGAAAGAAACACAAGGCAACAGGTGAAACCGGGAAGGGGGAGGGAGGGAGTAAAGAGCTGGGAAGTTGATTGGTGAAAGAGATACAGGGATGGAGAAGGGGGAATCTGATAAGAGAGGACAGAAGGCCATGGAAGAAAGAAAAGGGGGAGGAGCACCGGAGGGAGGTGATAAGCAGGTAAGGAGAGAAGAAAAATGCGATGGGGAACCATGAAGGAGAGGAAGTGGGGGGGGGGGCATTACTGGAAGTTCGAGAAATTGATGTTTGTGGCATCAGGTGGAGGCTACCCAGGCAGAATATAAAGTGTTGCTCCTCAGCAGGTGGATATGAGAACTGAGGCTGGGGCTACACTTTCCTCTGGGTGCAATGTTGCTCCAAACCCCTCTCCTAAACTCTTCAACAGTAGAAACATACAAAGGATCAGCAAGCAGGAAGCCATTCACCTGCAGAGTCAAAGGTGCAGTCCATCTATACTCCTGGAGAAACATGAAAAAAAATCCCGTTATAGAAGGAATTTTAGCTAGGCCAACATTAATATTCCAAGAAACATAGCCTAAAAAAACATTCTCCTTCCATTCCCAGTTTACTGGTCATGACAGCCTGTTAAATGATGGGCATAGTTCCCACACTGTTCAATAGTGACTGCACTTCAAAAGTATTTCATTGACTGTAAAGTCCTGTTAAATATCCTGAGGTTGAGAACAATCCCTCAGAAATGTTGCAGTTTCAATCTGGAATACTGTACCTCAATTGACCTACCCACCCACCCCTCCCTCCCCGATAATATATAACTTACTTTGGGGGAGAGGGTTCCAGATTTTTGTTGTACTTGGGTGAAGATCTACTTTCTTAAATGATTGGAGGGTTGTAGATGTTGTTCCCTTATTCAAGAAAGGGAGTAGAGATAGCCCAGGAAATTATAGACCAGTGAGTCTTACTTCAGTGGTTGGTAAGTTGATGGAGAAGATCCTGAGAGGCAGGATTTATGAACATTTGGAGAGGCATAATATGATTAGGAATAGTTAGCATGGCTTTGTGAAAGGGTGGTCGTGTCTTATGAGCCTGATTGAATTTGCATTGGCCTTCATCAACCGTGGGATTGAGTTTAAGAGCTGAGAGGTAATGCTACAGCTATATAGGACCCTGGTCAGACCCCACTTGGAGTACTGTGCTCAGTTCTGGTCGCTTCACTACAGGAAGGATGTGGAAACCATAGAAAGGGTGCAGAGGAGATTTACAAGGATGTTACCTGGATTGAGGAGCATGCCTTATGAGAATAGGTTGAGTGAACTCTGCGTTTTCTTCTTGGAGCGACGAAGGATGAGAGGTGACCTGATAATGAGAGGCATTGATCTTGTGGATAGTCAGAGGCTTTTTCCCAGGGCTGAAATGGCTAGCACAAGAGGGCATAGTTTTAAGGTGCTTGGAAGTAGGTACAGAGGAGATGTCAGGGGTAAGTTTTCTTTACGTAGAGAGTGGTGAGTACGTGGAATGGGCTGCCGGCAGCGGTGGTAGAGGTGGAAATGATAGGGTCTTTTCAGAGACTCCTGGATGGATACATGGAGCTTAGTAAAATAGAGGGCTATGGGTAAGCCTAGGTAGTTCTAAGGTAAGGACATGTTCGGCACAGCTTTGTGGGCCGAAGGGTCTGTAGTGTGCTGTAGGTTTTCTATGTTTCTATGATTCAGTTCAAATTCTAAGAAATACAAAACCAGAACTTGTATAGTATGACAATAATAATCTCAGCATTCGTTTTTGGTTTGGTACGCTTGATTGGTTTTTCTTTGTTTCTCTTGGTATTGCTGGGACCACTCCTACAAACACTACACTGATAGCTATCAGGAATCTGCTGCTGTCAGGGTGTTGCGCCATTATGCAAAGTAAAGAGCAAGCCTGAATATTGGTGGAACAATGTGGAGGCTGATGACAAAGAGTTTGAAGGAGGGTGGAGAATCACAGTGACAAGAGAATGTAAGCTTTGCAAATGTAATGTAAGCTTGAGGAACATCTTATCTTTTCTTAGGGTATGTGGAAGTCCTTGGAGCTCAATATTGATTTTAACCATTTCAGGTAATAATTCTGATCTGTTCAGACAGTAAAACTGCAACAATTCATTATCCCATTGTGACATAAATTAACTGATCCATGGTCCCTGTTCCTATACTCCTTTTAATCTCACCAAGACCATACTCCCACACACCCTTTAAACACAGTACAACCCAGTTTCCAGTCCTTCCTCTAAACAGTGGATTTTGGTTACCATGCTTCCTGGTTGACTGGAAAATGTATTATACCACTGTCTAGGAATTACATTAAATGTCCAAGTATTCATCCCCACCCATCCCTGCCTCTCCCTAGCTGCTTTCCCCTATAAAAGCAAGAGATGTATCTCCTCCCTCTCTAACATCCTGGAATCCAGGCAGCCCTTCCAGGTAAGGTAGACATTCACAAGCATTCCCCCCACATCCCTTCCCCAGCCTTGTGTTACACCCAGTGCTCCCAATGTCCATTGCTCATGGCTCATTGAGTTCCTCCAGCACGGTGTTTTCGCTCTCTAAACTAAATGTTTGTTAGGGTTATTGGAATATCAATGGGAGTAAAACCCAATCATCCAGAAAGTATGTTCTATGGTTTAAGATATGCCAGTAGACACCACCAGAAGTCCCGAGCGTGTTGGGTTATTGGGGTTTACCTGTATGTGAGGGGGGCCTAGATTCAGACTAAAAGTGGAGCTGAGGAGTAATTTATCTTCACTGAGGGTTCTGCTTCTTTAGAATTTTCCACTTTAGATTCATGACAACTATTTACACAAGGGAATGGAAAGGCAACGAGTTTGGCACTGAGAGCAAGATTGGATCAGCCATGATCTTACTGAATGGTGGAATAGGCTAAAAGGGCCAATTGCCTCCACCTCTCCTGTCTCTTATTCCTTTATTCCTTACCTCCTACCAAGTCTCTACCCTCTCCCCTACCCCTGGAATTACTTTCCTCTACCCTGCTCAAGGGCAACTTCTTGATTCCAAGGATTCTTCCCACCTACCCACTGCAAACATTGCAGAACTTCCCTCAAGCTCCATGAGTTAATATGAGTGACAGTAAAACGCCCAACAATCTAGCACATGTTGGGACTTTGTCAGTGTTGTACTGGCAGAACTTTCGGACATTATTTCTAATTATACCATAGCACATTTTTAATTAACTTTTTTCAAAGGGAATATATTTCCCAGTGAAATGAAGAAGTTTAAAGAGAACATATGTGCCCGTTCCGGGTCATCAAGGGAATGGCGGCGTAAGGAAAAGGTCTCTCGACAAAAAAGAAGGTAAACTGCCCCAAAATCGAATTTAGACAAATACTTAATATTGCATAACTATATTAATAAAAGGGGCAAGGATGATGTCTAAGAACAAGAATAAAAAGTCCGCTTCGAAGGCTGATAAACATAAAGAGATGCAGCAAGGCGACGGGCCTAGCTCCCCCACGGCAAGCCAGGACGGAGATAATGAGGGGGAATCGGTGACTCTGTCTTTGATTCTCGGAGAGATTCGCGAGTTCTGACAGGATAACAGCAAACAGCTGGAAGATATTAAAGGAGAAATAGTAAAACTAACTCGCGGATAGATGAAGCCGAAACGAGGATTGTTGGAATTGAAGAGAAGCTACAAAACGCCGAGGAAGTGATAGCAGAAATAGCTGAAGCTACAAGACCAGCTCCAGTGGAAACTAATAGATCAAGAAGGCCGCTCGAGAAGGGAAAATGTGAGGATCTACGGAGTTCCCGAAGGAACCGAAGGTAAACCCGGATTGGTGATTCCCTTCGTGGAGAAGCTGCTTAGAGAGAACCTTGATATACCGGCCACAAAAGACCTACAGATAGAAAAGGCTCACTGCGCGTTGGCACCATAGCCTCCGGCAGGCGCCCAGCCCAGATCGATTCTGATCAGATTTCTCAGTTACAGAACGAAGGAAGAGGTGCTTAAACGGGCATGGCAAAAGAAAGGTTTCATGTGGAACAACTGCAAAATCAGTTTAGACCACGACTATGCACCGGAGATTCTTGCCAGACGGAAGGAATATACGGAAACACGGAGAGTCCTGAAGGAAAACAACATCAGATTCCAGACCCTGTATCCAGCTCGGCTAAGAGTCTTTTACGACGAAGGGACAAAAACTTACGCTACGGTGGAGGAGGCAACGTTGGACCTGGCGGACTGGGGACTACCTATTAAAGTTATCACCCAACCGGAGTCGCTACTGGAGAGAATTCGGCAGAAGTTGTGGCAGTTAGTGGGGCGAGGACGCTCCACTCGAACCAGAGTGTCAAACTACAAGGAAAAGCTGCAAATATTCAGACGCGAATGTACAGAGAATACAGATTAATTAAGAGAAATGACTGAAAAGAGTAAATCGGACTTAAAAGTAAAATGAAAACTGGTAACTGAAAATAAACTAGGCGGAATAACTTGAATGATAGCAATATGGTTGAGACATAAATAGGAGAAAATTCTCTATGGTTATTCAAACTGCTGAGGGCCCTCTAACACAGGGTGAAGATAGAGGTTATCCCTCTGAACTGAGGCGGGTCGGTGCTCAGGCCTCACTGTGGGAAGTCGGGAAAAATTTTCAAATGTTATACGTTCAGAAATGTCTAGGGTGTGGTTATATGTCTTGGTTTACTGTTGAGAAGGGATTGCTTACTGTTTGGTTAGAAAAGGAGAGTGCTTTTTTTCTACTAGAGAAAAATGCAAACTGAATTGGTAAAAATAATTTCCTATAATGTTAATGGGGTTTTGAATCCAATTAAAAGAAATAAGATTATGTCTAAATTGAAAAAAGAGAGGGCACAAATAGCTTTCCTCCAGGGAACACATATGAGCCAATCTGAACATGGAAAATTAAAAAGAATGGGCTTTAAGCATATATTTTGTTCATCATATAAATTGAGTCACAAAAGAGGGGTAGCTACTTTAATATCAAGTACTCTTAATTATGAACATATTTCAGAGACTAGAGACAAAGAAGGACGGTTTGTAAAAATCACAGGAAGAATAGAAGGTACAGAAATAACATTGCTGAATGTTTATGCTCTTCCAGGTAGTGAATGGTCATTTTATAGACACATTTTTGACCTAATGGTTAGTTCTCGAGGGGTAGTAATTTGTGGAGGGGATTTTAATATTAGATTAAATCCTATATTAGATTCTTCAAGAATAGTTACTCAGAATAAACCTCTGACTCGGAAAGTGAATTCATTGATGGAGGAGTTGGGAATTATAGATGTCTGGAGGGAATTACACCCTACTAGTAAAGATTATACATATTACTCTTTCCCTCATTCAGCCTATTCAAGGATAGACTATTTCTTTATCTTTAATACGGATAGACTCAGGATAAAAAACTGTAATATTGCAACAATTGATCTGTCAGATCATAGCCCAGTCTCTATGTCTCTAATCCTGGAAAGGAAAATGAGGAAAACACTATGGAGGCTAAACTCACATATACTCAATAACCCGAAAGTAATGGAGAGATTAAGGGGAGAAATCAAAGAATATCTAGACCTTAATGACACGGGAGAAACATCACCAGTGATTTTATGGGATACATTGAAAGCTGTACTGAGAGGGAAAATTATTTCCATTACTACTCACATGAAAAAAATCAATGCACAAAAATTAGCAGACCTTCAAGGAAAATTAAAACAACTTCAAGTTGTAGATAGCAACAAAAGTAATTCAAATCTAAAACAGCAAATTAGGAAATTGCAAAGTGAAATTGATGATATTTATACGTTGGAAACTCAAAGAAATTTTCTTTACCTGAGACAAAAGAATTATGAAGTAGGAGGTAAATCAGCTAGATTATTAGCATATAAATTACGAAAACAACAAGCAGACAATACAATTCATAAAATAAAGAATCCAAAGACAAAGCTTGTGGAGAGTACAATAGGGAAAATTCAAGAGAGTTTTGAAATATATTATCGAGAGCTGTACTCCCAACCCCGGGCCCCCAATGAGCCCTATATAGACAGTGTATTGAATTTTTTAGATCTACCTAAACTTACAGATTTACAAAATGAAAGTTTATTAGAACCAGTAACTGTCAAAGAGCTGAACGTGGCCATCTCTAGGTTAAAGGCTGGAAAGTCCCCGGTTTCTGATGGGTTTACCTCAGAGTGGTACAAGTCCCTGAAGACACAGTTAGCCCCATTACTACTTAACACCTTTAATTGGATCTTGCAGAGATGAGAAACTCCACCTTCCTGGAGAGAAGCGATTATTTCAGTTATTCCTAAAGAGGGTAAAGATAAACTAGAATGTGGCAATTATCAGCCAATTAGTGTTCTTAATTTAGATTACAAACTATTTACATCTATATTAGTGCGCAGATTGGAAAAGCTTTTACCTGGCCTAATCCATTTAGACCAGACTGGATTTATTCAACAAAGACAAACACAGGACAACATAAGGAGAACTCTGCACATATTAGAACAGGTTAATAAGAACGAGACAGAGACAATGGTAGTAGGATTGGACGCTGAGAAAGCTTTTGATTCGGTTAGTTGGGCATTCCTATACAGAGTGTTAGGAAGATTCGGCTTTCAAGAAAGGTTTATTAAAGTAATTCAGACTCTATATGACAGCCCTACAGCCCGAATTAAGATAAATGGGGACCTCTCTGACTCTTTCATTTTAGAGAGAGGCACTAGACAGGGATGTCCAATTTCTCCTCTCCTTTTTGCGCTATATATTGAACCACTTGCCCAACTAATAAGACAGAGCGAAATCGTAAAAGGTATCAAGGTGGCAGGGATTGAACAGAAAGTGGCGTTATTCGCAGATGATGTTTTGGTCTATCTGAGTGAACCAGAAAAATCATTTATAGGATTGTTTACACTGTTGGATGACTTTGGGAAAATATCAGGTTATAAAATAAATGTAAAGAAAACGCAGGTTATGTCCCTAAATTATACACCATCCAAAAATTTGCAGGATACATACGATCTTAAGTGGGAAACTAAATCATTAAAATATTTAGGAATAACCCTGCCGAAGGATCTTTCGCACTGTCACAGGTAAATTATGGGCCATTAATCTCAGAGATAAAAGCAGATATGCATAGATGGAATCTTATCCCCTTTTTAAGTTTAAATTCAAGGATAAATACTATAAAAATGAATATTCTTCCTCGGTTATTATATCTTTTCCGTACTTTACCAGTGGAGGTGGATGATAATCAATTCAGGGAATGGGACAAATGGATTTCCCGCTTCATTTGGCAAGGAAGGAAACCTAGAATTCGATATAACACCTTACAGTTAGGGAAGGAAAGAGGAGGTATGGTTCTTCCTTGCCTGAGAAATTATTTTTATGCCTCACAGATAACCCCTCTGTTATATTGGTGTAATAGGGAATATAAGGCTAGATGGAAGGAAATAGAATTTGGATTAGTTGACAGTTTTCCTCTTCAGGCCTCAATAGCTGACAAAGGATTGATGGCCCAGTTGGAAAAATTTAATAATGCTTGGATAAATCTTACATTAAAAGTATGGCAGAAGGTGGTTAATTCATGTGGAATTAATAACATGTTAAAACTCTTTAGATGGTGTGCATATGATACCGAATTCCTTCCCAACAGAGGATATAAAAGATTTGAGCTATGGATAAAGAAAGGTCTTACAACCTACCTCTCATTTATAGATAAAAGAGTATTACAAAGTTTCCAAATCCTGCAGGACAAACATGGCCTAGAACATAATGACTTTTTTAGGTACCTTCAAATACGAAACTATGTTAACCAGAGTTGTAGATATACAGACCTATCAACAGTAGAATTAGAATTTTTCAAGATTCTGAATTCGGCTTGCAGTTCAATACCTAGTAAATCAGTTTCTCGCCTATATAATGCACTCTCCCATGCTAAAAATGTAAATACACTGTATATTAAAGAGAAGTGGGAGAAAGAAGCAGGGTTGGTACTTTCAGAGGAGGCTTGGGGGAAAATCTGCTGCTTTCAATGGTCCTCGAATAATTCTTTGACTTGGAGAGAACATTGTTGGATAAACATTATAAGATACTTCAAGACCCCATATCAGGAAAAATATAAAGATACAAATGTGATGTGTTGGAGAAGGTGCGGCTCCAAGGAGGCAAATCATTTTCATATTTTCTGGGATTGCCCTAAATTAAGTCTATTTTGGGAAGGTATTCATAGAACATTAGTTAAGGTACTTAGGTCCCAGATACCTCTGAACTTTGAGACGCTCTATTTGGGGCATGTATTGTTCCTTGAACAGAAGGAAGATATAAAGTTGCTGCAGGCCTTCTTAGCGGCAAGTAAGAAATCAATCACTAGAAAATGGCTAAATCCAATACCACCTACATTAGAAGATTGGTACGAAATTATCTTGGAAATATTTAAAATGGAAAAGTTGAATTACTCCCTGAGAACTCAAAAAGAAACATTTTATCAAATCTGGAATAAATGGATTGAATATATAACCCCAATGCGAGCAGACTTTAGATGACTCTCCTAATGATTTATATTGCTCTTCTCATCAACACAGTAATATTGCTAACGTAAGCACCCCTAGTCTAAATGTTTGTTTTTTTTTGGAAAATAGAGAATTAACACAAGTAAAGGGAAAGATTTGGGAAAGGGATAATAAAAAAATGAAAAAATTAAGTAAATAAGTACATAGGGATTGGATAATTATGTCTGCGGGCAGGAACAAGCACGAACAAATTGGGATATAAACACCTACAATGGTTGGTATATAGGCTTGTATGCAACATTTTGGACCAGTGGAAATGGTCCAGAAGGGTTGTATGGAAACTATTATTACCATTTTTCTTAACAACTAATTTCATTACTTAGCCTAATAGGTTAGATTTACCACAGTACATAATTATCTATTTAAATGTTTATTTTCCTTTTATATCATCTCAATGTGTACTTAAGAATGTATAAATAATTGTAGTTTTATACATATAAAAAAAATGGAAAAGGTTATATGTGTGAAAAAAGTACATGATAATTGTGAATTCCTTATCCAAATAAAAATAAAATTAAAAAAAAAAAGAACATACGTAGGAAATGATGCCCTCTTTATCTTAAAGTCAGTGTGTGGAAAGCAGGGCCAGGTGAGTGGAAGGGAGCGCAGGAACAAGAATATTGGCTGGGAAGGCAGCACAGAAATTAGAGCCCTTGATGTTGAAAAGGGAGTGTGGGAATCAAGCCTCTGTGGTGGGGAAGGAAGCATGGCATACAATACCTGATGAATTAGATGCCAAAACATCAGAATTGACAATAGTTGGACAGTGGGTTATTGGAGTATTAGTTATAAGACGAGGCACATAAAGGAGGATAACTGCCAATGGTTGGAGAAAATGTATTCTAGGATGTTGTGGGAAGTAAGGAAAGACACTGCGGGGGCCCTGGCAGGAACTTTTGTACCTTCCTTTGCCATGGGTGAAACACTGGAAGACTGAAGTGTGATTACTGTTGTGCCTTCATTTAAAAAGGTTTGCAAGGACGGGAGGGAATTCTGAGAGACACAATTAATCTCTATTTGAAAAGGCAAAGAATGATTAGTGATAGTCAGCATGGGGAGTAGTATCTCACAAATTTAAATAAGCTTTTATTTAAATAGATGACCAAGAGGATCGAAGAGGTTGCACTGTAGCCATTGTCTACATGAATTTCAGTAAGGCCTTTGACATAGTCCCACATGCTAGGCTGTTTGGAAGGTAAGATCGCATGGAATCCGGAATGAACTAGCCAATTGGATACAAAATTGGCTTGGTGAAAGGAAGCAGAGCATGGTAGTGGAGAGTTGTTTTTCAGAATGGAGACCTGTGACCAATGGTATGCCGCAAGGATAGGTGCTGGGCCCACTGTTGCTTGACATCTATATAAATAATATGGATGAAAATATAGTTTGAATGATTAAGTTTGCAGATGACACTGCAAATTGGTGGTACGGTAGACAGAGAACAAAGAACACTACAGCACAGCAACAGGTTTTTTAGCTCATGATATCTGCGCAGACCATGATGTCAAATTAAACTAATCGCATTGTCTGCACATAACCTGTATCCCTCCATTCCTTGCCTGTTCATGTGCCTGAAAAAATGCTCTTAAATGATAATATCATATCTGCTTCTACCTACACCCCAAGTAGCACGTTCCAGGCACCTACCTGTTCCCAGAATGCTCTCCTATTGAAACCCCAATCACCTGGCCAGATTCATTTTTCAATACAAGGTCCCGTATGGTAGTTTCTCTATCTGCTTGCTGTTTCAAGACATCCTCCTGAAGGCACCTAACAAATTCTGCCCCATCTAAGCCTCCTGCAAAAAGTAAGTCCAAGTCAATATTGGGGTAATTCACTCTCAGAGTGCAGCTGTGACACTGGCAACACAACTCCTCCTCTACTTTCACATCCCCATCTATCATGTTTGAAACATCGGAAACCTGGAAAGATGAGCTGCCAGCAATGTTCCCTCTAAGGTATGCGTGTGTGCACGTGCACATATCTTTTGCTACTAGCACACAAAGGAATTTGAACTGCACTCAAAAGGTTGTCACCTTCTACCTTGTTGGCATGTTAAGTATAATTCATGATCGTACACAATCACATTTCCTTTTCTGGTTTCTGATGAGGATGGTGTTGACAATGTGGAGTTTGTGATGATTTGTCCACAGATTTTAGAACTGGCTTATTTATACTCCTTTTATTGGAGAAATTATTCAGTATGCACAAGTTGTTGTCACTGGACAAAAAATTGTACAGCACAAGATTTTTTCACAGACTGGTCGTTACAAATTAGTGGGAACATTGGCTGCCAGCCTTGCCCCTTTCAACCAAGCCTCTGTAATGGCCACAACATCACAAAGCCTGATCCAGGCTCCAAGTTCAACTACCTTATTGAAAATACTCCTTGAAATAAACTCACTTCAGCCGATCTGTTCCACAGTGTTCATTTACCTGGCTCTGCCTATTAGGCTTACGTAGCTGAACAACTTCTTTCGCTTTAATTCTTCCTTCTCCTGACCTGTTGCTGTAGTCCCCACCTCTACCGCGCTAGTTTAAACCCTCCTGAGTAGCACTAGCAGATCTCCTTGCAAGGATATTGGTTCCCTGCAGTTTAGGTACAACCTGTGCTTGTTGTACAGGAACAGAGCCCAATAATCCATGTACCTGCAGCCCTCCCTCCTGAACCAGCTCCATAGCCATTCAAATGTACCATGTTCTCATTTTTGTCTGAGATTACCAACCTAGACGACATGTTTTTCTTTAAATTTTCCACCCAACTCCATAAGTTCACTTTGCAGGATCTTGTCTCTCTTCCTGCCTAGATGTTAGTACAAAAACAGATCACAACTTCCAGATGCTCAGAGTCCTTTGTCAGAATGTCTGCTCTGAGATAACCTTGACCCTTGCACCAGAGTGGCAACCAACCAACATGGAGTCTCCCTCATAGCCACAGAAACGCCTTTCTGTGTCCCTGACTGAAGAGTTCCCTATTACTATTGCTCATCTGGAGTTTGACGTAACCTTCTGTTCAATAGAGCCAGCAATGCTGCTACTCCTCCCCCATGGGGCTAACTCCCACCCTACCATCCCAGCACCAATGGTATCTAAACTAGTATACTTATTCGAGGGGGAAAGCTACAGGAAGCTCCTGTCTGCCTCACCTGGCAGGCACACACCGAGCTGGCTGAACCTTTAATGTGACCACCTCTCTAAAACCCCTGTCTGGACCACTTTCTGACTTCGGTATGTTCCTTAAAGACTAACCGCTACTCCAACTGATCCATGTGGTCTAAGAGGACAAGCTTCCTGAAAAGATAATTATCAGGAACATGTGAAGAAGATTGTCTAAGATTGCAAGATGATTCAAATTAATTTTGAAAGGATGTCAAGAAATCGCGTTTGGAATTTAACCCAGATAAGTATGATGATTCATTTGGAATTGGGATTGGTTCACATATACCAAGATAAAGTGGAAAACATAGTTCTGCATACCATCCATACAGATTATTTCAAAAGATACGTACTTTGAGACAGTACAAGAGAAAATCAGTAACAGAATGTGGAATAGTGTTACAGTTACAGAGAAAATGCATTGGATGTACTATAGAAAACAAGGTGAAGAGGCATGACAAAGTAGCTTGTGAAGTCAAAAGTTCAAGTTTATATGTCCAAGAGTCTTATAACAGTAGGATAGAAACTGCCCTTGAGCCCAGTGATATAAATTTTCAAGTTTTTGTATCTTTGGCCTGATGGAAGTTGGAAGGTGAGAATAATCGGGATTAGAGACCAAAATCCTTGTGGGCAGGTTTACGAGATCATTTGGGGCGTGGTTAAACTCATTTGGTAGGGAGATTGGAACCAGAGTGATAGGGCTGAGGATGTGGAAGTTGGTATACAACTAAATGCAGGAAAGGACAGCCAGATGATAGTGGAATGAGTTGCAGTGAACAAAATGAAAAAGGGTGATGAATACAGGACTGAAGATATTACATTTGAATGCATGCAGTATATGGAATAAGGTAGATTATCTTGCCGTGCAGTTAGAGGTTGGTAGGTATGATGTGGGCTGAAAGAAGATCACAGTTGGGAGCTTAGCATCCAATGATACACATGATACGAAAGGACAGGCTGGTAAACAGAGGGGATGGGGTGGCTCTGTTGGTTTAAAATGAAATCAAATCTTCAGAATTAGAGAATGTAGAATCCTTGTGGGTAGAGTTAAGAAAGTGCAAGGGCAAAAAGACCCTGATGGGAATTATATACAGACCTCTGAACAGTAGCGAAGATGTGGGCTACAAATTACAACGGGTGATATAGTAAAAGCATGTCAAAAGGACAATGTTACAATAGTCATGGGGGCTTGGGAGTGAATTTGTAGAATGCCTACAAGATGTCTTTTTAGAGCAGCTTGTGGTTGAGCCCACTAGGAGAAAGGCAATTCTGGATTGGGTGTTGTATAATGAACAGAATTTCAATAGGGAGCTTATGGTAAAGAAACCCTTAGGAGGACGATGCAACCGTGGCTGACAAGGTAATTCAAAAACAACATAAAACAGAAAGAGAGGCATATAATAGAGCAAAGATTAGTTGGAAGTGAGAGAATTGAGAAGCTTTTAAAAACCAACAGAAGGCAACTACAAAAGCCTTAAGGAGGGAAAAGGTGAAATATGAAGGTAAACTAGCCAGTAATATCTTAGAGAATACCAAAAGGTATTTCAGATATATAAAGAGCAAAGAGTAGATATCCGTCTGATAGAAAATGATGCTGGAGAGGTACAGTAGTAATGGGGGACAAAAGGAAATGGCAGACAAACTGAATAAGTATTTTACATCCTTCTTCACTGTGTAAGACACTAGAAGTATGCCTGGAATTTCGAGACTGTCAGGGAGCAAACGTGAATTCAATTGCTATTACAATGGAGAAGGTGTTTGGGGAACTGAAAGGTCTGAAGATAGTATAGTGAAGTCACCTGGACCAGATGGACTATACCTCAGGGTTCTGAGAGATGTAGCTGAAGAGATTGTGGAGACATTAGTGATGATTTTCCAAGAATCACTACGCTCTGGCATGGTTCTGGAGGACTGAAAAATTCTGTTACTCCACTCTTCAAGGGGGGGGGGTGGCAGAAGAAAGGAAATTTTAGGCCAGTTAGCTTGATCTCAGTGGTTGGGAAGATGTTGGAGTTGATTGTTAAGGATGAGGTCTCAGGATACTTGGAGGCACATGATAAAATAGGTCAAATTCAGCATGGATTTCTTAAGGGAAAATCTTACCTGACAGATCTGTTGGAATTCTTTGAGTAAATAACAAGCAGGATAGACAAAGAAGAATCAGTGGATGTTCTATACTTGGATTTTCAGAAGGCCACACATAAAGTTGCTTGACAAGATAAGAGCCAGTGGCATTACAATAGAAGACTGGCTGATTGGCAGAAGGCAAAGAATAGGAACAAAGGGAGCTTTTTCTGGTTATCTACCAGTGACAAGCGATGTTCCGCAAGGGTCAGTGTTGGGACAGCTTCTTTTTACGTTATGTGTCAATGATTCGGAATTGATGGCTTTGTGGCCCAGTTTGCGGATGATACAAAGATAGGTGGCGGGTTAGGTAGTGTTGAGGAAGCAGAGAGGCTGCAGAAGGACATAGGCAGATTAGGAAAATGGGCAAAGAAGTAGCAGAACAAAATACCATGTTGGGAAGCGTATGGTCATGTACTTTGGTAGAAGGAACACAAGCGTAGATTATTTTCTACGTGGGCAGAAAATTCAAAAATCCAAGGTTCAGAGGGACTTGGGAGTCTTCAACTGGATTCCCTAAAGGTTAACTTACAAATTGAGTTGGTGGTGAGGAAGGCAAATGCAATGTTAGCATTCATTTTGAGAGGACTAGAATGTAAAAGCAACGATGTAATGCTGAGGCTTTATAAAGCACTGGTGAGACACGCTTGGAGCATTGTGAGAAGTTTTGGGTGCCTTATCTAAGAAAAAATGTGCTGACATCGGAAAGGGTTCAGAGGAGGTTCATGAGAATGATTCTGGGAATGAAAGGCTTATCATATAAGGAGCATTTGAAGGCTCTGGGCCTGTACTCACTGGAATTTCGAGGAATGAGGGGGATCTCACTCATTGTTAAGTGAGTTATCAAATGTTGAAAGGCCTCTGAAACACACCAGTTTCCTTGGCTGTGTAAGTCAAGGGAAGACAACCTCCGGCCCCGCCAAACTTTAGAGATTGAAGAGCACTGGATCCCACCCCAAACCTTGGTTTGTGTGAATGCTGGGTCATTTGCTACCCTGTTCCAAATTAATGCCAAGAAATAACAGACAGATCACTGCATACGATTAAAGGAATTATATTTATGAATCTTAAATAAAGGGTTAGTAAAGAATAACAAAAAGAGGGCCCATTCTAATTAAACAGTCAAATGTGCACAAGTTGGAGCTCATCTTGAACTTCCCTGTTACTCATGCACTGGGTCCCAGGTCAGCGTGAAAGCACACACCACCTTCTGAACGTCGCTTGTAATCCATCGGGAACAAACAGGTCTCCCCCCGGATCGTATGCTACAATCAGTTCTCCCCAGCGTGTTCTCTCTTCATCTCCTCTCGAGCCCAAGACCAACCTTATTGTCCCTCACCAAGAAAACCTCCCGCTAATTGCATGGCACATATTCCACATCATCCCTTATCTTCAACAATAACCCAAACAGGCTGAAACCAGAACAAGCAGCTCTTATAGAGCTGCACAAAATGAAATACATGAAAAATATGAACCAGGGCATTACAACTAGATAGAGTGGTTGTGTAGAGGATGTTTTCTATGGTGGGGGAGTCTAAGACCAGTGAGCACAGCCTCAGAATAAAGGAACATCCATTTAGAACAGAAATGAGAAGGAATTTCTTTAGCCAGAGGGTGGTGAATCTGTAGAATTCATTGCCTCATGTGGCTTTGGAGGCCAGATGAATGGTTGTATTTAAGGCGGAGATAGATAGGTTCTTGATTAGTCAGGGTGAGAAGGCAGGAAAATGGGGTTGAGAGGGTAAATGGAACAGTCACGATGAAATTGCAGAGCAGACTCGATGGGTTGAATGGCCTAATTCTGTCCTTATCCCTTATGGTCTAATGGTATTATAGATCTTCAATTATGTTGGCTGCTTTTCCAAGGCAGGGGAATATGCAGACACAGTCCACAGAGGTGAGGTTGATTTTCGTGATGGACTAAGTTGAGACAATACACCTCTGCAAATTACTTTGGTCCTCAGGCTCCTGTAACTCCTTCTTGATGGTAACAATGAGAAGAGGGCATGTCCTAAGTGATGGGCATCCTTAATGATGGATGTTGCCTTCTTTAGGCATTACCTTTTGAAGGTGTCCTGGATGCTGGGCAGGCAAGTGCCTTTGAAGGAGCTTGAATGAGTTTATAATTTTCTGCAGCTTTTTCTGATGATGTGCAGTGGCCCTTCCATCCCAGATGGTGATGCAACCAGTTAGAATGCTCTCCACAGTACATCTGTAGAAGCCTCTGAGTGACATAACAAATCTCCTCAAACCCATAATGAAGTATAACAACTGTCGTACCTTCTTTGAAATTGCATCAATATGCTGGGCCTGGGATAGATCCTCAGAGATGTTGACACCCAAAAACTTGAAACTGCTCACCTTTTCCATTTCTAATCCCTTGATGAGGACTGATGTGTGTTCCCTTGACTTTCCCTTCCTGAAGTCCACAACCAATTCCTTGGTCTGACATTGAATGCAAGGTTGTTGTTGTGACACCACTCAATCAGCTCCTCTATCTCAGTCCTGTACACCTCCTTGTCACCATATGAAATTCTGTTAACAATAGTTGTTTCATCAACTATTTTATAGCTGGTGTTAGAGCTGTGGTTAGCCACACACTCAGGGTGTAGAGAGAGTAAAGCAGTGGGCTAAGCACACATCCTTGCGGTGCCCCAGTGTTGATTGTCAGCAAGGAGATGTTATATCCCCTCTGCACTGACTCTCATCTCCAGTTTCAAAGGTACAGTTAATGTCAGAGATATGCATACAATATACACCCTGAAATGCTTTTTCTTTGCAACCAGCTATGAAAACAGAGGAGTGCCTCCAAAGAATGAATGACAGTTAAATGTTAGAACCCCAAACCCCACCCCAGCTCCCCCCACACACGTAGGCAGCAGCAAAGCAACAATCCCTCCTCCCCCACCAGCAAAAAAATGCATCAGCACCCACCAGCAAGCACTCAAGTGTACAGCAAAGCAACAGCAAAGACACAAACTTACAGTACCCCAAAGACTACTTGTTCACCTGGTATTCGACATACCACAGGCTCTCTCTCTCCCCCTAATAAGGAAAAAAGAAATATCTCCATTACACAGTGAGAGGGGAGGCATAACAAACAACTCACTGATTTCCAATGTTAAAAGTCCTTTAAAAGTCGCTTTTTCCAAGCTCTGTTCCCAAAGTTCTTGGGTCTCTGGGCACATAGCCAGAGATCTTCCATTTCCCATGACACACCTATTTCCCGCCGGGACACTGACTGTCTCCAGAGCCACGTGGTCCCGGAACTCTGAAGGTGAGCTAATTTCTTAGGCTGCATCCTTGGCTTATCAAATAATGGCCAGTCGTGAAACCCCGAAAGTGGGTCCCACTTCCGCAAAGAACCGAAGTCAGCGTGTAACTCCAGGTCAGGGTCTTCAAAAGAACCCTGAAAGGGAAAAATAGAGATATTAAAGATAGAAATGAAGCTGTTTCTGAAGATGCAAGCAAAGGAGTTGCCGTTAGTCGCCATTGTCTCCTCCGAAGCTCCTCAGTTGCATAAGGAGCTACAGAGGCCCAGGTTGTGGAACTGAAGATATTATAGTGTTGAACACTAATAAGCACAGCCTGACGTAGGTGTTACTATTGTCCAGGTGATCCAAAGCCAAGTGGAGAGCCAGTGAGATTGTATCCACTGTAGACCTATGGTGGCGACAGGCAAACTGCAGCAAGTCCAGATCTTTGCTTAGGCAGGAGTTGATTCTCATCATGACCAAACTCTCAAAGCACTTCATCACAGATGATGTGAGTGAACTGGATGATAGTCATTGAGGCAGCTCACCCTGCTCTTCTTGGCCACCGGTATGATTTTGAAGCAGGTGGGAACCTCTGACTGCAGCAGTGAGAGATTGAAGATGTCCTTGAAGACTCCTGTTAGTTGGTTGGCACAGGTTTTCAGTGCCCAGGCAGGTAGGTACATCGACAGTGAATGACGGCGCCACGTGGAGTGCAGTAGAACGGAGAAACATGAGTAGGTAGTTCCCTGAAGGTGGTGACACATTTAGACCTGGTAGTCAAGAAGGCATATGACATGCTTGCCTTCATTGGTTGGGTACTGAGTGCAAGAGTCATGATAACACAAGATAATCTGCAGGTGCTGGGATCAAAGCAACACTCACAGAACGCTGGAGGAACTCAGCAGGTCCGGCAGCATCCGTGGAGACGTCGACTCATCGTTTCCATGGATGCTGCCCGACCTCATGATATCACTTTATAGCTGTATAGGACGTTGGTGAGACTGCACCTAAAATTTTGAGTGCCATTTTGTTCGGCATACTATAAAAAGCTTAAGAAGATACAGAAAAGATTTACAAGGGTCTTCCTCGGTCTCAGGGAAAGGGAGGGGGGGGCTTAAATTAGTAAGGAGAGACTAGATAGATAGGGACTATTTTCCCTAAGGCATTGGAGGCAGAGGGGTGACCTTATAAGGCAAATAGTCAGTTTTTTCCCCCCAGGGTAGGGAATCTAAAACGAAAGACTATAGGGTTAAGGCAAGAAGGGAAAGATTTAAAAGGACCCAAGGAGCAATTTTTTTCCACAGCGAGTGTTTAGTACAAGGAACGCGTGGCCAGAGGAAGCTTTATCGCACACCCCGCTCTGGTCTTCTGCCTGCTCTGGATCTCTTTATCGCTAACTGCCGACAGGACATCAACCATCTCGACTTCACCGCACCTTGTCCCCATTCCAACCTCACTCCTTCAGAATGCTCTGCTCTCCACTCCCTCCGCACTAATCCTAACCTTATTATTAAACCCGCTGATAAGGGGGGTGCTGTTGTAGTCTGGCGTACTGACCTCTACCTTGCCGAGGCACAGCGACAACTCGCGGATACCTCCTCTTATTTACCCCTCGATCGTGACCCCACTAAGGAGCACCAGGCCATTGTATCCCATACCATCACCGACTTTATCCGCTCAGGGGATCTCCCATCCACTGCTACCAACCTTATAGTTCCCACACCCCGCACTTCCCGTTTCTACCTCCTACCCAAGATCCACAAACCTGCCTGTCCTGGCAGACCTATTGTCTCAGCTTGCTCCTGCCCCACCGAACTCGTTTCTGTATACCTCGAAACGGATTTATCCCCCCTTGTTCAATCCCTTCCTACCTATGTTCGTGACACTTCTCACGCTCTTAAACTTTTCGATGATTTTAAGTTCCCTGGCCCCCACCGCTTTATTTTCACCATGGATGTCCAGTCCCTATATACTTCCATGCCCCATCAGGAAGGTCTCAAAGCTCTACGCTTCTTTTTGGATTCCAGACCTAATCAGTTCCCCTCTACCACCACTCTGCTCCGTCTAGCGGAATTAGTCCTTACTCTTAATAATTTCTCCTTTGGCTCCTCCCACTTCCTCCAAACTAAAGGTGTAGCTATGGGCACCCGTATGGGTCCTAGCTATGCCTGCCTTTCTGTTGGCTTTGTGGAACAATCTATGTTCCATGCCTATTCTGGTATCTGTCCCCCACTTTTCCTTCGCTACATCGACGACTGCATTGGCGCTGCTTCCTGCATGCATGCAGAGCTCGTTGACTTTATTAACTTTGCCTCCAACTTTCACCCTGCCCTCAAGTTTACCTGGTCCATTTCTGACACCTCCCTCCCCTTTCTAGATCTTTCTGTCTCTGTCTCTGGAGACAGCTTATCCACTGATGTCTACTATAAGCCTACTGACTCTCACAGCTATCTGGACTATTCCTCTTCTCACCCTGTCTCTTGCAAAAACGCCATCCCCTTCTCGCAATTCCTCTGTCTCCGCCGCATCTGCTCTCAGGATGAGGTTTTTCATTCTAGGACGAGGGAGATGTCCTCCTTTTTTAAAGAAAGGGGCTTCCCTTCCTCCACTATCAACTCCGCTCTTAAACGCATCTCCCCCATTTCACGTACATCTGCTCTCACTCCATCCTCCGGCCACCCCACTAGGAATAGGGTTCCCCTGGTCCTCACCTACCACCCCACCAGCCTCCGGGTCCAACATATTATTCTCCGTAACTTCCGCCACCTCCAACGGGATCCCACCACTAAGCACATCTTTCCCTCCCCCCCCCCCGCTTTCCGCAGGGATCGCTCCCTACGCGACTCTCTTGTCCATTCGTCCCCCCCATCCCTCCCCACTGATCTCCCTCCTGGCACTTATCTGTGTAAGCGGAACAAGTGCTACACATGCCCTTACACTTTCTCCCTTACCACCATTCAGGGCCCCAAACAGTCCTTCCAGGTGAGGCAACACTTCACCTGTGAGTCGGCTGGGGTGATATACTGCGTCCGGTGCTCCCGATGTGGCCTTTTATATATTGGCGAGACCCGACGCAGACTGGGAGACCGCTTTGCTGAACACCTATGCTCTGTCCGCCAGAGAAAACAGGATCTCCCAGTGGCCACACATTTTAATTCCACATCCCATTCCCATTCTGACACGTCTATCCATGGCCTCCTCTACTGTAAAGATGAAGCCACACTCAGGTTGGAGGAACAACACCTTATATTCCGTCTGGGTAGCCTCCAACCTGATGGCATGAACATTGACCGCTCTAACTTCCGCTAATGCCCCCTTCCTGTCTTCTCCTATCATTTTGGATTTCCCCCTCTCCCTCCCACTTTCAAATCTCTTACTATCTCTTCTTTCAGTTAGTCCTGACGAAGGGTCTTGGCCTGAAACGTCGACTGTACCTCTTCCTAGAGATGCTGCCTGGCCTGCTGCGTTCACCAGCAACTTTGATGTGTGTTGCCAGAGGAAGCTGTATAGGTGGGTACAGTTACAAAATTTAAAATACAGGGACATGGACAAAAAAGGTTGGTAGAATGTATGCAAATAGCACTAGCTTTGGTAGGCATTTTGTTCACCCAGTAAATGTAAACCCACTCTCTCCCCCCCAAAGGCTGCAGCCACGGTTCGCTCAGCATCAGAGGCCCTCACTCACCATGGCAACCCGCTGCCGGAAGTGACGGCAGCCCAAATCCCGATCCCGCGGCCTGCCGGAGTTGCGTTCGCCGGGCCCCGAGTCTGCGCTGGCGGTGATGGCCTCTCTCCGTGCGCTCTCTGGGCAGTTGCTGGCAGTGAGCTGGCGGCGGGCCGTCGCTGGGTTGCAGCCTGCGATCCGACTGCATGGTCACAAGCACATGAGCAGTCTGCCTGGCATTGATGATGTGGTTAACGGGCTTACGGAGGAGCAGAGACAGGTAACCAGCAACCGACTAGAGCCGTGAAACACATAACCACAGAGGTCAGCCAGTTAACAATTAACTGGAGAAGAACTGGAGTTATGCAATTGGAAAATGAAACAAAGACTCTTAGAAAAAGAGCGTCCGTGGGGAGAAAAATTTTTTGTTCGTATTATAGGTCAAACGCCCTTTGTCAGAACTAGGAAAAATCAGAGTTTTGACCTGAAACATTGACAATTTCTTCCCCCCACCCCATGCTGTTGGACGTGCTGAGTTCTTTCGGCAGATTGTAGCTCTTGGTTAGGTCTGCAGCCTTTTGTCTAAGTAACAGAAAAGATGAGGAAGTTTGTGCTGTGTCTTGTCACGTTACAGTGAGACATTAGTAGTGGAATGGGGAATTAATGTGACAGAATCAGGTTTAATATCACCAGCGTATGTCCCGGACACTGGGAGCTCAAGGTCACTCTGTGCCCTGAGCCCAGGTGCTCTACTAAGCAGTCACCCAACCAGTGTTTGGGTTCTCTGGGGTAGAGGAGGTCACACTGTGAATGCCAAATGCAGTACACTAGATTGTAGAAGTGCAAATGAATCACTACCTTAACCAACAAGGACTGTTAGGATTCCTGGAGATGACCAGAAATCAACTCAACTCAAGTGTTCATCGGTTAATCAGAGATTGGTTCCAGTTTTTCTATGGCAGATAGTGGAGGTAACAGAAGTGAAACCAAATAGGTAACTAGACAGAAAGTTGAGGCAAAGAGTGGAGATAACAAGTGAAACCAAATGGGTAACCAGACAGCAATAAGAATATATAAGAAAAATACTGAAATGTCCAGCAGTTTAAGTAATAACTGTGGAGAGTTAACAAATAACCACACAGATCAATGACTATTAATCAGAACTAGGTAACCAGATACTACAGATCGAGAGAGTGGGTTACCAGAAACTAATAACTAATCACAAGTAGTAATTGACCATGAGCTAATTAAACATTAAAGCTTGGAGTGAAGGAAAAACTATGCAGAATGTAAGCCTCCAACAGACAACTTGGCTTAAACAATCCATGTTGTTTACACACAAAAAGAAACCACAGACTCCATTATATCCTGGCTGAATGCAGATGAACTACTTGGGCTAATTCTACTTTTCAGTGTCAGTATGTAGACTTGTAGATTGCAGCACATATCCTCATGCAGATGCTATTTAAATGTAGTGAGTTTCTGCTGTCATAAATCTTTCAGCCAGTTGTCTTTGACACAAAGGTTGGGGGTGTTGTGGATAGTGTGGATGGCTGTGAGAGGTTACAATGGGACATTGATAGGATGCAAAACTGGGCTGAGAAGTGGCAGATGGAGTTCAACCCAGATAAGTGTGAGGTGGTTCATTTTGGTAGGTCAAATATGATGGCAGAGTATAGCATTAATGGTAAGACTCTTGGCAGTGTGGAGGATCAGAGGGATCGTCTTTGAGGACACTCAAAGCTGCTGTGCAGGTTGACTCTGTGGTTAAGAAGGCATACGGTGCCTTGGCCTTCATCAATCGTGGGATTGAGTTTAAGAGCCGAGAGGTAATATTGCAGCTATATAGGACCCTGGTCAGACCCCACTTGGAGTACTGTGCTCAATTCTAGTCGCCTCACTATAGGAAGGACGTGGAAACAGTAGAAAGGGTGCAGAGGAGATTTACAAGGATGTTGCCTGGATTGGGGAGCATGCCTTATGAAAATAGGTTGAGTGAGCTCGGCCTTTTCTCCTTGGAGTGACATAGGATGAGAGGTGACTTGAGGTGTACAAGATGATGAGAGGCATTGATCGTGTGGCTAGTCCGAGGCTTTTCCCCAGGGCTGAAATGGCTAGCACAAGAGGGCATAGTTTGAAGGTGCTTGGAAGTAGGTACAGAGGAGATGTCAGGGGTAAGTTTTCTTACACAGAGAGTGGTGCGTGCGTGGAATGGGCTGCTGGCGGTGGTGGTGAAGGTGGAAACGGTAGTGTCTTTTAAGAGACTCCTGGATGGCTACATGAGGCTTAGCAAAATAGAGGGCTATGGGTAAGGCCTAGGTAGTTCTAAGGTAGGGACATTTGGCACAGCTTTGTGGGCTGAAGGGCCTGTATTGTGCTGTATGTTTTCTATGTTTATATGTTTCAGTAAATTTAAGATACTGATAACTCTTGGGTGACAATTATTTTTCTTCAACTCTTTTCTAGTTTGGAAACTTACCATTTTAAATCAGTGTCCCTATTATGGTTTGGGAGGAGTTACAGCCCTTCCAAAATATGCATTACAGATTTGATTATGCAGAGGACATTAAAAGGTGATCTTGCCATTATTTTGTACTGATTATTTGTAAAGTTTACAAAATATAAAGTGGATGTTCTAACTTTTTTTCTAATTTACAATTACAATTTGTTAATACATTAACAATAAAATTGTGATAATTTGATCATCCTCTGAGGGCACAAGTAGTATGCTGTGACTGTGGGAGAGATTGTGTAAGAAAAGGACTTTTTGGGAATGATGAGTTTTTTTTTCACATTTTTGGGGTGTGTCAGGCTTTCTAGATTGCCATTGGCTGATTAAGTGTGCTGACCTTTGAACCTGAACTTGAGTTATAGATTAACTGTTAAGGTCCTGCCTTTAATTTTCATCTTTAATTATTATAGGGAGAATTGAAATATTTGTTTAAAGGGTCGCTTATGATTCTGACTATGCTTAAAAACTATAAGGACTTTTCTTTTTGAGGTTTTTCTCTGCGATTTTAATCTTCTTCCAATTGTGACAAGAAGGTTTTTCAGAATCAGTATCATTAACACTGATTTAAGTATGACGTGAAATGTTTTGTTTTGTGGCAGCAGTACAATGCAAAGGCATGAAATTACTATCTTCCTTTTCATGTGCCTTGCACGTTACACACTTGGGCGATCATGGCTTTACACATCGAACGATCCCTCGCAGCGTCAATGATACCTCGCACACTTAGATCTGTTAGTTCTTTCACAGTTTCCCTATATTTTCTTCTTTGCCTTCCTTTTCCGCGTTTCCCAGGCATACGGCCTTGTAATGTAAGGCATTCTATTTCTCCCTTTCTGATGACATGGCCCAGGAATTTACGTTTCCTCTCATTTAATGTTCTCATTAAAGATCTTTTTGTATGGGCATGTTGGAGTACTGTCTCATTAGTTACCCTATCTCTATATGATACTTTCAGCATTCTTCTAAGAAACCACATTTCTGTTGCTTCTAAGTTTCTTTGGAGTTCTGGTGTTATATTCCATGTTTTGGAAGCATACAGCAAGATTGACCAGATGTAACATTTTAGTAGCCTAAGCCTTGTTGTCATAGAAATGTGTCTGTTGGTAAAATTGGGTTTCATTTTTTGGAAGTTGGTTTGGGCAATGGCAATTCTTCTTTTTCTTCTTTTTATTTCTACTTATAGCGAAATTACTATAAACGATAAAAATCAATGAATAGTGCAGAAAGAAGAAATAGCGAGGCAGTGTGCATGGATTATTCAGAAATCTGACAGCAGAAGGGAGACAGCTGTTTGTGAATCATTGAGTGTGGGTCTTCAGGTTTCTGTACCTCCTCCCTAATAGTAAAGGCGAAAAGGAGTGAAGTTCCAGATAGTAAAGATCCTTAGCGATGGATGTTGCCTTCGTGAGACGCCGGCTCTAGAAGTAGTCCGTGAGCTAGTAAGGTTGATCGGTACCATCTGGGGGGAATAATGCTCACAGTGATTTTTGGCAAGGTATACATCTCTAGAGTTAGAAAACGTGATAGCATTGCGCCAGTGGTGGCTTTATTACTTCAAATAAGTAATCACATTTTGTATATATTCCATATTAACATCAGTACAGCAGAAAATGTTACCCCACCCTCCAAAAGGTAAAAAAACCTCATTTGGAGAGATTTCTGGAGTTTTATCAATGTCATGATATTTTCCATACTGTTGTATCAAATCAAAACAATCTTAAGCTTTTGTCATAGCATATAGAATTACAGTACAATAATTCAAAGGTGTAGTTCCACACGGCCATATCCTAGGCCCCATTTGGTTATAAAATGAATATATTTAATCAAAGACGGCTTTCCATACTTTGTTTTCCATAACTTATTTTCATAACCTATTAATAATCATAATAATTTGCCAAGTCTTCCACGTCTTCCACATCTTCATCTGAACTTTCCACACTCTCTGAGGTGGATGCCTGGTTCTCACAGTCTGCCAGTCTACACATGTCAGTACACCTGAGGCCATTTGCAACCTATGTTCCCTCTAAGCTGTGGGCGTGGGCACACGCACACGTCTTTCAACCAGCGCACAAAGGAAATTAATGTGCGCACAAAAGGTTAGTTACCTAAAATAATGTAGTAATTAATAATTATACTTATTGAAAATAATCTTTTAGCTAAATATTTCTGTTAACTAGTTAGTAGGTTTTTTCAAATACCACAATGCATGTCACTAATTTATGTCACCTCACCTTTCCTATTCCGGTTTGTACAGCCACATCACGGCGGCAGCCATCTTTGTTGGACAGTGTTCATATCGTAAAGTTTACAAAGATCTGTTTCAAATCCTGTAGATAGCTTACTAAGTTTTTATTGAAAAAGATCAGTGAAATGACCCTCTGGCTAAATACTGTCACAGGAAATTGATAAACATCACATATAAAGTAGCTTTACAGGTTTTAAGTGATGTATTTGGTGAGCACGTGACCAAGTGGTTAAGGCATTGGACTAGCGACCTGAAGATCGTGAGTTCGAGCCCCAGCTGAGGCAACGTGTTGTATCCTTGAGCAAGGCACTTAATCACACAGTCCTCTGTGACGACACTGGTGCCAAGCTCTATGGGTCCTAATGCCCTTCCCTTGGACAACACTGGTGTCGTGGAGAGAGGAGACTTGCAGCATGGGCAACTGCTGGTCTTCCATACAACCTTGCCCAGGCCTGCGCCCTGGAGAGTGAAGATTTTCCAGGCGCAGATCCATGGTCTCGCAAGACTAACGGATGCCTTTAATTTGATGAACTGGCTGCACTGTGCAAGATTCTGCAAAAGGGTGGCCTGACAGTAATTCGCTTCATTTTGCGCGAGGCAAAATTAACAAGGTAAGAAAGCAGTATCTGGGAGGCAATGTTTCGTGGAGTGACAAAGTCAAAGTTTTTCTAAGCAAACAATGCGAAGAAAACGTCACAGTAGATACAAGTTCACTGTTGATTTTTATAAATAGTCTTTGTGTTCATTTAGAAGAAAGGTTTCCTGAAGATGAGGTTCAAGAATGGTCAGCTTTTGATTCCTCCGCAATTGTAGGTTGTGACTTCACATTTGGCGATGAGCAAGTTAATGCCTTATGTCTAAAATATCATGATTTTCTAGCTCAAAATACTGTAATAGTTAGATAGTTTAATGATTTCAAATTTTCAGTGCAAGAAAAAATTAAATCCAAACTGATTTCAAACTTAACGTGCATTCTAACTCCTCTTTGCCCGACGCCAGCCCCCTAGGCCTGAGTCGACATAGTAGTAGTACTAACTCCTCTTTCCTAATCACATGTCCAATGAAGTTACGTTGCCTTTTCATGATCTTATACATTATTTCTCTTTTTGTGCTTGCTCTGTTCATGACATCCTCGTTAGATATTCGTTTCATCCATTATGTTCTTTGCATCCTCCTCAAAAACCGCATCTCTGCTGCTTCAATTCGTTTCCTTTATTGTCCAACATTCTGAGTCATATAACATCACTGGATAAACGTAACATTTCAGTACTCTGAGGCGGGTTGTCGTGCCTAGTTTAGTATTGGTCAGTATACTCTTCATTCTCCTAAAGGTGTCTTTTGCCATCCCTATTCTTTTGATGTCCATGTCGCACCTGCCATCTGATATCACCCAGCTTCCTAAGTAGGGCTGTATACCTTGCCAAAAATCACTATAAGAATTATTCCCCCCAGATGGTACCGATGGCCCAAATTTGGGGTCCTGGCTCATGGACTAAAGATGTTCTCGATGGTGAAGAGGGTTGTGCCCTTAATGGAGTTGGCTGTGTGTGAACCCTCTGCAGCCTTTTGCATTCCTTTTATTCTGATTCTTCATACCATGCTGTGATGCACCAGTCAGAATTCTCTCCACCGGACATTTGTAAATATTTCTAAGCGTTTTGGGTGACAACCAAGTTACCTCAAAATCCTAATGAAGTAGAACTGCTGGCATGTCTTCTGCATAATTTCATCAAAATGTTGGGTCCGTGTTAGATCCTCTGAGATTTTGACACCCAATAATTTGAAACTATTCACCCTTTCCACCACCTTCCCCTTAATGGTGTGTGTTCTCCCGTCTTCCCTTCTTGAAGTCCACAATTAATTCCTTGGTCTTGCTGATGTGAGTGTATGGTTGATTGGCATTGTTTCAACACCAATGAACCAGCTGATATATCTAACTCCTGCACGCCTTCCCATTGCCATGTGAGCTTCTACCCAGATGTTCAAGTTTATTGTCATAGCCATGTATACCCATGGTATAAATGTCATAAAATTAACTTTTTGCAAGAGTGACACAGAATGAGCAAAAGACCCTTCCTCCAAGCCATGACAAAATCTTGATATTGATTTTCATGCCTGAATGCTACTGTGAAAGGTGCAGTTCCCATCAGGATAAGAATGGTCTTCAGTGACTGACAGTGACTATTCCTCAGCTTTCCCTTGATAACCTCTGGCTGCAGAACTTAACATGGATAAGTGGCAGAGCCAGCTCATGTGAACTTACCTCTATTATATGGTGTCTTCAGAATTAACTTTGACAATAACTTGTATTTTCTCATCAGTTTTAATCTGGAAATGCATTATTTTTGTCATGGTGGTGACCTATAACTACTTCAGGGCCCCTTGGTTAATGGCATAAAAAAAAGGTTGGAAAGCCCTGAGCTAGTTTCACCATCCATCAGTGCTTGAGCTCCTAAGTTTGCTGACAAAAGAAAACTGTGTGAATTGTAAAGAAGATACAAAGAAGTTTTAAGGTTTTGACGTTAAGGACTGAGATGAGGAATTTTTTCCCCACCTGGGTGATGAACCTGTGGAATTCTCTCAAAAAGAAGGCTGTGGAGGACAATTCACTGAATATTTGTACGAAGGAAATATATTTCTATGACCATAAAGACATAGGAGCAGAATTACACATAAAAGTTGCTAGTGAACGCAGCAGGCCAGGCAGCACCTCTTCCTAGAGATGCTGCCTGGCCTGCTGCGTTCACCAGCAACTTTTATGTGTGTTGCTTGAATTTCCAGCATCTGCAGAATTCCTGTTGTTAGCAGAATTAGGCCATTTGGCCCATCGAGTCTGCTCCACCATCGATTCATGGCTGATACTTTTTTTCCCTCCTCAGCCCCACTCCACAGCCTTCTCCCCATAATCTTTGATGCTGCATCCAATCAAGAACCTACCAAGCTCTGCCTTAAATATACCCAACAACCTGGTCTCCACAGCTGCCTGTGGTAATAAGTTCCACAAATTCACCATCCTCTGGCTAAAGAAATTTCCTTGTATCTCTGTTTTAAATAGATGCTCCTCTATCCTGAGGCTGTGTCCTCTTGTCCTAGGCTCCCCCACGATGGGAAACATGTCTAGACCTTTCAACATTTGAAAGATTTCAATGAGTTCCCTCCCCACCCCCCCCCCCAATCCTTTTAAATTCCAGTGAGTACAGACCTGGAGCCATCAAACGATCACATGTTCCTCATATGATAAACCTTTCGTTCCTGGAATCATCCTTGTGAACCTCCTCTGAATCCTCTCCAATGTCAGCACATCTTTTCTTAGATGAGGATCCCCACAATACTCAAGGTGAAGCCTCACCAGTGCCTTATAAAACCATAGCATCACATCCCTGCTTTGTATTCTAGACCTCTTGAAATGAATGCTAACATTGCATTTGCCTTCCTCACCACCGACTGTACCTGCAAGTTAACCTTTAGGGTGTTCTGCACAAGGACTCCCAAGTCCCTTTGCATCTCAGGTTTTTGGATTTTCTTCTCATTTAGAAAGTAGTCTGCACATCTATTTCTTCTATCAAAGTGCATGACCATGCATTTTCAGCATTGTATTTCATTTGCCACTTTCTTGCCTATTCTCCTCATCTGTATAAGTCCTTCTGCAGCCTGCCTGTTTCCTCAACACTGCCTGCCCCTCCACCAATTGTGGTATCATCTGCAAATTTACAACAAAGCCATCTATTCCATTATCTAAATCATTGATATACAGCATAAAAAGAAGTGGTCCCAACACCAATTGCTGTGGAACACCACTTGTCACTGGCAGCCAACTAGAAAAAGATACATCGGACTTTAGCTTCTCCTTCTCAAACTGCACGGTGAATTCTATCATACTACGACCCAACATCCTAACATTATTGTTTTGCCTTATTCTACCCCAATGCACTGTGTAATGAATTGATGCGTATGACCAGTATGCAAGACAAGCTTTTCACTGTACCTCAGTACATGTGACAATATTAATCCAATACAAATACCAGCACCAATATCCTGACTTGGAAATCAACCCAGCTTTCAGACAACAGTTCCCAAGGGAATTATTGACTAACTGTGTGACAACACAGCAGATGGGAATGAACTTGAGCTCATACCTTCCACATTGGACCTATTGAAGGTCTGGATGCACTTTGTGTCCGGTCCCTCAAGCTTACCCCAGCAACAGCTGGTGTATGTATTGTGATCCCATTCAATCGAATGTGGTCACTGATCTTAACTGAAAACATGCGGGAAGTAGATTGTTTATCTTTCTTTGTTTTATTTAATTTCAAGCACTTAAATATGTTGTGAAGAATGCTTAAACAAAATTAAAATAATTTAATAATCTAAATCCGCTGAAGCAACTTTCAGATGATCAGTGACATTTAAAATGCTCAGAGGCTTTTCAGAGGGCCCAGAGGAGGTTCATGGGAGTGATTCCAGGAATGAAAGGGTTAACATATGGGAAGCATTTGATGGCTCTGGAGTCACTGCAGTTTAGAAGAATGATGGAAGATCTCATTGAAACCTGTCGAAAATTGGAAGGTCTAGGTAGAGTGGATGTGGAGAAGATGATTCCTATAGTTGGGGAGTCTGGGACCAGAGGGCACAGCCTCAGAATCCCTTTGGAACAGAGATGAGGAGGAATTTCTTTAGCCAGAGGATGTTGTATCTGTGGAATCCAAGCCATTGGATATATTATTGCAGAGGTTGATAGTTTCTTGTAAACACAAAATACTCTGCAGATACTGAGGTCAAAGCAACACTTGCAACACACTGAAGGAACTAAGCAGGTTGGGCAGCATCTGTGGAAACGAACAGTCAACGTTTCGGGCCGGAACCCTTCGTCAGGACTGAAGAGGGAAGGGGGCAGGGGCCCTATAAAGAAGGTGGGGGGAGGGTGGGAAGGAGAAGGCTGGTAGGTTCCAGGTGAAAAACCAGTAAGGGGGATCAAGGGGTGGGGGAGGGGATAGGCAGGAGAGGTGAAAAAGGAACAGGGAAAAGCACAATGGGTCGTAAAAGGAGGCGGAACCATGAGGGAGGTGATAGGCAGCTGGGGGAGGGGGCAGAGTGAAACAATGTTCATGCCAAGGGGCTGGAGACTACCCAGACGGTATATGAGGTGTTGCTCCTCCAACCTGAGTCTGGCCTCATCATGGCAGTAGAGGAGGCCATGTATGGACATATCCAAATGGGAAGCAGAGTTGAAGTGGGTGGCAAATGGGAGATCCTGTCTGTTGTGGCGGACGGAGTGGAGGTGCTCGAAAAAGCGGTCCCCCAATCTGCGTCGGGTCTCACCGATGTAGAGGAGGCTGCACCGAGAGCACCGGATGCAATAGATGACCCCAACAGACTCACAAGTGAAGTGTTGCCTCACCTGGAAGGTCTGTTTGGGTCCCTGAATGCTGGTGAGAGAGGAGGTGTAGCACTTAGGATTGCAGGGATAAGTGCCGGGTGAGAGATCCGTGGGGAGGGATGTGTGGACCAGGGAGGCGCGGAGGGAACGATCCCTGCGGAAAGCAGAGAGGGGTAGAGAGGGAAAGATGTGCTTAGTGGTGGAGTCCTGTTGAAGGTGGCGGAAGTTGCGGAGGATAATCTGCTGGATCCGGAGACTGGTAGGGTGGTAGGTGAGGACAAGGGGAACTCTGTCCCTGTTGTGGTTGCGGGAGGATGGGGTGAGGACCGAAGTGCGGGAAATGGATGAGATGCAGGTGAGGGCATCATTGATGACGGCAAAGGGGAAACCACGATCCTTAAAGAAAGAGGACATTTGAGATGTCCTGGAATGGAAAGTCTCATCCTGGGAGCATATGTGGCGGAGATGGAGGAACTGGGAATAGGGAATGGCATTTTTGCATGTGGTAGGGTGGGAAGAGGTATAGTCGAGGTAGTTATGAAAGTCAGTGGGTTTATAGAAGATGTCAGTGGACAGTCTGTCTCCAGAGATGGAGACAGAGAGATCGAGAAAGGAGAGAGAAGTGTCCGAGATGGACCAAGTGAATTTGAGGGCTGGGTGAAAGTTAGAAGCAAAGTCGATGAAATTGACGAGCTCAGCATGGGTGCAGGAAGCAGCACCAATGTAGTTGTTAATGTAGCGAAGGAAAAGTTGGGGGGCAGTACCAGTATAAGTTTGGAGCATAGTCTGTTCCACATTACCAACGAAGAGGCAGGCATAGCTGAGGCCCATGCGAGTGCCCATAGCTACACCCTTGGTCTGAAGAAAGTAAAGAGAAATTATTAAGTGTGAGGTACCAGTTCCGCCAACCGGAGGAGGGTAGTGCTGGTGGGGAACTGGTGAGGTCTATTGTCCAGAAAGTAGTGGAGGGCTTTGAGGCCTTCTTGATGGGGAATGGAAGTGTATAAGGATTGGACATCTGTAGTGAAAATGAAGTGGTCGGGATCAGGGAACTGGAAGTCATTGAAGAGGTGGAGGGCATGGGATGTATCCCGGATGTAGGTGGGGAGGGACTGAACTATGGGAGACAAAATGGAGTCCAGGAAGGCTGATACAAGTTCGGTGGGGCAGGATCCGGCAGAAACTATGGGTCTACCGGGACAGTCAGGCTTGTGGATCTTGGGGAGGAGGTAAAACCAAACAGTGCGGGGTGTGGGAATCATGAGTTTTGTGGCTGACGATGGATGGTCTCCGGAGTTGATAAGGGTGGTGGTGATGGTATGGGAGACAATGGTTTGATTTCCTTCTCCGCCTTTCCTGCCTATCCTCTCCCTGCTTCCCCTACCCCACCCCTTGATCTTTCCCCTTATTGGTTTTTCACCTGGCACCTACCAGCCTTCTCCTTCCCACCCTCCCCCCCACCTTTATAGGGCTCCTGCCCCCTCCCTCTTCAGACCTGACGAAGGGTCTCGGCCGGAAACGTTGTCTGTTCATTTCCACGGATGCTGCCCGACCTGCTGAGTTCCTCCAGCGTGTTGTGCGTGTTGCTTTGACCCCAGCGTCTGCAGAGAATTTTATGTTTTGATTCGCTACTCCACTGTGAAGTCTCTTCGAGGTATGCCTACCCTGAAGAAGTTTAAATCTTCCCTTTGACAGGAGTTCAGTGAGACCCTCTCTCACTCTGTGATCTCCGCCTCTCTCCGACTCTTTGACCATATCCTGACCCAGACCCGTTACCACAGCCACGTCTCCTTCCTGGGAACGTATCTCCACTGCCATCTTGTACCGCAGGGATTCCAGCACCGGTTCCAGGCCTCCCAGTTCGGGCCCAGCGACGCTCCAAGATACCTTTGTTTAATTGACCGCTGCTCCCGCCGGATTCTCCGCGCCACGCTCACTGCCATGCGGAGATACCTACGGACCCTGTCCCTCTCTCTACCACCACTCCAGGCCTCACTCTCCACCGTCTACCATGGACCTCTCCTACACTTCATTCTCCGTTGGATTCACACCTCCAACCACCGTTTCTCCTTCCTCCCGTCCAAGAAGGACCACAAGCTCGCCCGTCTGGAGCCCACGATGACGACTGGGTCCAGCCCGGACCCCGACTCCTCGGACCCCGACTTCTCAGACCTTCGGCAGGCCGAAGACCCATCTGCCTCTTACTCTGACCCAGACTGGAACCACGGCCTCCGGGACATGGGCAGCAGCCCCCGGCAGGCCATGGACTCACTCGCTTCTGGCTCAGACCTCAGTTCAGGTGCCCTGCGGGCCACAGGCTCCACTACCCCCAACTCCAGATCCAGCTCAGACCGAGGTCCTGACCCTCTCCAGACCGGGACTGCTCTTACTGTCGCTGGTTCCTACCACTCGTCTTATTCCTCCACTACCTTCTATCCTCCCCATGACTCCCAACCTTCCCTCTACCCCTCATCCCCCTCCATTCCTCTGATCCCTCATTCTCCCCTAACCCCGCTCTCCCTGAACATCCCAACCCCCCCCTCCTGAGACCTCCCAATCTTTACCCTCCTCTGACCCCAGCCCCAACCCTTGCCGTGTCCTCACCATCCCCTCTGACCTTCCCCCTCTGAGGCAGAACGTTCTGTCCTTAGCAAGGGCCTTAAAATGCATCCAATGGCTTGGCCTCCACAGCCACTGGTGGCAACAAATTCCACAGACATACCACCCTTTGACAAAAGTAATTTCTCCACATCTCTGTTCCTTCAATCTTGAAGTCGTGCCCTCTTTTTCTAGACTCCCCTACCATGGGAAATAACTTTGCCATATCTAATCTGTTCAGGCCTTTTAATGTTTGAAATGTTTCAGTGAGATCCCCCCCCTCATTCTCCTGAACTCCGGGGAATACAGCCCAAGAGCTGCCAGACGTTCCTCATACGGTAACCCTTTCATTCCTGGAATCATCCTCATGAATCTTCTCTGATCGATGGGAGAAGGCAGCTTAAATAGTTTGGCATGCACTTGATGGGCTGAAGGGCCTGTTTCTGTGCTGTACTTTGCTCAGACTCTGTGACACTATCTGAGAACCTGCCAAAAAAGCTAGTTTTATTTTTACATGTATATTCAATATTGATACTTTTTCACGTGAGATTACAGCAGTGAGGAAATGCTTTTATCCTGAAAGTTGAAGACTTTCAACTTTCACTTCAAAAGGTGAAAGTATTTTTGAAAAACAAAATTCCACTGGAAAATATCATGGCTTGTGTAACGAAGCATCCTTCTCTGATGGTAGGATGACATAGAGGATTCATTACTCGTTTAAAATGCAGTGCCTGACGTATTTTGCAAACAGGGTTTCATCCACCATCAGCATTGGTGGTAAAAACAAAATATTAATTGTATTTTCATCGCTGATTGGAAGAATATTATATCAATAAAGTATCTCACTCAGAGCTTTAAAGTAACTTTATTTTTCATAAACACCTGTAACATTAAGTTTAGCCTATAATACCTATAACATGTTGAAACCTAAGGATTGACTATCTATTAAACTAATACTAAAAGACCATTAGTAATTAATGGAATCTATGGAGTCTGAGGGCCTGAGGGCAGTGTAAGTCACACTGGGGAAACAAGCAGCAAAAATTTCTAACATGGGGAGGTGCCTTTGACCTTCGGCGTAGAGTAGGGGTGGACTTGGGGGCTGCTGTTGGAGACCATGAGGGAAGTGGCCCCTCTCTCCGTGGCGGTCTGCCGTGACACACTCCGAGATGGATGCTGGACCAGCCGCTCTGTTCATTCTGCAGCCTCTCTGCTTTAGTTTGGCGAGACCGTGGATCCAATGCCAGGCCTCGCTGGCGTCGGAGGCCACCAGATCCAAGTTCTCCCTCGTGCCCTTAAATATGATGGTAAAACAGCGGTCGGTGGGTATCTCGGTGGCGTACCACTGCATTCCCTCCGTCTGGTGACCAGGTCTTAATTCTTTGATGTCGTCGATTGAGACTGCAAGGGGTCGGGTGGGGGGAGAGAGTAAAACGGCCGCAGAGATCAGAACAAGAGATTCAGTCACAGATTCACAAGCACAAGAGATTCTGCAGAAGCTGGAAATTCAGAGTAACACACACACAAAGTTATTTATTCACAGCACTTCATCTATTCAGAGATGCACTGTGGGACTGGCCCTTCTTCTCCAAAAAGCCACATCGCCCAACACCCCACCTATTTAACAGCAGCCTAATCACAGGAAAATTTACAATGACCAGTCAGCCTTCTTCGAACTGCAGGAGGAAACCCACATGGTCACGGGGAGAATATACAAACTCCTTACACACGGCACTGGTATTGAACTTTGAATTATTACCTGCCCACTCCCTGTCCCCCATCCCTGACCGAGCAGCAACAACATCACACGAACCACTCTGCTATTGTGGTGCCCTAAAATACTGGAGGAACTCTGCAGGTCAGGCAGCATCTGTGGAGAGGAATAAAGAGTCAACAATAGGCCAACATCCTCCATCAGGATGAGTCCTGCAGACGGGTCTCAGCCTGTGTGTGTGTGTGTGTGTGTGTGTGTGTGTGTGTGTGTGTGTGTGTGTGTGTGTAAACAGTTATGGATGCTGCCTGACCTGCTGAGTTCATTCTGCATTTTTTGTGTGTTGTTCTACCATCTGCAGAATCTCTTGTGCAAAGGCATCATTGTGTTGCTAAACTGTAGAAATTAGGATTGTGAGGTGTGGGGCTTCAGGTTTCTGTAGCTCCTGCTTGATGGATATGACTCATGTCATGTTTATGGGAAACCTGGATGAACAGAGAAATGGAAATGGACCAGGAGGTGAGAGAGAAAGGAGCTTATTGCAACATGTGGGTCATATTGTCTGAAAGTTCTTCCCCCTGTGGAATGCTGAATGAATTGGATAGTTGTTTTCCTGAGCAAAACACACACACACACACACACACACACACACACACACTCACACTCACACTCACACTCACACACAATGCTGGAGGAACACAGCAGGGCAGGTGAATTGTCCTGTGATTTGTCTGACATTAAACAGGTGGACCGCTGGGTGGTGTGGCCTTTTGGGCCAGAAGGATCTGTCTGCACTCTTATCTCCAAATAAAATAGAATCAATAAAAGATAGAATCCAGGTCACTGGTGCAATGAAGCAGTAACTCTACTGGCCTCAGCTTGGTGCCATACCAGGAATCAAGGACTAATCCCTGCACTTGTTGGTGCCCAAGACAACTTTTTAAAACTTTTTAAAAATACGTTTGCTGTCACACCAACCCTCCAAGACTTGAGCAACACTCACACATTTGGCTCCTGGCTGACTTCAGGATCTTTTTGGAATTATACTGCACCGTCCAACAGTCTTCATTCAGTTTGTAATAGCGCGACTTCATCCATGAGCTGGATTTGATCTTCAGCATGTGAGTACCCTTGAGCATGACTTGAATATCGTCGTCATTCTTGAGGCCTTGGTAGGAACACGGAGCGGACGCATCTGATGGAGAGATGGCAGAATGGAAGTGGAGGGTGCGGAGAGTGGGTAGTGAAGGGGAAGTGGAAGGGAGGGAAGGAGTGATGGAACAGACAAGTGGAGAGTGAGGATCTGGTGAGGCAGGGGTAAGTAGTCAGGAGTTAGGAAGGTGGGGGAGAACAGTGGAGGACAGAGGAAGGGTGTTAAAGGGTAGGAGAGGGGAAGGTATTGCAATGAGTGGGATAGAACACTAGAGCACACCACAGGCCCTTCAGCCCACAGTATTGTGTCAAACTTTTAACCTGTTCTATGATCAATATAACCCTTTCCCCAGATAGAGCACTCCCTTTTTCTATCATTCATGTGCTCTGCACAGGTATTTCTTAAATGTACCTAATGTATCTGCCTCTACCACAACCCCCGGGGTGGTTCCCCACACATACCGCTCTCTGTGTACACTCCCTGCTATTTGCCATTCCCTCCCTGGGAAAATATCTCTGGCTATCCACTCGATCTATGTTTGTTATGACCTTGTACACTTCTCTCAAGTCCCCTCTCACCGTCCTTCACTCCAAAGAGAAAAGCCCTTGTGTGCTCATCCTGTCCTCATAAGACTACATGAGGATGGGTTAAACTAGCCCAGGCAGCATCCTGGTGAATCTCCTCTGCACAATCGATATGAAGGGGGGAGGGGAGGATTGGAAGCTTTCAACTGAACTTGGAGGAACTCCATGGTGTCTTGGGGAGAATGTACAAACTCCTTACAGAGAGCAGTGGAACTGCACCCCGATCGGAGATCACTGGCCCTGTGGAGCGTCGCACTAACTGCTTCTCCACTGTGTCGTACCAGTGGCAAGGGGAGTGAGATAATTAATGTGGGTGGGAGACTGCGGGTAAACAAAGGATCTGTGAGGTCATGACGTGTCATTGAGAGATCTGCACAGAAACAGGCCCTTCGACCCACCATTTCAATGATATCATCTATACTAGCCCCAGAAATCAGCATTTGATCAGTAGCCTTCTACAACTTGGATATTCCAGTGCCCCAAAGTCTTTGGAACACAGCCCCCTTTATATAAAAAAAGATACAGCAATTGTGTCTATACATTTATTTTTACCTTCATCAACTTCAGAAGATTGTGGATTCCAGCCTTCTGTGTTTCCTCCAGGACCAAACGATTCCTCTTTCCATTTCCCTACTTTCTTTGACCCATCTTCAGGCACCAGTTCCCTAAACCTGAGAACTCTTCTCCAGGCTCTGCGTTGTCCCCTTCCAATCCTCTGCCCTACTCTTGGCTGTCTCCTTTGGAGTTTTGTCTGCCACTTTCTCATTCGCTTCCTCTCTCCAGCCGACTCCTCCAGGGAGCTCTTTCTCTTGCCCAATTTTATTCCCCTCCTCATGCCCACTTGCACATTGGTGAAGTCACCCGACCCACCCCCCAGCCTCTCTTCATCCTTCTGCTCCTGCTGATCTCTGATGGTTCCTTTGCCCTCCCATCCATTTTCCTCCCTCTCATCCTCTCGATTCCAGTGTTTGTCCACTGGGCTCAGCTCCAGTTCAGTCGCCTCTGTTTGGGTATGCCCAAGAGCCGGTTCGGGACTTGGCCGTCGATCTTCCGGAGCTGGTTCGGGGCTAAGCCCTTGATCTTCCGGAGCTGGTTCGGGACTAAGCCCTTGATCTTCCGGAGCCAGTTCAGGACCGAGCCCTCGATCTTCCGGAGCCGGTTCGGGACTTAGCCCTCGATCTTCCGGAGCCGGTTCGGGGCTTGGCCCTCGATCTTCCGGAGCTGGGTCGGGACTAGGCCCTCGATCTTCCGGAGCCGGTTCGGGACTAGGCCCTCGATCTTCCGGAGCCGGTTCAGGACTTAGCCCTGGATTTTCCGGAGCCGGTCCGGGACTTGGCCCTCGATCTTCCGGAGCCGGTCCGGGACTTAGCCCTCGATCTTCCGGAGCCGGTTCGGGACTTAGCCCTCGATCTTCCGGAGCCGGTTCGGGACTTAGCCCTGGATCTTCCAGAGCTGTTTCGGGACTGAGCCCTGGATCTTCCGGAGCCGGTTCGGGACTTGGCCCTCGATCTTCCGGAGCCAGATCGGGACTTGGCCCTTGATCTTCCAGAGCCAGATCGGGACTTAGCCTTCGATCTGCCAGTCCCTGTGATGAGATCCCCTGCTCGTTTCCTCCATCTCCTGATTCTATACTCCCCTCCTCCATATTCTGGCTTCTAACCTTGGACTGCGCTTTGCAATCCACTGGCTGAGCTGTGCCGATTACATGCTTGGCCTTCACAGCTTGGTGGCGCTTCTTGGCGAAATTCTGGTAGGCCCACCAGCCAATGATGATGGTAGCACTGCCTATCGACAGGCCAAGGACCACCCGCCTGTTTAGTTTGCAGAATTCCATAGCCTTTGTGCGTAATTCTAAGAAAATCTTGACGAAGCAGCTCAGCACCTCAAGGAGGCTAGCCTCTCCGCCTGCACTCAGATGAACTGCACTCAGCCTGCAGTTTCTTGTGGTCAGTTACTGGATCATAATGACATCACAATCTACCTCATCATGATCAAGCATGTGACTTCTGGAAAATGCAGGTTGTTACGGACACAACTGAGCACATCACAGAAATCTTCCTCTCCTCCTTGGACTTTTCTGCATTTCTCACTGCCTCAGTAAAACAGCCAGCACAATCAAAGACCCCTCCCATATTCTGTCTTATCCCCCCCTCCCATCGGGCAGGAGATAGGAAAGCACAAAAACACTTTCCAATAGGCTCGAGGATAGCTTCTACCCCGTCCGTCATTGAATTTAGGACAGACACAGTAGGAACAATTAAACTCTTGATAGGCACATGGATGAGGGAGAGACTGAGGGCCACATAGGAGGGAAGGGTTACATAGATCTTGGATCAGGATAAACTATCAGAACATTGTGGGCTGAATGGCCTGTATTGTGCTGTAATGTTCTATGTTCTGTTGAATGTTCCTCTACTGTGATAAGATGTCAATTGTTATAATCTTGCACCTTATTGTTTTCCAGCACTGCACCTCAATGGAGCAGTTACACTTTATTCTGCGTTCTGTCATTGTTGTACCTTGTTCTACCTCTACACTGTGTGATGTTTTGATCGGTATCAACAGTTTGCAAGTCAGGCTTTTCACTCTATCTCGGTACATGAGACAATAATAAACCAACACCAAATAGTGAAAGTAAAGAATGAAGCCTCTAGTGACTGGTGCTTGTTGGGAGGGGGAGAGGAGGTGTCCATTTTCATTTCAACATGGTAATTTTGTGGCCATGCTTCCTGTGAGTGCCCCTCACTCTCCCTTGACCATGACTCTGAGGCAATGCTGATAATGGAATTCCTTGTTCTACTGGATATCACCGTACATACTGTCTTTTTGCAATTGATAGATAGACCCATTTTTGCACTTTCTTCAACAACTATATCAATTAAGTTTTGCAGTTCTTCCTCCGTATTTGCATTTAACACAGTGTCATCTGCATAGCTGAAATTATTGATGATTTCACCACCAACTTTGATTCCCAAGATGTCTCTTATTTTTTGTACTATTGTTTCGCTGTTCACATTAAACAAATCAGGAGACAAAACACACTGTTGTCTATCTATGAATTGCAAAAAGACAATGTATGGTGATATCCAGAAAGAAGGAGAATCCTATCTGAAGACTGAGAATAAACGGGGAAGACATAAAACAAGTACAGAGCTTTTGCTACTTAGGAACTGGGTGAAATCAGATGGCAGGTGCGACATGGACATCAAAAGAAGAATAGGGATGGCAAACGACACCTTTACGACAATGAAGAGTAGTATACTGACCAACACTAAACTAGGCATGACAACCCACCTCAGAGTACTGAAATGTTATACTTATCCAGTTATGTAATATGGCTCAGAAGGTTGGACAATATCTAGTAACATGAGGAAACGAATTGAAGCAGCAGAGATGTGGTTTTTGAGGAGGATGCAAAGAATATCATGGACAAAACAAATATCTAACGAGGTTGTCATGAACAGAGCAAGCACAAAAAGAGAAATAATGTATGAGATCATGAAAAGGCAACATAACTTCATTGGAAATACAAAATTCTCTGCAGATGCTGCGGTCAAAGCAACATGCTGGAGGAACTCAGCAGGTCAGGCAGCATCTGTAGAAATGAACAGTCAATGTTTTGGGCTGAGACCCTTCGTCAGGTCTGAAGAGGGAGGGGGCAGGGGCCCTATAAAGAAGGTGAGGGGAGGGTGGGAAGGAGAAGGCTGGTAGGTGCCAGGTGAAAAACCAATAAGGGGAAAGATCAAGGGGTGGGGTAGGGGAAGCAGGGTGGGGATAGGCAGGAAAGGTGAAGAAGGAAATCAAACCATTGTCTCCCATGGCCTCGTCATGGCAGTAGAGGAGGCCATGTATGGACATATCTGAATGAGATGGTGAAGCAAGTTGAAGTGGGTGGTAATTATTATTGATATATTGTTTAGCTTTGTTAATCAGTTATTTGGCAATTTAATTCCTCATTGTACATATTGACATGTTGACTTGATTACTTTAATGTATTTTTTTGTTGATCTTCAATAATAATTAATAAAAAAGATTTAAAAATGAAAATGAAGTGGGTGGCAAACGGGAGATCCTGTCTGTTGTGGCGGACGGAGTGGCGGTGCTCGACAAAGCGGTCCCCCAATCTACGTTGGGCCTCACCGATGTAGAGGAGGCCGCACCGTGAGCACCGGATGCAATAGGTGACCCCAGCAGACTCACGTGAAGTGTTGCCTCACCTGGAAGGTCTGTTTGGGGCCCTAAATGCTGGTGAGAGAGGAGGTGTAGGGTCAGGTGTAGCACTTAGGCTTACAGGGATAAGTGCCAGGTGGGAGATCCGTGGGGAGGGATGTGTGGACTAGGGAGTCGCAGTGGGAACGATCCCTGCAGAAAGCGGAGAGAGGTGGAGAGGGAAAGATGTGCTTAGTGGTGGGGTCCTGTTGAAGGTGGCGGATGTTGTGGAGGATAATGTGCTGGATCCGGAGGCTGGTGGGCTGGTGGGTGAGGACAAGGGGAACTCTGTCCCTGTTGTGGTGGGAGGATGGGCTGAGGGCTGAAGTGCGGGAAATGGAGGAGATGCGGGTGAGGGCATCATTGATGACAGCAGAAGGGAAACCACGAACCTTAAAGAAAGGACATTTGAGATGTCCTGGAACGGAAAGCCTCATCCTGGAACGGAAAGCCTCATCCTGGGAGCAGATGCAGCGGAGATGGAGGAACTGGGAATAGGGAATAGCATTTTTGCATGTGGCAGAGTGGGAAGAGGTATAGTCGAGGTAGTTATGAGAGTCAGTGGGCTTATAGAAGATGTCAGTGGACAGTCTGTCTCCAGAGATGGAGACCGAGATCGAGAAAGGGGAGAGAAGTGTCCAAGATGGACCAAGTGAATTTGAGGGCTGGGTGGAAGTTTGAAGCAAAGTTGATGAAATTGACGAGCTCAGCATGGGTGCAGGAAGCGGCACCAATGTAGTTGTTAATGTAGCGAAGGAAAAGTTGGGGAGCAGTACCAGTATAAGTTTGGAGCATAGTCAACGAAGAGGTAGGCATAGCTGGGGCCCATGCGAGTGCCCATAGCTACACTCTTGGTCTGAAGAAAGTGGGAAGAGCCAAAAGAGAAGTTATTAAGTGTGAGTACCAGTTCCGCCAACCGGAGGAGGGTAGTGGTGGTGGGGAACTAGTGAGGTCTATTATCCAGAAAGTAGCGGAGGGCTTTGAGGCCTTCTTGATCGGGAATGGAAGTGTATAAGGATTGGACATCCATGGTGAAAATGAAGCAGTCGGGACTGGGGAACTGGAAGTCATTGAAGAGGTGGAGGGCATGGGATATATCCCGGATGTAGGTGGGGTTTAATTTCCTTCTTCACCTTTCCTCCCTATCCTCTCCTTGCTTCCTCTTCCCCACCCCTTTATCTTTCCCCTTACTGGTTTTTCACCTGGAACCTACCAGCCTTCTCCTTCCCACCCTCCCCCCACCTTCTTTATAGGGCCCCTGCCCCCTCCCTTTACAGTCCTGATGAAGGGTCTCGGGCCGAAACGTTGACTGATCGTTTCCACAGATGCTGCCCAACCTGCTGAGTTCCTCCAGCATGTTGTGCGTGTTGCTTTGACCCCAGCATCTGCCGAGAATTTTATGTTTTGATTCGCTACTCCACTGTGAAGTTTCTTCGAGGTATGCCTACCCTGAAGAAGTTTAAATCTTCCCTTTGACAGGAGTTTAGTGAGACCCTCTCTCACTCTGTGATCTCCGCCTCTCTCCGACTCTTAGACCACATCCTGACTCAGACCTGCTACCACAGCCACGTCTCCTTCCTGGGAACGTGTCTCCGCTGCCATCTTGTACCGCAGGGATTCCAGCTCCGGTTCCAGGCCTCCCAGTTTTGGCCCATCGAGGATCCCAAGTACCTCAGTTTTATTGACTGCTGCTCCCACCCATGGGCCATGGACTCACTTGCCTCCGACTCCGACCTCAGTTCTGGGGCCCTGCAGGCCACAGTCTCTGCCATCCCCAGCTCCAGATCCAGCTCGGACCGAGGTCCTGACCCTCTCCAGACCGGGACCACTCTTACTGCTGCTGGTTCCTACTGCTCGTCTTATTCCTACACTACCCTCTATCCTCCCCGTGACTCCCAACCTTCCCTCTACCCCTCATCCCCCTCCATTCCTCTGATCCCTCATCCTCCCCTAACCCCACTCTCCCTGAATATCCCAACCCCCCCCTCCTGAGACCTCCCACTCTTTACCCTCCTCTGACCCCAGCCCCAACCCTTGCCATGTCTTCACCATCCCATCTGACCTTCCCCTCTCTGACGCAGAATGTTCTATCCTTAGCAGGGGCCTTATTTTTGTCCCCCTCCGTCCACACCTCAGTGAACCCCGTGCCCGTCATGATGCTGAACTCTTCTTCCGTTGCCTACGTCTCTGAGCCTACTTCTGTGGCAGGGATTCCCCTCCCACTTCTGATGACCCGTTCTTCCATCTTCAACCCTCCTCTTCCTCCTGGACACCCCGCCCAGGCTTTCTATCTGCACTTGATCTTTTCATCTCCAACTGCCACCGAGACATCAACCATCTCAACTTCACCACTCCTCTCTCCTGTTCCAACCTCACTCCCTCTGAACGCACTGCCCTCCACTCTCTCTGCACTAATCCCAACCTCACCATCAAACCCTCAGACAAAGGTGGTGCCGTAGTAGTCTGGCGGACGGACCTCTACCTCAGAGGTCAAAAGGCAGCTCTCTGATACCTCCTCTTACTTACCCCTGGAACAGGACCCCACCAAAAAAATTCAAACCATTCCCTCCCGTACCATCACCGCCCTTGTCAACTCCGGAGAGATTCCATCCTCATGATTCCTACACCCTGCACTGCTCGGTTTTACCTCTTCCCCAAGATCCACAAGCCTGACTGTCCCGGTAGACCCATAGTTTCTGCCTGCACGTGCCCCACTGAACTTGTATCTGCCTACCTGGACTTCATTTTGTCACCCATAGTTCGGCCCCTCCCCACCTACATCCAGGATACATCCCATACCCTCCACCTCTTCAATGACTTCCAGTTCCCCGGTCCCGTCCGCTTCATTTTCACTATGGATGTCCAATCCTTATACACTTCCATTCCCCATCAAGAAGGCCTCAAAGCCCTCTGCTACTTTCTGGACAATAGACCTCACCAGTTCCCCACCACCACTGCCCTCCTCCGGTTGGCAGAACTGGTACTCACACTTAATAACTTCTCTTTTGGCTCTTCCCACTTTCTTCAGACCAAGGGTGTAGCTATGGGCACTCGCATGGGCCCTAGCTATGCCTGCCTCTTTGTTGGTTACGTGGAACAGTCTATGCTCCAAACCTTTACTGGTACTACTCCCCAACTTTTCCTTCACTACGTTGACGACTATATTGTTGCTGCTTCCTGTACCCATGCTGAGGTCAGCAATTTCATCGATTTTACTTCAAACTTCCACCCAGCCCTCAAATTCACTTGGTCCATCTCGGACACTTCGTTCCCCTTTCTCGATCTCTCGGTCTCCATCTTTGGAGACAGACTGTCCACTGACATCTTTTTAAAAATTTTTTATTTTTATTTGGATAAGGAATTCGCAAGTATCATGAACTTTTTTCACATGTATAACCTTTTCCATTTTTTTATATATGTATAAATCTATAATTATTTATACATTCCTAAGTACACATTGAGATGATATAAAAAGTAATTAGGCACTTAAATAGATAATTATGTGCAGTTGTAATTCTACACTATTAGGCTAAGTAATGATATTAGTTGTTAAGAAAAATGGTAATAATAGTGGATTAATAAAAATTTCCATATATCTCTTCTGGACTATTTCTTTCTGGTCCAAAATATTGTATGTAAGCCTATGTAACTACCATTGTAGGTGTTTATATCCTAACTTGTTCACGTTTGCTCCTACCACCAAACATAATTATCTAATCCCTATGTACTTATTTACTTAATTTTTATCATTTTTTCCCCTTTCCCAAATCTTTTCCTTTACTTGTATTAATTCTCCGTTTTCCAAAAAAAGAAAAAAACAGTAAACCTTTGAACCAAAGGTGCTTACGTTAGCAATATTACTGTATTGATGAGAAGAGCAGTATAAATCATTAGGAGAGTCATCTAAGAACACTGAGGCTGTCTACAAGAAGGGTCAGAGCCATCTCTATTTCCTGAGGAGACTGAGGTCCTTTAACATCTGTCGGACAATGCTGAGGACGTTCTACGAGTCTGTGGTGGCCAGTGCTATCATGTCTGCTGTTGTGTGCTGGGGCAGCAGTCCTGGACTTATTTCATAATTTACTGGCATAATTTACATATTACTATTTAACTATTTATAGTTCTATTACTATTTATTATTTATGGTGCAACTGTAACGAAAACAAAGTTCCCCCGGGATCAATAAAGTATGACTATGACTGTGACTAAAGTCTGCTCGCTTTGGTGTTATATATTCAATCCATTTATTCCAAATTTGATAAAATTTTTCTTTTTGAATTCTCAGAGAGTGCCATCTTTTCCATTTTAAATATTTCCAAGATAATTTCATGCCAATCTTCTAATGTAGGTGGTATTGGAATTAGCCACTTTCTAGTGATTGATTTCTTACTTGCTGCTAAAAGGGCCTGCAGCAACTTTATATCTTTCTTCTGTTCAAAAAACAATACATGCTCCAAATAGAGCGTCTCAAAGTTCAGAGGTATCTGGGTCTTAAGTACCTTAACTAATGTTCCATGAATACCTTTCCAATATAAACTTAATTTAGGGCAATCCCAGAAAATATGGAAATGATTTGCCTCCTTAGAGCTGTACCTTCTCCAACACGTCACGTTTGTGTCTTTATGTTTTTCCTGATATGGGGTCTTGAAGTATCTTATAATATTTTTCCAACAATGTTCTCTCCAAGTCAAAGAGTTAGTCGAAGACCACTGAAAGCTGCATATTTTCCCCCAAGCCTCCTCTGAAAGTACCAACCTCACTTCTTTCTCCCACTTCTGTTTAATATACAATGTGTTTACATTTTTAGCGTGGGAGAGTGCATTATATAATCGAGCAACTGATTTACTTGGTATTGAACTGTAAGCCGAATTCAGAATCTTGAAAAATTCTAATTCTACTGTTGATAAGTCTGCATATCTACAACTCTGGTTAACATAGTGTCGTACTTGAAGGTACCCAAAAAAGTCATTGTGTTCTAGGCCATGTTTGTCCAGCAGGAATTGGAAACTTTGTAATACTCTTTTATGTATAAATGAGAGGTAGGTTGTAAGACTTTTCTTTATCCATAGTTCAAATCTTTTATATCCTCTGTTGGGAAGGAATTCGGTATCATATGCACACCATCTGAAAAGTTTTAACATGTTATTGATTCCACATGAATTAACCACCTTCTGCCATACCTTTAATGTAAGATTTATCCAACTGTTTTTAAACTTTTCCAATTGGGCCATCAATCCTTTGTCAGCTATTGAGGCCTGTAGAGGAAAACTGTCTACCAATCCAAATTCTATTTCCTTCCATCTAGCCTTATATTCCCTATTACACCAATATAACAGAGGGGTTATCTGTGAAGCATAAAAATAATTTCTCAAGCAAGGAAGTACCATACCTCCTCCTTCCTTCCCTAACTGTAAGGTGTTATGTCGAATTCTAGGTTTCTTTCCTTGCCAGATAAAGCGGGAAATCCATTTGTCCCATTCCCTGAATTGATTATCATCCACCTCCACAGGTAAAGTACGGAAAAGATAAAGTAACCGAGGGAGAATATTCATTTATATGGTATTTATCCTTGAATTTAAACTTAAAAAGGGGATAAGATTCCATCTATGTATATCTGCTTTTATCTTTGAAATTAATGGCCCATAATTTACCTGTGACAGCGTTGAAAGATCCTTCGGCAGGGTTATTCCTAAATATTTTAATGATTTAGCTTCCCACTTAAGATCATATGTATCCTGCAGTTTTTTGGATGGTGTATAATTTAGGGACATAACCTGCGTTTTCTTTACATTTATTTTATAACCTGATATTTTCCCAAAGTCATCCAACAGTGTAAACAATCCTATAAATGATTTTTCTGGTTCACTCAGATAGACTAAAACATCATCTGTGAATAACGCCACTTTCTGTTCAATCCCTGCCACCTTGATACCTTTTACGATTTCGCTCTGTCTTATTAGTTGGGCAAGCGGTTCAATATATAGCGCAAAAAGAAGAGGAGAAATTGGGCATCCCTGTCTAGTTCCTCTCTCTAAAATAAAGGAGTCAGAGAGGTCACCATTTATCTTAATTCGAGCTGTAGGGCTGTCATATAAAGTCTGGATTACTTTAATAAACTTTTCTTGAAAGCCGAATCTTCCTAACGCTCTGTATAGGAATACCCAACTAACTGAATCAAAAGCTTTCTCAGCGTCTAATCCCACTACCATTGTCTCTGTCCCGTTCTTAGGGTACGTCCACACTACGCTGGATAATTTTGAAAACAAAGCCTTTTCTCTTTGTTTTGCCCTCCCGTCCACACTGAGCCGGCGTTTTCAGCCCCCGAAAACGGAGATTTTGGAAAACACTCTCCAGAGTGAAATAAATCTGAAAACGCTTAATATCCAGCGTAGTGTGTACAGGGTGTACAGGGTAAACGGAGAGATTTAAAAACGCTGTCATGACGTGCCGGAACAGATGTTCGTTGTTTTCTTGAACGCCACCACCTAACAATTTCAGAACAGACAGACGAGACTGAAGCCCGAAGGGTTAGAAATGTACTCACCAAGTACTTTGACCCATAGCTTACTGAATAAATAAGTATACTCACTTCGCCCTGTTTTCTGTCCTTGCTTGTATGAAGGTGCTTTACCTATTTATGCAAGTACTTCTCTGACAATAGATCTGTAACAGTCTAATGTAACATTGTATGGAAATACAAGATAACACTGATGCAGACAAGTTTTATACATTTAACAAGGTGCTTTATTAATACAACAGAGTTAGTCAGTTTTTCAATGTTTGTCGTCAGCTGGGTCATACTGTCCGTGAACTCCCTGTCGGTTGCCTCCATACGCTCCAGTATTTGTTTTTTTTAAGTTTTAAGTCCTCCTGCGTGAGAGCCAAGAGCAATTCCTTTAAAGTTTTTCTACTCTGTAACTGGACAAACGCGCACTAAGTATACCGTTTCCTCTTTGCTTGTTTTCTGTGTGTCCTGCACATGCCCAGTAGGAGGAGATTCGCCCAAATATCCGCCTAATGTGGACGGAGATATTTTGAAAAACGCTTAGTGTGGACGCCTGTCGTTTTTACTCGAAACCAACGTTTTCAAAATTATCTGGTGTAGTGTGGACGTAGCCTTAGTAACCTGTTCTAGTATGTGTAGAGTTCTCCTTATGTTGTCCTGTGTTTGTCTTTGTTGAAAAAATCCAGCCTGCTGTAAGTGGATTAGGCCAGGTAAAAGCTTTGCCAATCTGCGCGCTAATATAGACGTAAATAGTTTGTTATCTAAATTAAGAATGCTAACTGGCCAATACTTACCACATTCTAGTTTACCTTTACCCTCTTTAGGAATAACTGAAATAATCGCTTCTCTCCAAGAAGTTGGGAGTTTCTCCTCTCTGCAAGATCCAATTAAAGGTGTTAAGTAGTAATGGGGCTAACTGTGACTTCAGCGATTTGTACCACTCTGAGGTAAACCCATCAGAACCTGGAGACTTTCCAGCATTTAATCTAAAGATGGCTGCATTCAGTTCTTTGGCAGTTACTGGTTCTAATAGGCATTCACTTTGTGAATCTGTAAGCTTGGGTAGATCTAAAGAATTCAGTAAAGTGTCTATATAGGGCTCATTGGAGGCCCGGGGTTGAGAGTAGAGCTCTCAATAATATATTTCAAAACTCTCTTGAATTTTCCCTATTGTACTCTCCACAAGCTTTGTCTTTGGATTCTTTATTTTATGAATTGTATTGTCTGCTTGTTGTTTTCGTAATTTATATGCTAATAATCTAGCTGATTTACCTCCTACTTCATAATTCTTTTGCTCAGGTAAAGAAAATTTCTTTGAGTTTCCAATGTATAAATATCATCAATTTCACTTTGCAATTTCTTAATTTCCTGTTTTAAATTAGAATTACTTTTGTTGCTATCTACAACTTGAAGTTGTTTTAATTTTCCTTGAAGGTCTGCTAATTTTTGTGCATTGATTTTTTTCATGTGAGTGGTAATGGAAATAATTTTTCCTCTCAGTACAGCTTTCAATGTATCCCATAAGATCACTGGTGATGTTTCTCCCATGTCATTAAGGTCTAGGTATTCTTTGATTTCTCCCCTTAATCTCTCCATTACTTTCGGGTTATTGAGTATATGTGAATTTAACCTCCATAGTGTTTTCCTCATTTTCCTTTCCAGGATTAGAGACATAGAGACTGGGCTATGATCCGACAGGTCAATTGTTGCAATATTACAGTTTTTTATCCTGAGTCTATCTGTATTAAAGATAAAGAAATAGTCTATCCTTGAATAGGCTGAATGAGGGAAAGAGTAATGTGTATAATCTTTACTAGTGGGGTGTAATTCCCTCCACACATCTATAATTCCCAACTCCTCCATCAATAAATTCATTTTCCGAGTCAGAGGATAATTCTGAGTAACTATTCTTGAAGAATCTAATGCAGGATTTAACCTATATTAAAATCCCCTCCACAGATTACTACCCCTTGAGAACTGACCATTAGGTCAAAAATGTGTCTATAGAATGACCATTCATAACCTGGTAGAGCATAAACATTCAGCAATGTTATTTCTGTACCTTCTATTCTTCCTGTAATTTTTACAAATCGTCCATCTTTGTCTTTAGTCTCTGAAATATGTTCATAATTAAGAGTACTTGATATTAAAGTAGCTACCCCTCTTTTGTGGCTCAATTTATATGATGAATAAAATACATATTTAAAGCCCATTCTTTTTAATTTTTCATGTTAAGATTGGCTCATATGTGTTTCCTGGAGGAAAGCTATTTGTGCTCTCTCTTTTTTCAATTTAGACATAATCTTGTTTCTTTTAATTGGATTCAAAACCCCATTAACATTATAGGAAACTATTTTTACCAATTCAGTTTGCATTTTTCTCTAGTAGAAAAAAAATACTCTCCTTTTCTAACCAAACAGTAAGCAATCCCTTCTCAACAGTAAACCAAAACATATAACCACACCGTAGACATTTTTGAACGTATAACATTTGAAAATTTTCCCCGACTTCCAACAGTGAGGCCTGAGCACCGACCCGCCTCAGTTCAGAGGGATAACCTCCATCTTCACCCTGTGTTAGAGGGCCCTCAGCAGTTTGAATAATCATAGAGAATTTTCTCCTATTTATGTCTCGACCATATTGCTATCATTCAAGTTATTCCGTCTAGTTTATTTTCAGTTGCCAGCTTTCATTTTACCTTTAAGTCCAATTTACTCTTTTCAGTCATTTCTCTTAATTAATCTGTATTCTCTGTATATTCGCGTCTGAATATTTGCAGCTTTTCCTTGTAGTTTGACGCTCTGGTTCGTGTGGAGCGCCCTCGCCACACTGGCTTCCACGACTTCTGCCGAATCCTCTCCAGTAGTGACTCCGGTTGGGTGATAACTTTCATAGGTAGTCCCCGGTCCGCCAGGTCCGACGTTGCCTCCTCCGCCGTAGCGTAAGTTTTTGTCCCTTCGTCATAAAAGACTCTCAGCCGAGCTGGATACAGGGTCTGAAATCTGATCAACACACACAAAAGTTGCTGGTGAACGCAGCAGGCCAGGCAGCATCTCTAGGAAGAGGTGCAGTCGACATTTCAGGCCGAGACCCTTCGTCAGGACTAACTGAAAGAAGAGTGGGTAAGGGATTTGAAAGTTGGAGGGGGAGGGGGAGATCCAAAATGATAGGAGAAGACAGGAGAGGGAGGGATGGAGCCAAGAGCTGGACAGGTGATAGGCAAAAGGGATACGAGAGGATCATGGGACAGGAGGTCCTGGAAGAAAGACGAGGTGGGGGGGACCCAGAGGATGTGCAAGGGGTATATTCAGAGGGACAGAGGGAGAAAAAGGAGAGTGAGAGAAAGAATGTGTGTATAAAAATAAGTAACAGATGAGGTACGAGGGGGAGGTGGGGCATTAGCGGAAGTTAGAGAAGTCGATGTTCATGCCATCAGGTTGGAGGCTACCCAGACGGAATATAAGGTGTTGTTCCTCCAACCTGAGTGTGGCTTCATCTTTACAGTAGAGGAGGCCGTGGATAGACATGTCAGAATGGGAATGGGATGTGGAATTAAAATGTGTGGCCACTGGGAGATCCTGCTTTCTCTGGCGGACAGAGCGTAGATGTTCTGAAATCTAATGTTGTTTTTCTTCAGGACCCTCCGTGTTTCCGCATATTCCTTCCGTCTGGCAAGGATCCCCGGTGCGTAATCGTGGTCTAAACTGATTTTACAGTTGCTCCACATGAAACCTTTCTTTTGCCATGCCCGTTTAAGCACCTCTTCCTTCGTTCTGTAACTGAGAAATCTGACTAGAATTGATCTGGGATGGGCGCCTGCTTGGGATAGCGGTGCCAAGGCGCAGTTGGCCCTTTCTATCTGTAGGTCTTTTGCGTCTGGTATGTCAAGGTTCCTCTAAGCAGCTTCTCCACGAAGGGAATCATCAATCCAGGTTTACCTTCAGTTCCTCCGAGAACTCCGTAGATCCTCACATTTTCCCTTCTTGAGCGGCCTTCTTGGTCTATTAGCTTCCACTGGAGCTGCCCTTGTAGCTTTAGCATTTCTGCTATCACTTCCTCTGCATTTTGCAGCCTCTCCTCAATTCCTACAGTCCTCGCTTCGGCTTCATCTAAACTCACATTAGTTTTTACTATTTCTCCTTTAATATCTTCCAGCTGTTTGTTGTTATCTTGTCGGAACTTGCGAATCTCTCTGAGAATCAAGGACAGATTCATCGATTCTTCCTCATTATCTCCGTCCTGGCTTGCCGTGGGGGAGCTAGGCCCGTCGCCTTGCTGCATCTCTTTGTGTTTATCAACCTTCTGAGCGGACTTTTTAATCTTGTTCTTAGACATTATCCTTGCCCCTTTTATTAATTTAGTTATGCAATATTAAGTATTTGTCTAATTTCGATTTTGGGGCAGTTTATCTTCTTTTTTGTCGAGAGACCTTTTCCTTACGCCGCCATTCCCTTGATGACCCGGGAGTCCCCACTGACATCTATAAGCCCACTGACTCTCATAACTACCTCGACTATGCCTTTTCCCACCCTGCCACATGCAAAAATGCTATTCCCTATTCCCAGTTCCTCCGTCTCTGCCACATATGCTCCCAGGATGAGGGGTTCTGTTCCAGGACATCTCAATTGTCCTCTTTCTTTAAGGATCGTGGTTTCCCTTTTGCCATTATCAATGATGCCCTCACCCACATCTCCTCCATTTCCCGCACTTCGGTCCTCACCCCATCCTCCCATCACCACAACAGGGACAGAGTTCCCCTTGTCCTCACCTACCATCCCACCAGCCTCCGGATCCAGCACTTTATCCTATATAGGGCCCCTACCCCCTCCCTCTTCAGTCCTGATGAAGGGTCTTGGCCTGAAACATTGACCGTTCATTTCTATGGATGCTGCCCGACCTGCTGGGTTCCTCCAGCGTGCTGTGTGTGTTGCTTTGACCCCAGCATCTGCAGAGAATTTTGTGTTTCCAATGAAGTTACGTTGCCTTTTCATGATCTCATACATTATTTCTCTTTTTGTGCTTGCTCTGTTCATGACATCCTCGTTAGATATTTGTTTTGTCCATGATATTCTTTGCATCCTCCTCAAAAACCACATCTCTGCTGCTTCAGTTCGTTTGCTCATGTTACTAGATATTGTCTGACATTCTGAGCCATACTACTTAACTGGATAAACGTAACATTTCAGTACTCTGAAGTGGGTTGTCATGCCTAGTTTAGTGTTGGTCAGTATACTCTTCATTATCGTAAAGGTGTCATTTGCCATCCCTATTCTTCTTTGATGTCCATGTCTCACCTGCCATCTGATTTCACCCAGATTCCTAAGTAGCAAAAGTTCTGTACTTGTTTTATGTCTTCCCCGTTTATTCTCAGTCTTCAGATAGGATTCTCCTTCTTTTTGGATATCACCATACATTCTGTCTTCTTGCAATTGATAGATAGACAACAGTGTGTTTTCTCCCCTGATTTGTTTAATGTGTACAGTGAAACAATAGTACAAAAAATAAGAGACATCTTGGGAATCAAAGTTGGTGGTGAAATCATCAATAATTTCGGATGTGCAGATGACACTGTGTTAATTGCAAGTACGGAGGAAGAACTGCAAAACTTAATTGATATAGTTGTTGAAGAAAGTGCAAAAATGGGTCTATCTATCAATTGCAAAAAGACCGTATGTATGGTGATATCCAGCAGAACAAGGAATTCCATTATCAGCATTGCCTCAGAGTCATGGTCAAGGGAGGGTGAGGGGCACAAAATGTCTTCCTCCACCATCAACTCTGCTCTCAAACGCATCTCCCCCATTTCACGCACATCTGCTCTCACTCCATCCTCCTGTCACCCCATTAGGAATAGGGTTCCCCTGGTCCTCACCTACCACCCCATCAGCCTCCGGGTCCAACATATTATTCTCCGTAACTTTGGCCACCTCCAACGGGATCCCACCACTAAACACATCTTTCCCTCCCCGCCTCTCTCTGCTTTCCGCAGGGATCGCTCCCTACGCGACTCACTTGTCCATTCGTCCCCCCTATCCCTCCCCACTGATCTCCCTCCTGGCACTTATCTGTGTAAGCAGAACAAGTGCTACACATGCCCTTACACTTCCTCCCTTACCACCATTCAGAGCCCCAGACAGTCCTTCCAGGTGACGTGACACTTCACCTGTGATTCGGCTGGTGTGATATACTGCGTCCGGTGCTCCCGATGTGGCCTTCTATATATTGGCGAGACCTGACGCAGACTGGGAAATCGTTTTGCTGAACACCTACGCTCTGTCCGCCAGAGAAAGCAGGATCTCCCAATGGCCACACATTTTAATTCCACATCCCATTACCATTCTGACATGTCTATCCACGGCCTCCTCTACTGTAAAGATGAAGGCACACTCAGGTTGGAGGAACAACACCTTATATTCCGTCTGGGTAGCCTCCAACCTGATGGCATGAACATCGACTTCTCTAACTTCCGCTAATGCCCCACCTCCCCCTCGTACCCCATCCGTTATTTATTTATATATACACATTCTTTCCCTCTCTCTCCTTTTTCTCCCTCTGTCTCTCTGACTATACCCCTTGCCCATCCTCTGGGTTCTCCCCCCCACCCCTTTCCTTCTCCCTGGGCCTCCTGTCCCATGATCCTCTCATATCCTTTTTGCCAATTACCTGTCCAACTCTTGGCTCCATCCCTCTCCCTCCTGTCTTCTCCTATCATTTCGGATCTCCCCTTCCCCCTCCCACTTTCAAATCTCTTACTAGCTCTTCTTTCAGTTAGTCCTGACGAAGGGTCTCGGCCCGAAACTCGACAGTACCCCTTCCTATAGATGCTGCCTGGCCTGCTGCGTTCACCAGCAACTTTGATGTCTGTTGCTTCTATCTTCCAAGTTTCTTAGCTATTTTATAAGGCTTTGTCTTGCCATAGAGATTACAGATTACTCGAAAGATTGGAGTCATAAGGCGAAACAGTATGGATACAGGCCCTTTGGCCCAATAAGTCCATGCCGACCATGGTATCTGTCCGCTTCTCCCATATTTGAATTCTTCCAATAGCCCTCTCAACACTGTCCTTCTATATACCTATCCAAGTGCTTCTTAAATGAAATGATTGTACTTGCTCAACCACTTCTGGCAGCTTGTTCCATATACTCACCAATCTCTGCATCCAAAAATTGCCCCTCAAGCACCTTTAAATTTCTCACCCTAAAAAAAATGTCTCCTAGTTTTGGTCTCTCTTACCCTGGGGAGAAAAGACTGTTATCATCCATCTTATCCATACCTCTCATATCTGCTCACTTTTCAGTTTAACCACATTTTTCCTATAACGTGACCAAAACTGTGCATAGTACTTCCAAGTGTGGCATTTACTCCTGTATGCTCTATCTAGACCTTTCAACATTCTGTAACTTTCAATGAGATCCCCTCCATTCTTCTAAATTTCAGTGAGTGCA